>NW_024098380.1:0-355214 GCF_016545835.1 Crotalus tigris
CTCGCCTAGGCCCTGAGGAGGGGGGGAAGGACCGTCATGCCCGCAAGCCCCACCCCCTGACGCTCCGCCTCCCTCCCTCTCGCCCAGGCCCTCAGGAGGGGGGGAAGGACCGTCATGCCCGCAAGCCCCACCCCCTGACGTTCCGTCTCCCTCCCTCTCGCCCAGGCCGAGGCGGCGGGAAGAACCGCCATGCCCGCCAGCTCCGCCCCCCCGACGCGCCACCTCGCTCCCTCTCGCCCAGGGCCCGCCAGCTCCGCCCCCCCTCCCCGACGCGCCGCCTCCATCTCTCTCGCTCAGGCCGGGGGGGGAAAAGGACTGTCATACTCCGCAAACCCCGCCCCCTGGCGCTCCGTCGCCCAGGCCCTCAGGAGGGGGGAAAGGAGCGTCGTGCCCGCAAGCTCCGCCCCTTCCCCCGATGCTCCGCCTCCGTCTCTCGCCCAGGCCCTCAGGAGGGGGGAAGGGACCGTGATGCTCGCAAGCTCCGCCCCCCCCCTCACGACGCTCCGCCACCGTCTTTCTTCCAGGCCCTGAAGAGAGGGTGGAAGGACCGTCATGCCCGCAAACCCCGCCCCCTGACGCTCCGCCGCCCAGGCCCTCAGGAGGGGGGGAAAGGACCGTGATGCCCACAAGCTCCGCCCCCCTCACGACGCTCCGCCTCCGTCTCCCAGGCCCTGAAGAGAGGGTGGAAGGACCGTCGTGCCCGCAAGCCCCGCCCCCCGACTCCTTCACTCGCCCAGGCCCTGAGCGGGGGAAGGACTGGCATGCCCACAAGCTCCGCCTCCATCTCTTGCACAGATCCTGAGGAGAGGGAGAAAGGACCATCGTACCCCGCGCCAGAGGACCGCTCCCCCGCAAGCCGTGCCCCCCCCCCAAGCTCCGCCTCCGTCTCTTTCTCCCAGGCCCTGAGGAGGGGGGAAAGTGTCGCCATGTCTAGCGTCCGAGGACCTCTCCATAAGCCCTGCCCCCCCCGCCTGAGACGCGCACATGCGCTCTTCCGGGGAGGGGGGTGGGAGAGAGGCCTAGAGGCCCGCGTCCGGACATTGGGGGGGGGGTTGGAGGAGGAAAAGACCGTCATGCCCCGCGCTGGGGAACTTCCCCCACAAGCCCCGCCTCCATTTCTCTCGCCCAGGCCCTGACGGGGTAGGAGGAAGAAAGGACCGTCGTGCCCCGCGCCGGAGGAACTCCCTACAAGCCCCGCCCCCTGCCTCCCTCTCTCCCCCCCCCCTCGCTCTCTCGTCTCTGACGGAGGGGAGGAAAGGAAGGGACCGTCGTGCCCCGCGCAGGAGGCGCTCCCCACAAGCTCCGCCTCCCCGCCCCTTGTGGCTCTGAGGCGAGGAAGGCCGTGGAGTGTCCCGCCTCTTTCGCTTTTGGGCGACCCCTGCCGGCGGGAGGAACGAGGCGCTCGGGGCGGCGCTTTTGGGCGGGAAAACGCCCGTCTCGCCTCAGACGGAGCGCCGCCCGCCAAAGGGTGTGGTCGCTTCTGCCTGAGGGGAGTTTGCTGAGGGGCGGGAAACGGCGGCTCTGATTTTTTTTCTCTCTCTTTTTCTCCCTCTCTCCCTTTTCCGTCTCTTTCTTTCTCCCTCATTTTCCCTTTCCCTCTCTTCCCACTTTCCTTCCCTTTCTCCCTCCCTTTCCCCTTTGCCCCCTCCCACTTTCTTCCCTTCTCCCTCTCCGTCCTTCTCTCCTTTTCTTCCTCGCTCTTTCCATCTTTCTCCCTTTCCCTCTCCTCCTCTCTCCCACTTCCTTTCCCTTTCTCTCCCTCACTTTCTCTTTCCATCTTTTTCTCCCTCACTTTCCATTTCTCTTTCCCTCTCCATCTTTCTTTCCCCTTTGTCTTTCTTCATCTTTCTCTCTCCCACTTTCTTTCCCTTTCTCCCTCACTTTCCCTCTCCATCTCCCACTTTTTCCCTTTATCTTGCTTTTTCTCTATAACTTTCCCTTTCTCTCCATAACCTTCCCTTTCTCCATTTCCCTCTCCCTTTCTCTCCCACTTTCCATTTCTCTCCCTCTTTCCCTTTCTCCCTCTCTCTTTCCCCCTCCCTCTTTCTCCCTCTTTCCCTCTCTTTCTCTTCAGCCTCTACTCTGGCTCGGCTGAGATTTCTGATCAAGTGATGGGAGAAAGGTGGCCCTGACAGGCTGTGAAGCCGGAGGGTGAGGAGAGCTGGAATTGGGGGGGGGGGGACTAGGCAGGCCTCTCCTCAGGCACCCACCCAGCTTCCATCAAGAAAGAGATAAAAGGGATCCATGATGGCCCCATGGCAATCTAGGATGGTTGTGAGGTCTGCCTTCCACCCAAGAGGGACCTTCTTAAAAAGTCCCATTTGGGAACATTTGGCTTTATCTTTCCATCCACTCATCCATCTATGCTCTCCATCCAATTCATCTACCCATCCATTTATCCATCCTATCTATGCCATGCCATCCAACCCATCCATCTATGCTATCCATCCTCTTATCTATCATCTAATTTATTTGCCACACATTGCACAGTCCAGGTGATTATGAGTGGACAGTCTAAATATCCCCCACTCCTTGGCGTCCCTCAACTGCCAGTCACTTGGAGGGAAATGTTTGACCCACCAGGATGAGCACCCCAAAAGCATTCATATCCAAGGATTTGGACAGAAGACGTTTGAAAGAATTAATCATTACTGTTCTACAACTGCCATCGCATCTCCTTGATTCATGGTAGCCCTAGGAAGCTATCTCAAACCGGTTTCCAGGATACGTGAAGTCCTTGAATTATGACTAGTTCATGACGATTTTAAAATGGATAAGTCATGTGATAGACTTGATTTTAGACTTGATTTTACGGTGATTTTACCCACTGGGGTTGTTAAGCAAACCAATGGTTCGCTATGGGCATGGTTTTGTCAAAAACAGAAGTAAATGCCAATTTTTGATGAAAGCATCATAAAACGTGATCATGCAATGCGGGTGTTGTCAGACCATCAGAACTTGAAGTCTGGGTCAGATACCCAGGTCTTTCAGAACTTTGGTGACTATGAAACCAGCCATAAGTCGAGGACTACTTATAATGTAGCTCTTTCAAGGTTACTCCAATCATCTTGAGTTCCCTCTTTTGCTTCGCTCAATCTTTTTGAGCACAATCTTGAGTGGCTGGCAGATATTCGTCTTTCTCTGAATTATGATCTCAGAGGAACTACCACTTAAAAGTTCATTTGAACAAAGTAATCCCCAGACTCGTGGCCTTCTAAATCTTGGAAATCAGCTGTCTCTCATCGAAAGATCCATTCCCTCATCCTGAAATGTTTATTCTGAAACATCTTGTCAGCACATGGCCTGGATGAAAACTGGAAAAGCACTTTAAAGTGCCACTATAAAGAAGTCCAGAGACAAGGCAAGAAAAATGGTGCAAGGTCTGAGAGACAATATCTCAGGAGAGATTGGAGGAACTGAACATGTACAGCCTGGAGAACAGAATGGAAAGGGGAGACATGACTGAAATGTTTAAATATAGTAAGGGTGTGAATAAGGTTCTGGAAGGCAGCATTTACAATATTAAGCGAAAATCAAGAACACAAAGGCATGGTCTTAAACTGATAGGAGGAAAGTTCAAAAGTAATGTTAGAAAGGATTACTCCACAGAAATAGTAGTGGAAGCTTGGAACCAACTAACAGCATGGGCCAATCATCAGTAAAGAGCTTAAACATGCTTAGGATAAATATGTCCATCACCTGACAAAATAATTAAAAAACAAATACACTGAAACAAAAATAACAAAGAATTCAAAAGGGCAGACTCGATGGACCACTCGGTCTTTTTCTGCAGTTTCTATCTGCCAGCCTTGCCGATAACCAAGACTAGAGCAGTTGATAGTACAAACTCTGCTAAGATCTTATTGCAAACTCCAATAGAATTTGAAGCTAGTAAGTTTAGCACTTTGAACAGGCCTCAGGAGTAAAATAAAGTTCTAAATTAGGAAGGTGTGTAAAAAATACCACAAAATCCAAATCCAGTTATTTTGGAGGGAAGTAACCATTTTAATGACGAAGCAAATATTAAAAACACTCACAAAAGCAATGAAGTACTTGATGGAGGCAAGTTGACTGATTTTCCTCCATACCATAAAGCAGCTTCTTCAGCCGAATCAACCAAACTACCATCACCCTGAAAAAAGTATGGTTTGGTATATTTCTCAAATGAGGAACAGCGTTTAGGAAAATTAATGGATTAAGAGCAAAAAAAAAAAAAAATCAGGGGAATAAGCACACAGTATAATCTTTTAGCATACAATGAATCGAAACCTCTTAGTGACTGCTTCAGGAAAAAATATATATATAACAACTCCAGAAGTGAAAACACTAATATATTCTTCCTGATGTGGAGTAAAAAAATAAAGCCACCTTCTGCAACCTGAAATCCTCAGGATATGTTGAGATTACATCACATACACCCAGCCCACTTTGCTGTTGTCTAACACACATGGAAAAGCTCAGACCAAGGAAAGCGGAAACATAGCATAGGAAGAATACTGAGTATTTATAAATGTGTGATAACAAAATCAGAAAATATTTCAGAGATTATATATCCGGATTGAGTTTATAGCTTGTTTTTCAACCATTTACTATCTGACCGCTGTGAAACTTTTTCAGAATATTCTTTCTACGGTGGTTACAGTAATCTATCATGAGAATGTCCCGAGTGATAAGAATCACCAAGTGATAAGAATCCTCGTATGGAGAGGGCCTTCAGAGTGAAAACAAAAAGGTGACTTGGATAAGTGGATGGCAAGAGTAGCAGTCCAATCGCCACAAGCTCCTCTCCTATGCATGCCTAAGAAGCAAACCTATTTTACAGATAGCAAAGCAGCCCTCACACAATGTTAAGAGGTCGCCATTTCCAACATTTAACTCAACGGTCAAAAGGACACTGCCCAGCTGATCACAAGAAAAATCAAATTTGGATGTACTGGGGGGAAAGGGAGATTCGGAGACTGCAGGTAAGAAGTTAAAAGAAGCATCCTCTATATTCCATTGCTAATAGGAGCAGATCTTCTTATTCCACAGCAACAACATCCTTTCCAATCCAGAGCTGCCGAATCCTGGAGAATGAGGACTCCCATGCTATCACCATATATATCCAAGTGCATTCCTTCATACTTTTTCTTAACTGCCTTAAAGAAGAGGAATCCACAAAAATAATCTTTGCATCTGAATTTTTTTATATATATATACACTCGGGAGACAGCCTAACGAGGACTAAGAACTACCTTTGCCTGGCTTCTTGGCATTTTTAACAGTCACTGTGTCAGACCCCTGAACCTGGCAAGAAGTATTACACTTCTTGCAGTGATACAACTGGGCCCCAGTATGCTTCAGCAACCCCTTGTAAGATAGCCATGAGCCACAGATATGGCAGCGGCGACTCCTGGTCCGGCTATGATTTTGAAGGTGTTCCAACAGTAAGCCCTCATGGACAAAAGTTCGGTCGCACTGAGCACACCGGAAAGGCCAGTCTTCTGAGTGCATTCGCTTGTGTTCGGCCAAAGCTGCTGGATCGGTAAAGTAAACGCTGCACTCGACGCACCGGCAAACCTGGCCTGGCGCATGAGAGAGCTGGTGCTGGTCAAACGCTGCCGTGTCCAAAAATGTCCTGTTGCACGCGGAACAGTGCAGTGGCCAGTCCACTGCGTGGACACGCTCGTGCACCGTCAGCGCCTTTTGGCTCGAAAAACACAAATTACATTCGGTACAATGGAACTGTGTCCCGGGTACGTGGATTAGCAAGTGTTGGGACAGCTGTCCCTCAAAAGCAAAACTCCGGTTGCATTCTGTGCACTGGAATTTCCGTTTGCGGCTATACTGGTGGTCGGTCAAGGTCTCCTGGTGCGCAGCGTTCTTCGTGCATCTGCCACACTGAACAAGGCATCCTTTTACATAGCCTTCTTTCTGCTCTGGGTCATCTGTCGCATCATGCAAAAGAGCATTCCGACAGGCCATCAAGGATGTTGGCGTCTTCTGTCCCTCTTCCTCTTCAACAGACTGTAGTAGCACAGGGTGCCCAGCTAAGGCAAAAAGGAACCACTCTTTTAAGGGGGGGGGGGAAAAAGCCCTACCCATGGTTCTAAAGATTTCAGTTTAGAAACCAAAATCTGAAAAGGAGATGTTCTACAATTCACTATTAGCTGAAGGGCAAAAAAAAAAACAGGCTAAAAATCGCTGGCAATGAAAGCGTCTATGAATACATTACAGGTACTCCTTGGGCTATGACCACAATTGAGACTGGAATTCTCATCACCGAGTGATACATTGTGACATCATTTGACCAAATCACTTAATAACAGCAACCCCAGCAGTCCTGATTGCCACTGTAACTTCAGGACCGCACAGTGAAGTCGGAAGAAGTGGAAGTCGCAAACAAGGACAGCTGGGGACAGCATGGGTGCCACGGATGGCCGTTTGGGAGCATGAGTGAGTTGGTGGGGACTGCAGGCAGATTAAGTTGGCAGAATGTGGAATGCAATGGAGTACAAAAGATCCCTGGGATCTCTGTAATGGGGCTCTTCAGGAGAAATGTAACAGGCGTGACTTAAAAGTACGACTTGTGACCTTCCTGGCCGGCTTTGTGGGAAGTCAGCAAAGAAGCTTCCAAATGGAGACTGTGTTACCACAAGAGGCTGCAACAGCTAAAATTTCAAGTACCACTTGTTCAGTGCCTCGTAACTTCAAACAGTCACTCAACAAGGGGTCGTAACCCAAGGACTACCTGTATTTGTGGGCTGAATAACATTTTCAAGCTGTAACCAAAAAAAAAAATATGCTATACTTACCATGTGGAATTCATCCTCTACATCATTAAGGACTAAATACTCCCCCAACTGTAGGAAAGCCTGGTTAGGCTAAAGAATTGCTGTACTTTGCCATTATTATCCAACACTCACCAAGCGAAGCCAAACTCTCCGGATCCTCAATGCACAACTCCTCTTCTTGTTTAATGGTGACTGCAACAGGTGGATCTGTGCACAAGAGATGCAAATCAGAAAGTTCTACTCTGCTTCACCTCCCCAGGCCCCAGTGCAGTGGGCAGAGGGTCTTCCATGAGCTCTCTCAGCGGAAACCAAAGTCACTTGAAATGCTCGTAGGTTCCACTTTCTCCCTGCCACAATTTAAATTGTCCGAGATGCCAAAGCATTGCTTGTCAAGCCACTCCACATCTTTAAAACAGAACACCATGAAGTAAATGCCAAATCCCTTTCAAAGTAATCACATAAGAGTATAACAGGCAGTAACGAAGGACACCAATTTGAACTCCTGGAATATTCCACCCACCCCAATTAAGGTTCCCAGGAAGACCAAAAATTTCCACTTGATTATGACACTCACATTCATCACTGCCGGGGCTTCCAGGAGACCATGGTTCCTCCTTAATGTGCAGTTCTTCTTTTTCTTCCTTAATATTATGTCGAACAATCTGATATTCTTTGCAGAATAAAGAAAATGACACCCCGAGTGTTTTCAACCAGCAATCAAACAACTGTACCTTTTTATTTGATATAACTTCACAGTTTACCAATGTGCCTTATGTTAATTATTAGGATATTCTGGGATCAAATTTGATTTCCTACCTCAAGATCCTAAAAGAGCTGCCTCCACTGCAGTTTGGCCTAAATGCTTAAGAAAAAAAATAGATCGGCGCAAAGTCATTCCTCTAGGAAGGTTCTGACCTAAAAGCAGGACTAAGTGGTGGATAAATTGATAAAGACCGAGTATTTTTAAAACATGACAAATCGTCGCTCGGTTAAAAATATCATGTTTGCCTGGCCAAGAAAGAAAGAAAATGTTGCCTCAAGAGCTGAAGAAGCTTCTTGAAACATCTTCCAAACAAACCAAGAAAGTCCAGTTGCCTCGTGAAAAAAAAGCAACTTTGGGACAAAACGTTGCCACTTTTTTTCATCCAATCAGGAATCCAAGAAAGCAAAGGAGATGTAACAACAACATAAAGATCCGAAGACTAAGATCAGGCTAACAACTATTTTGCAAAAAGGCAAGCACCTCTAGGAAGCTTGCAAGAAGACAGAAGAAAGACAGCCTTCTTCCATTATTGTTGCCTGATAGCCGTCATCAAAAATATGGCATCTCTGGTTCTGGGTAGCCCTCAATAACTGGATCCTCCATTAATTTCTCCAATCTTTTAAAAATGATTAAAATTGGTGACTATTGTCATATCCGATAGCAAATTTCATAGTCGAACGAGGATCTTTCCCTCCTGGCAGGTCAACACATGGAATACAAATTGCCAACTTTGGGGACAGGATCGGATAAACTTGCCACATCGCAAGGGGATTTGTGTTATGATTTGTTACATTGCCCCACAAAAGGATGTGGGTCGATGGCTGAGGCTCTGCGGGCAAATATTAAGGAGCAAAACTCACCGAGGCCAGCGCTATCAATGAAGCTCATTTCATAGCAATTCTCTTGATCAACAAACAGATTACTTTCTTCCTCCGCTTCTCCATCTCCGGAAGAAGCATCTGCTACATCAACAAACAGGTTGGTTTCTTCTTCGGCTTCTCCATCCCCGGAAGAAGCATCTGCTACATCAACAAACGGATTAGTTTCTTCCTCCACCTCTCCCTCTCCAGAAGAAACCTCTGCCACATCCACAGGGGAAGCTGCACACACACAGGAGGAAAAATAACAACCACCACCACCAAGATTAACAAACAGAAGAGAATATCTGACTCCAAGAACTGTTTGGTCTTTGCTCGTTTTCTTCCAGACATTTCATTACCTGACTAGGTAACATCACTGGTACCAGAAGGGTTTGCTCTGTTTATACAAGGAGTTCTTGATTTACAATGATAATTGAGCCTGGAATTATGGTTGGAAATTGTGGTGGCTGTTAAGCAGGTCGCTCCTGATTTTTTTGTGGCAACTCTTAAGCGAACACCGTCGTCATGCTGCAAATGCCCCAGTCAATAAATGAACACATTTTACTTAACAGGCGCTTTTTTGCCCGAAACCAGGAGCGCATGCTGGAAACTAGTAAAAAAAACCCCACCCAAATTCCCAGAAATGCAAGCTGATTGCCAAGTACCCAAAATATGATCGTGTGACCACAGGGAAGGCACAGACATCAGTACTCCAGAGCAAATTGGAAGTAACTCTGAAGAGGTCTATCGTAATTGCTAAGTGACTGGTTGTTAAGAGAGGACTACCTGTATAGAATAGCTTTGAAGAAGTACAAAGGGCAAACCACCTCCCTCTTCCAACACTGCAAGGCATGTTACTGCAATATCCAATATCTCAGGAGCTGCCCCAAAGAAGAGGGAGTCATGCTATTCCCCAAAAGTGCCCGAAGGCAGGACAAGAAGCAACGGATGGAAACTAATCAAGGAGAGAAGCAACCTGGAATTAAGGAGGAATTTCCTGACAGTTAGAACAATTAACCAGTGGAACAACCTGCCTCCAGAAGCAGTGGATGCTCCAACACTGGAAGTTTTTAAGAAGAGACTGGATAGCCATTTGTCTGAAATGGTATAGGGTTTCCTGCCTGAGCAGGGGGTTGGACTAGAGGACCTCCAAGGTCCTTTCCAACATTATTATTATTATTATTATTATTATTCACATCGCTCTCCCTTCTAGCACTGATGATGTACCCTAGTTGGACCAAGAAATGTCTGCAAGAAAACAACCAAGCTGAGAGAGCACCAAGCATCCCACAATCCTCCTGCTCCTCCTCCCATACCCTTCTAGTATTGTTATCTAATTGGGTCTTGAAACGTCTGCAAGAAACAATCAAACTTGGACAGCACTGAGGACGCAACAGATTAACAAATGTATTTCAGCCTCAGCTTCTGTAATTGCCCATTCCATCAGAAGTACTGGGTAGTCTCCTGAACAAGGGGCATTTGCTTTGATTATGCATATGTGCCAACATATCTAAGTCCATAGTTTGCTGCGACGGGAAAGTAAAGAGTCAAGGATGAAGTAAAATACAAGTTCAGGCCCTAATATAAGGAAGCCGCAACACTGCAGTCCAGGAAGTGGCGTGGATTGCTCTTCTCTTCCCACCAAAAACCGATCCAGCGATAAACTGGAAAGGACCATTTGGAAATTAGAAAGCTTCGTCGGCCGGTGCCATCAACATACCTGTGCAGCTGGGATCTTTAGGTACCTCCCGGTTCTCCAAGACTTCTGAATCCTCCATGCGCACTTCCTCCCCTTGTTCCATCTGGGATAGGATATCAGGCTTGGAAATGGCATGATCTACCACAGGAAAGGAGAACAGGTGGTTAGGAAACTAGGCAAGCTGGGCAACAAAGGGCGCAGAGGATAACTCAAG
This sequence comes from Crotalus tigris, assembly GCF_016545835.1. NCBI lineage: Eukaryota > Metazoa > Chordata > Lepidosauria > Squamata > Viperidae > Crotalus > Crotalus tigris. Next base: position 10,310 of record NW_024098380.1, read on the forward strand.
TCGACGTATAGACAAGAGATCGAAGTCCTCACCCAGCGAGACCAGCATGTCATAGTTGCTCCTCATGACGGTTCGATAAAGCTCCCTCTGCCATTCTTCTAAGTTCCTCCATTCCTGCTCGTTGAAATGGACTGAAGCATCACTGAAGTTCAAGGGCACCTAGAAAAGCAAGACGGCTAAAAAAAAATCACCGTGCATGTGCCATCAAGTCAACCCCATTTCCCTTCTCCTGCATTTTTATATTATTAGACCCTAAGCTAAAGGCTAATCTTCTCTTCAGTTCTAAAACTCGTTTGTATGGCCATCCGCTCACTATGACCAGACCCTAGGCGGCTTACAACAATTTAAAACTACCAGCTTTTAAACAAGCAGCTTATTCTTTTGACGGACTAGTTTTACAGCTTACAGAATCTGAAGGTGCCAAAAGTCTAAATCACTCCAGCCGTCGTCATTTTTTCCTTACAGTCATAAACTGGAGAGCGGACGATCGTCCTCTTTTCAACTAGCCAGTCTGCCTTTGTCCAAAAGCAGAGGGAATTGTGATTCACGCCAAAGAAACCATGGCTTCTTCGTTGTAATTTGGGGGAGATAAACTATACAGCTAACTGAAATGCCATAGAATTTATCTCTCAGGCTGAGCTGTGAAGCTCAAAGTAGAACCAAACTTTTGCTGATGGTTCATTTGCAAGCCCAGTCATGCTTTGTAGCCTCCTCCCAAACCGTTTCTGCCGAGTCCCGACTCTGCTCTGAATCAGGCCGCTCCAGTGGGACAGAGTTACCTTGGGGATTTCTCCTTTAAATCCCGGAGGAAATCGCAAGATCCAGAAGTTCTGGTTCTTCAAAAGGCTCTCGAGGTTCTCCAACCTCCGCTGCAACACACTGTTCTCTTCTAAGATGGTCCCCAACACGGCCAGCTTGCTCTCCAGCTGGCTCCCCATTTCCATCACAGCTTTCTCACAGCCCATCCACTTCTGCTCGGCCGCCACCATCCTCTGCTCAAGATGGAGCAACTGGGCATTGGGGGACTCCATTGCAGCCTCTGTGGCTTCTCCTGCAGACATGACGGACCCAGCAGATGCTTCCGAGTTCCTGACCTTCATTTCTCCATCGCACACCAGTTTAAATCTCTCTCAAGGCAGGAAGGAGGTCTTGCACCCCACAGCTCGCTTTCCTAGGCTAGAAGGAAAGAAGAATTTGCACCCGAACTCTTCTCCGCCCAATTCAGACCTGCATCGTTTCAAGAATTGCAAAGTTCGACTCTGCTACTCGTCACCCGCTGCTAAGATTTAACTACCTGTATTCTGTTTGAGGAACTTAAAGTCATCCAAGCCTGGTTGCTGCATTTTCCAATTCCTGCCATTTAAAGTTTCTAGTCCTCATGGCTGGGCCTTTGCTCGTTAACATTCGAGAAGCATTCAAAAAGGCATACGACCAGCGTGGCCACATAAACCCCACATCCAATTTCTAACTCTCTTCACTCAGAAAATGCAACACCATTTAACCATCTGACCCCCACCAGCAGTGCTCCCAAAGGCCAGGGGACTACAATTCCCATTGGCTATCCATTACAATGGCAAAGGACTTGAGAATGCTCTGTTTAATAAACTAGAACAGAGTATTTTATTTCGCCAAGTGTGATTAGACACACAAGGAATTTGTCTCCGGTGCAATTGAAGTGACGGAAAAAGGCTCAAACGAGATCTGGATTCAACTTCACTCACTCACCCAAGCCTACATTACAGGGTTATCAAAGGGAAAAACTGGGCCACGCAGGATATAAACCCCCACAGACGAACAATACGTACCTTTTTCCTGTCAGCAAATAACCCGAAGGCGGAAAGTATGGCAGAAAAAAAAAGCCCAGGCCAGACCTTAGACCTTTGAGCTGTTTGCAAACAGAGAGAGAGAGAGAGAAAAGAGGCAGGCTGAAAAAAAAAAAAAAGGAAGCTGTTTTTTTCCCCCAGAAGAACCCTACATTTCCTTAGCTGGATCCCTCATTGCAGGGGATGCCTCGTTGAACGACCTGCTGGACCCTCCCCAATTTTCTCCAGGCGAAAGACGTTCCCACAGCAGTTGGGAAGGGATTATGAAGGTCTTCTAGTCCAGCCCCACCCCAGGCAGAAATGCTGGGATGACGTTCCCCCCTCCCCCCCCACAAGGCTCCCAAAAGGAGGGGGGGAAGAAGCGCAGGAGAGGAAAGGTCTGGATTCGGACACAAAAGCGAGGACCGACCCTGCAAGCGCAGAGGGGGAAATTCCCAGCCCAAAATGGGGACCTTCCTTCCCCCCCCCACGCTCGCATTTCCGGGAGAGGCCACGCTAGGCGCAACCGGGCAGGGGCGCGCCCGCTGGATTCCGCGCAAAGGAAGGTGGGCTCCCTCGAGGTCCGTTAGAAGAGCCCCCTCCAGGACTTTTAGGGTGGGGGTGGGGCAGATCTTGCAGGGGAACCCCCCCCAGTTCATCTAGCCAGGGGAGGGGGGGCGGCGGCGGGCCCGGGACCCTCGTTTAGGGAACGGCGCTGGCAAAAGACACCCCCCCACCCCCGCCTTGCCCACCGCGGAGGATTGTGGGAAGCAGCTGAAGGGCGCCCGGTTGCTGATCCGCAGACGGCCGGGAGGGGACCCCCCCTCCCTCACGATGCGTGACCCTCCCGGATCTCCCCCTCCCCCATTTTGCGCTACCTGGATGCGCGCCCCCCCCTCGCCTCCGCCCCGACGCTCCCGCGGGGCCGCCTTTGTCTCGACTGCCGCAACGCCGCCGCGCACTCGGGAAGGCTGGCCACGCCGCTGCGCATGCGCCGAGTCCGGGCAGCGAGTCGAGGCGGCGCCCGAGAAAGAGCGTCTCTTTGGAGAGCTCGGCAGCGCCGCCCTGGCGGCCGGGAGGAGAGGAGAAAAGGCCTCGCCTAAAGCGCTGCTGGGTTTCATTAATGCATGGATCTACTCTGTATGTGGGGATTCGCAATCTTCCAAATCATGGTGGTGGTGGTGGTGGTTTTTTTTTCAAGAGGCAACTGGACTTTCTTGTTTCTCCTCTGAGGACGTTTCGCTTCTCATCCCAGAAGCTTCTTCAGCTCTGTCTGGAGGGTAGGAGAATGGAAGGATTTATTATACGCCTTGCGGACCGTTGGTCATTTGCATTTTTTTGTAGAGCGCCGTTGAGGCCACTGGGAGCTTTGTCTGTGTCCTCAGGGTCACCTGAGTGGTGCAAATGGGTGTATGGAGCCTTCTTGGCTGCTGGATGCTTTCGGCCCTGGGTCCCTCCTGCATCCAAGAAGGCGCCACACCTGAAGGACACCTTAAGGACGCAGATAAACCTCCAAGTGGCCTCAACGGCTCTCTAAAAGAAAGCAAATGACCAGCCATCTACAAGGAGTATAAATCCTTCCATTCCCCACCATCCTTTTTCCCATTGAAGATGTTTCCCTTCTCATCGAAGAAGCTTCTTCAGCTCCGACTGGATGGTGGGGAATGGAAGGACTTATACTCTTTGCAGACTGCTGGTCATTTGCCTTCTTTTAGAGAGTCGTTGAAGCCACTTGGAGGTTTCTCTGTGCCCTTAGGGTCACCTGAGTGGTGCAAATGGGTGTGGAGCCGCCTTGGCTGCAGGATGCTTTCAGCCCTGGGTCCCTCCTGCATCCAAGAAGGCATCACACCTGAAGGACACCTTAAGGACACAGATAAACCTCCAAGTGGTCTCAATGGCCCTCTAAAAGAAGGCAAATGACCCTTCCATTTCCCCACCATTCGGTCGGAGCTGAAGAAGCTTCTTGGGAAGCTGAGGGGAAAGGGAGAGGTTTCCAAGCTGAGCCATGCTTGGTTAGGAATTCTGGGAGTTGAAGTCCACGAGTCATAAAAGAGCCAAGGTGGCCTACCCCTGCCCTATACCATTTCAGTCACAAATGGTTGTCCAGTCTCATCTTCAAAATTTCCAGTGTTGGAGCGTTCACCGCTTCTGGAGGCAGGCTGTTCCACCGGTTAATTATCCTCACTCTCAGGAAATTTCTCCTTAGTTCTAGGTTGCTTCTCTCCTTGATTAGTTTCCACCCGTTGCTTCTCGTCCTGCCTTCCGGCACTTTGGAGAATAGCTTGACTCCCTCTTTTTTGGGGCAGCCCCTGAGATGCTGGAAGGCTGCTATCCTGTCCCCCCTTGTCCTTCTCTTCGTTAAACTAGACATACCCAATTCCAGCAGCCGTTCCTTATATGTTTTAGCCTCCGGTCCCCTGATCATCTTTGTTGCTCTTCTCTGTACTCTTTCTAGAGTCTCAACATCTTTTTGACATCGTGGTGACCAAAACTGGATGCCGTATTCCAAGTGTGGCCTTACCAAGGCATTGTAAAGCGGTATTAGCACTTCACGTTTGTCTTGCTATGCTGGGGCATCAGCTTGGGAAGTGGCTGTTTTGTTTCTCCAGTTTACAGATCTGCGGAGGGCTCGCTGCATCGTACTCCATCTACCATGTTAATTCAGGGGTCCCCCCCCCCAACCCGCCAGTCCGTAGCATGCCAGGAACCGGTCGGCGCAAACAAGCGAAGCAGGCAGCATGTGCAACCTCTCTCCGCAGAAGAGTCCCTGTGGGGGACGCTGCAGTTTAACTGGCTTCAAAAGGGTCTTGTGAACCCAGACAGGGAATCCACACCCGGGTCTCCTCCCTTTGCGAAGGGCAGCTGGATGCCAGCGGGGTTCCTACCGCTAACGGTCAAGGGGATCTAGGTGTGGATAATCCGGTGACATTCAGAGTTTGGGGGGGGGGGGAATCAAGATGGACAGTCTCCAAGGGCTGGTCCTGTTGCACCCTCGCAGCCAACCCAGTCATAGAGGGAGACTCCCATTGAGGGGCAGTCGCACCGTGCAACAGGCAGGCCAGAATGTGTCCGTAAGCAAAGCCTGACATTCAGCGACTTGGTTGCCTGGCTTCCTCCCTACCCCTCAAGCCAACATTGTTTGTGCAAGCCACGACACTCTCCTTTAGGGGGGGGGTCCATGTTTGTCTGCCCAGTTGCCAGCCTAAGAACCCTCTGGATCCCTTAAGCACTAAAAACAGTAAACCTGTCAAGCCAGGGAATTCTGGGAGTTGAAGTCCACCCGTCTTAAAGGGGACGAGCTTGAGATAGGCTGCATGGGGAGCCTGGCCCCACAGAGAAGCAGATTCCACCCACCCCCCGGGACCGTCCCTCTTTCCTTCCCCCCACTCCTTTCTACCCACTGGATGCCCAATCCAGTTTCCCCAAATCCTGAATGACCAGCCGCATTGTATCTCTCCACTGTACAGGTAAATCCTCGACGTACGACCGTTTCTTCAGCCGCCGTGCGGTTACAACAGCGCTGACAAAAAAAGGATCATTTTTCACACTTACATCCATTGCAGCGTCCCGGCGGACACGTGATCAAAATTCAGACGCTCGGCATCTGACTCGTATTTATGACGGTTGCAGCGTCCCGGGGTCACGTGATCAAATTTCGGGACGCTTGGCAACCGACTCATATTTGTGACGCTTGCTGTGTCCCAGCGGGGAAGGGGGGGGAGAGATCGCTTAAGGAGGGGAAACTCAATTTGCTTAACGATGGTGTGACTAATTTTAAGGTCTGCAGCGATGCACTTAACAAATGTGTAAAATGGGACAAAACTCACTTGAACCGATTTCTCACTTCCAGGGTGAATTGTGATCGTACGTGGAGGACTCTCTGTATTTAATATACTACCTTGATCCTCCAGTAAGACTCCCCCCCCCCAAAAAAAAACACAACCCCAATGCGCTTAACAAATGTGTAAAATGGGACAAAACTCACTTGAACCGATTTCTCACTTCCAGGCTGAATTGTGATCGTACGTGGAGGACTCCCTGTATTTAATATACTACCTTGATCCTCCAGTAAGACTCCCAAAAAACAAAAAAACACAACCCCACCACTAGGCAGGAATTATTGCCTCTTCTTTGCAGCATACCCAAAGCCATCGGCAACCCATCAAATCTGGCAAGGCCAAACCTGCTGGGAGAAGCTTTTTTTTTTTTTTTCTTCCTTCTCTAACTTCGAGCCAGTGAATTTTTCCTCTCTTTCGGCTTTTTCCCTCTCTAGCTGAATTCCCTTTCTCTTCAGTAAATTCCTTTTGACTATTCGGATGGTGTGGCCAAAGTATTCGGGGCTCCGCGGGCAAACTACAGGTAGACCCACAACGGAGCTCAAACTTTCCATGGGCTGAGCAAGGCGATTTGGTGAGTTGTGTGCCCCATAAATACGAGTCGATGGCCGAGCGTCGGAATTTTGACCCCGGGACATTGCGACCGTCATATGAGTCACTTCCCAAGTGTCTGAATTTTGATCACGTGACACCAGGATGCTGCAACCATCATAAATAGGAGTCAGTTGCCAAGTGTTTGTATTTTGATCATGTGACCCTGGGATATTACAACCGTCATAACTACGAGTCAGTTGCTGAATGTCGGAATTTTGATCATGTGACCCCAGGATGCTGCAACCGTCATAAATACGAGTCGGTTGCCAAGCGTCTGAATTTTGATCACGTGACCCTGGGACATTGCGACCGTCATGAATACAAGTCAGTTGCCAAGCGTCTGAATTTTAATTAGCGATTCTGGGACACTCCATCATAAAGAGGAGCCTGTTGCCGAGCGTCTGAATTTTGATCACGTGAAGCCCAAGAATGCTGCAACGGTTGTTAAGTGTGAAAAACGATCACAATTCTGTTTTCAGGGCCGTTGTAACTTTAAACGGCCACTAGACGAAACTGTGGTAAAGTTGAGGACTACTTAATATTAATAATTACCGACCGGCTAGCCTCTGGATGCCTTTAGCCCCCAAGCATTATTTAATAAGTGGCACTGCTTGGGTATCTCGTCAATTTCAAGGTAGCATTTTGGGACACATCAGCCTGTTCACAAACCTTGGTGGAAGTGGTACTTGGCAAGAGTGACAGCAGCTCCTGCCAGCTTGTGAGGTGGGATGTGGCAGGACCAGCTTTTTTCTTTTTCCACAAGTTAACACAACTAAAGCAATTGGGAAAACACAATGGCCTGGGTTCACACCATCCCGATAAGTCACACGGGCTGCATTTGGACCCAACCCAACATCTGCCTGGCAGAGGCACGGGTCCCGTGTACCCATTTCCTGTGGCGGGGTGGGGGGGTTTACAGCTTTCAAAATTATCGTCAAAAGTTTAGAATACTTGTAGCTGGGTTGAATTGTGGGTGTTCTTGTGACCTCTGAGTTGGGTGGTGTTCTTGCAGACGTTTTGTGACCCAACTAGTGTAACATCATCAGTGCTAGAAGGGAGAGGGGTTTGTGGAGAGGAGGACTGTGGGTCCTTGGAACTCTCTTGAGTTTGGTGGTTTTCTTGCAGACATTTCATGGCCCAACTAGGTAACATCATCAGTGTTAGAAGGGAGGGGGGTTGCTCTTTGTTTATATACAGTGCCTTGCCCTGTCATTGTTCCTGGCCCTTCCTTGATTAAACTATTGTTTACCGCTTGAGTTTTGGTCTGCTATTAATATTGGTGTTGATCTCTGCTTATTTGGGTGTCGATTGCTAGCCCGGAGGTGTTTTGACCTCCTCGTTTCCTTCTTAGCTTTTGGATTGTCTGTTCTGAATGGCGGGTAAATGTCATTTATCTCTAGTGTGCCTGTCGACGGCTGATTTTTTTTTCCAAGTGCCGAAGGACCAGAACTTCTCCGGCATTTTTGAGACGTCGCTTCGTCTAAAACGCTAAAGTCTCCCAATTGAAACGACGATGGCGTTTCTCCACGTGTTGTGCAACTGCTATTATTATATTTATCGGGCCACCCGAATAAATTCACAGCCCTCCTACCTTCTGCATATAGATATATTACAGCTTATCAAACTTTCAGGGAGATATGTGTTTGTGTGTGTGTCATTTCCTTGCATGCACAACCTCATTATAATTTTTTAATCAAGGGAAAAGAGGGAGCACAGAGAGCAGAGACTTTACACAAACTAAAAAAAAAAAAAAGCAAAGAGCTCTTTTCTTTCAGCTACCCATTCCCCAAGTTTCAGCTTTTCGGGCACGTTTTCCCCAAGGCATAACGACAGAGCTTATAAAACAGCATACAAATCGAGCATAACGAAAAAGCAAGATAGTCCGATCACCACTTTGGGTTCTTCTTCTTCTTGTCTACCTTCTCTGTCTCTCCCCCCCCCCGCCTATCCCGACAACCACGTTCCCACAATGGTCTCGGAGGTGATGCAAGCCAGCCAAGATACAACGGCGTCTTCCTGGAGGTCTTTTGAGCCTCAAAATAAGAGGGAAAAAAAAAAAGCTGCAGGGGATTCGGGAAGCCCGGCAGTGATCCAACTGAAATCCTGTCTTGTCCTGTCTTTACGTGGGAATTGCAGAATTAACAGAGTCGGAAAGGGCCGTGGAGATCTTCTACTCCAAACCTCTATTTGAGCAGGAGACCCGACACCCTTCAGGACAAATGGAGGTCCAGTCTATTCTTGAAAACCTCCAGTGATGGAGCATCCACAAGTTCTGGAGGCGAGCCGTTCCACTTATCAAACTTGGATCTGGCTGGGGAAGGCAAAAGAGAGTCCAAGACAAACGGGGGCGATTCGTTTCTTGATCTAATATCCACATCTTCATGATGGCGAGCCGCCAAAGAAGCCTCCCAAAATAAAATCGCCTCTGCCCCATTTGCTCCTAGTTGCACATCCTTCTACAACGTGAAACACAAGAGTTGGTCACAGACCGAATGAAGACGAAGGTGATCAGTCAGCACGTTGCCCATCAACAACTAAGGACCTTCCAGGGCTGATCAAAGGCCGATTCAGGACCTTCGAAAGCCAATTTAGGATCTTCCGGAGCTGATCGAAGGCCGACTCGGAATCTTCACGAACTGATCGAAGGCGAATTCGGGAGCTTCGACGGCTGATCTTCAGCATCTTCGGTGGCTGATCTTCACGGGCTGATCAAAGGCTGACTCGGGACCTTCAAGGGCTGATCGACGTTTTTTTTTTTCTTTCCAGCTGAACAGAATCGTCGTCAGCCCAATTCCCCTAGGAACAAAATCCACCAAGAAGGGAGGCTACAAACAGGAGCTCAGCCCCATCCCTTGATGACACCGCTCCCCCCCCCCCGAGAGTTCAACTTCTGCATCTGAATTGACGGACGAGCCTGAACGAAAAGGGTGAGGTGGGGCGGAGTCCCTGTTGCATCGGTGATCAGGAAGTGGGCGTCCCTTTCAGGAGGGCCAAGGGCCGCCCCGCGGTTTCCGAGGGAGGCGCCGGAGGCAAGGCGCAGCAGTGCTGCAGGAGGCGCTGTTTGCAGGCAAAAGCCTTGGGGCAGAGGGCGCACTTGTAGGGCTTCTCCCCCGTGTGGGTGCGGAGGTGCTTCTGCAGGTGGTGCTTCTGCATGAAACTCTTCGGGCAGAGCGGGCACTGGTGGGGCCGCTCCCGCGTGTGGGTGCGCTGGTGTTTGGCCAGGTGATGCCGGCGGACGAAGTGCTTCCCGCAGTCCGTGCAGTGGAAGGGGCGCTCTCCCGTGTGGGTCCGGAAGTGATTGGTCAGTTTGCTTTTGTCCGTGAAGCTCTTCTCGCAGGCCGGACACTGGTGAGGCCGGGCGCCCGTGTGGCTCATCTGGTGACGGAGCAAGTGGTCCGAGCGGCCGAAACGCCGGGGACAGTAGGGGCAGCCCAGCAGGTCCTTGGGGACGGGCTCGGCCGGCGCTTCCCGGTGGGTGTTCTGATGGAGCAGCAGGTGGACGTGGAGCCGGAAGCGTTGGTGGCACAGGGGACAAGCCCACAGCCCCTCTCCCGGCTGATGTCCCGTCTCTTGAGGGGGCATCAGGGGGCTTCCATTCATGAGTGGGGACGAGAGGTTTCGTCCCGGAGAGGTGAGACCGCCGTAACTTTGCGTCTGCTCTTGGTGGCCAATCTGACAGTTCCGGTGGACCTCTTCCGCCGGACTGCCCTCATTGGCACTGGCCGTCTCCTCCGGAGTGTCTCTCGGCCACAGACAGGAATCGAAGTCCTCTTCTTTCTTTATAATCCTTTCTACGAATGATTCTTCCGGCACCATCCAGGTCTCGTGGGCTTCCGAGTCATCCTCTGGCTCCGTTTTGATTAAGACGTGATTTGTCGCGAGGGCTGCGGGAAATAAGGACAGCATAAACCCAACATTCGTCATGGCTTGGTCCCACCACACATAAGGAACGCACAAGCACATTCCCCCAAACCAGGATTTCTCAACCGCGACAACATCCAAGGTGGGTGGGCTTCAACTCCCAGAATTCCCGAGGCAGCTTTAGGGAATCCTGGGAGTTGAAGACCCCCCATTTTGAAATTGCCAGAGTTGAGAAATATGGCCCCCGAACCCTGTCATCTTTTTTAAAAAATTCTGTTTCCTAGGTAGTATAAATCAGCGTTTCTCCACCTCGGCGACTTTCAGATCCCAGAATTCCCTTGCAGGCTAGTTGGGGAATTCTGGGAGTTGAAGTCCGCCCGACTTAGCGAGTTTCTGAGAAACAATGCTGGGGATCATTACAGAGATTTGAAGTCGACGGACTCTACATAAAACTCAAAACTCTGCAGTAAAGCCAAAAAAGACCGTAGAGAAGAATTGGGAATGAAGGTAAAACAGACCGACGTTTCATTCCACGTTAAGATGATTTTGAGCGACCGGTTCTGGGGGCAGCTTTCGCAAAATGACCCCCCCTCTCTCTCTCTCGTACACGAGACACGGATAGTACACGGCTGAAGGCAGATCACATCAAGCAAATACAAGCGAAAAAGGCTTCCTAATTTGACAAGGATGTTGGGTCCACATGCTTGGCTTTCACGGATGGTGGCGCGCGAGGACAGGACGGATCGTTTTGATGACCACAGTTAAATAATTTTATTAAATTGACAGGCCGCCAAACTCTGAGCGACTTTGGGCGGTTTACAAGTGGTTTAAAAGGACTTGAAACATTTGGAAACAAGTAACAATTACAAAGAACGACAAGGAAAAAGATGGTGAAGAATTAAACCCAGATTGAACGAGGGAGGAGGAGGAAGACGATGCTACCCAACTAAGTAACATTATCAGTGCTACAAGGGAGTGGGACGTGTGAAGAAGAGGAGAAGGACTGTGGGGTCCTTGGTGTTCTCCGAGCTTGGTGGTTTTCTTGCAGACGTTTCATGACCCAACTAGGGAATATCATCAATGCCAAAAGGCTTGCGTTAGAAAGCTTCTAGCACTGATGATGTTACCTAGTTGGGTCATGAAACGTCTACAAAAAAACAGCCAAACCCAGAGAGGATCTAGGACCCCATAGTCGTCGTCGCCCTCCTCCCCACAACCCTCCCCTTCCTTCTAGCACTGATGATGTTCACTACCTGGGTCATTAAATGTCTGCAAGAAAACCACCAAGCAAGTGGGACACTCAGAGGCCCAGTTGATTTAGGAATTTGTCTCTCGTCCCCCGGGACCAACAACGAAGATGGACACCAGAGACTTAAAAGGACCACCAGTTTTGATGGATACGACCTGGGCATTTGGACTTTGTAAAACGATGGATATAAATATTTTACCGCACCTAAAAAGATTAATCCAACAACATTTAACAGATCTGCAATTATTATTTGACTGGGCTGGCGTCACCCTGCAACTCACACGTGCCTCGCTTAGTTTGGGTTGAACCAGCAGATCCCGGCAATTTGGCTAATTTCTTCAAAAGAGCCGAAGAAAGAATTCATGGCTTGTTTAGCAAGTGATGCAACCAGGATTGTGGCTCCCTCTAAGAAGGACAAACCAGAACAACTGGTTTAACTGGAACAGGTCAAACCATCCCTTGTTTGGTAGCCTGAAAGCATCCGTAGGAAAAAATTGTGTTTTGTTCAGGGCTAAGACACGTTATGGCTTAATTTAAGCCCCCCCCCCCCAAAAGGACAGTGTTCCTGAAATTCTTTCCATTTCTTTTTAAAAATACATTTATCAGAGTCTTTTAAAGCATTTTGAGAATCAACCACTTCTTAATGTATTCTGGAAAAGGATTTTGGGGGCAGTTATAAGATGTTCTTGATTGTTTCGGCAGTTTTGACACGATCAAAAAAAGGTAACACACGTGCCCCGAACTCTGATCCACAGTCGGGGGGCGGAGGGGGGAAACAAGGGCAGCACACAAAGCCGTTTCTTCACATCTCTAGTTTATTTCTCAGTTTCCACAGAACAACAAAGGAAAAAAAAAAAAAAGAAATCCAGAAAATATACATTAAAAAAAAGAAAGAAAGAAGTGTTCCGCTCAGACCCATTAGCGTTCGCCCACCGGCGAACTGAGAGGTCGACTCCGGACAGTCCCCCCGTTTCGAGGACTTTGACGTGGAGACCTTTGCGGTTAGGGGACAACACAATGCCTACAGTATTGTACACTGCAAATAAGACCGAAACAACAATCCTGGAAATGCTTGCTTCCTAACCCCTTTCGGTTAGCTTTCGCCATTCACAAGCATCGTTCAGAAAGACACTCCCGTACAAAAAGGTTCCCGCTGCGACGGAGTGCCGATGTCTCCGGAACTCCGAACTCTGGGATAGAGAGGGGGAGTCTGCTCTTGAGGTAGCCTGGCGTCCCCGCAGGGCCGGACTAGATGAAGATGGCATCAAGTAGGGCTTCTCGGACAGCCGTACCCATCAGCCTGTTCTGCTCCCGAAGGTGGATTTTCTGATGTTGGAGGAGATGCTGTTTCTGGGTGAAACTTTTATCGCATTCGTCGCAACGGTAGGGCCTCTCTCCGGTGTGTATGCGTTGATGCCGGACCAGGTCCGAGGGGTGGCTGAAGTTCTTGCCGCAGTAGAGGCAGGCCAGGGAGCTGCCGCCGCGCCCGGTATGCAGCCGCTGATGCGTGACGAGGCTCTTCTTTTGGGAGAAGCTCTCCGGGCACCGGCTACAGCGATACGGCCGCTCGCGCCCATGACCCTTGGGGTGCTGCCGATAGGACGACTTGACGTTGAAGGTCTTCACACACTTGGCGCCGCCGTACGGCTTGTCCGCGCCCGGCCCCCGAGGGAGGGGCTTCAAATTATGGCTTTGCTTGAAGGTCTCCGCGCAGGCCACCGAGGTGTACCCGCCGCCCCCGGTGTGGATATGCTGGTGCAGGGTGAACTGTTGCTTGTAGGTGAAGCTCTTTTCGCAGGACGCCGGCGGGGCGCCGTGGCTTTTCTGGTGAGACGCCAGGCTCTTGTAAAGGCGGAAGCGTTTCCCGCAATCAGGACAAGCAAACATTTTGTCCTCCGGGCAGTGACGCGGCTCCGTCGGGCTGGTTAGACCGCCACTAGGGCCGAAACCACCTTCGCCGGGCAAGGCTTCTTCTTCTTCTGGTCCGGGATTCTCGGCGTGCCTTCGCTGCTGCACAAACGCGGAGTAGCGGCTGCCGACGGAGGCTGCTTGCGAGTGAGGGTGGAGAAGCGTCTCGTCCGTGCATTTGAGCCCCAAGCTTTCGCACAGCGCTCGCTGAGCTTGGAGAACCTCGGCTTTGAAGGCCAGCCCGTCATCTGGGGGGATTGAAAGAAAAGGTCATGGGGTCATGCTTCTCCAACGGACCCGGCCTCCTCTACCCCAGCGGGCTGTCCTGGTCAATTGGGCCAGAAGACCCCCTCCACGGTCCAGCCTTGCTGCAGCACACCTGCCTACATGCCGCATTACAAGGCCACCCAGCCTCTGTCTTTCCTGCCCAGTGGGTAATGGTGGTTTGTTTTCCTTTGGCCAGAAGGAAACGCTGCCGGATCTGGCTGTGCACGATGGGAGGAAGCCAACCTGCCCTTCCTTGCTCCCCTCCTTTCAAGAATGGAACCCAATTCTGGGGGGGGGGGAAATGGGGATGAGGAGGAGCTGCTTTGAATTCTAAAAGATTGCTCACGCCCAAATAACCCAGTGGGGAATCACTTCGGCCAACCATCTGGAAGCTCCCTTTAGTGCTGGGACTTTTGCTTTTCAAGAGTGATTGGATATACAGGCAGTCCTCGACTCACGTCCGAAATGGAGCCTGCGTAATTGTTAAGGGAAGCGCCCACCCGCTCGCTTCATTTATGACTCTTCATCTCCAGGATGCGGTCATTAAATCACCACGTGGGTTGTTGAGCGGTACCCAGAGGGGCCCTGGGAGTTCCAGCACAGGCCTGCTCCAGGCTTACCAAGGCCCTCCACAACCGGAGGCGCCCCGTGCTACGCTTCCCACACCCTCCTCCTTACCAAGAGTCACCCCGTTGTCCACTTAACTTTCGAAGATCTCCACAGCTCGCCCCTGCGAAGCAAAGCAGGTTGCGTCGTTCCTGGGCCGCGAGGCGCATGTCCAGAAGCAGCTGCATTTTCGGAGTGCCCACAATTCGTTTTACGGCAGCAACCGCTTCCTGGACCGCACCGCCCGGCCCAGCCAATGAAGTAGCCAGGCCTCTCTCCCTGACCTGAGCAATGGAGCTCCAGAGATCGTCGAAAGATAATCGAGGAGGAGGATGTAGGACCGGGTCGGGTGGGAAGCAGACCCAAGGTTTGCAGGGGAAAGAATGGGGGACGGGGAGGAGGCTGTAGGGTTCCTGCAGTGGGTCGTTAAGCGTGAACGGCTGCACAGATGCCGCAGTGGCCATTAACTCCTGAGCTGGGTTGTGTTAGGTAGGTCTGCCCTCATTGTGAACCGTCACTGGGGTTATCCCAAAAGGGCTTTGGCAGCTGGGCTTTCTTGATTTATTTTTCTCCTCCCCCCCCCCTTGAAAACAAGTTTCGCTTCTCATCCAAGAAGCTTCTTCGGCTGTGAAGGAGACCGAAGAACCGAAGAAGCTTTCGAACGGGAAGATGAGAAGTCGAATGTTTTCCAGGAAAAAACAAAAAACAAAAAAACCTAAAGGTCGAATTTGTCTTTTGGAAGAAAACAACAACAAGCCTGACTTGGAGGTTTGAGAATCTCCACAGACGTCACGAAGATCGTAAGTTGAGGATTACCTGTAATTTATCAAGGATTAGCTTTACGGCCGGGCGCATAACAGGGTGCATCTGGGGCATCACCCTGCCCACCTCACCCTGGATCATCGCACCCCACCCCGTCCGGGAACGTGACCTGTCTTCTCGGATCAGAGGACAAGCAGGTCAATCACCATCGTCGGCGCGTTTGAGCAAATCTTGAAGATGGAAAGACGAAAGGAAGCAACGTGACCTTCCTTTTGTCCCCACCCCACTCCGAGACACCTGTGGGAAAAAGCCCAAAACAGGAAGGGGATTCCGTTGGTCCTTACGTGAAGTTCTTTGCTTTCCCAGCTACTCCTCGCCGCTCGCCGACCTGCTCGTCCCATCCCAGCTCTTTCTCCAGGTGGCCTCTAAGCCAGCCTTGCCCAATCTGCAGGGTCTCAACCTTGGCCGTCGCCTCTGGCCTCTGCCAGCCTCCGGAGCTCCCAACTCTCACCAGCTCTTCCCTGTGGATACGCCTGGAGGTCCTGGTCCCAGGGATCGGTTGCCCCCTCCCAAATCGGACGGGGGCGGGTGGCTTCGCGGTCCCCAACTTTTATGGCGTGGCAGGAGGGGACAGGGGAACTGGCCCGCCACTCACGCGACCTGAGCTGGGCACGTGCCAGCCAGCGGCTCGCGCGGCCCGGTGATGCGCCGCAGCCCAGGGGTTGGGTAGCTCCAGCGTAGGCGGTTAGGACAAAGCTGCCTGGATGCATCAATGGAGATAATCTCCTTTCGTCTGTAATTATTGTGAGGGTCGCTGGACGGCGAGGTGGGCAGCGTATAAATGTAATAAATTACAAATTTAATAAGTAGATTAGGATAGACTCCGTGACTCGTCCTGGGACCAAGAGATCAAGGTTTTACAAAGGAGGTATAGCATGGCAGAGGAGGGGAAATTATAGGCAAAGGATCCCTTGTGGGATCTGGGTGGGGAGACCCCACACTCACGTCGGCCCTCCCAGTGGAAAATGTTCGGGGACCATTGCACCCAAATCTAGGCTCCACAGGTAGCCAAAGCAGCCCAAGACACTCCCCCTCAACCACAGCCTCTCAGAAGCAAAACCACGTCAAAAATAGCTCAGATGCCACCCCGAGAGAAGGGGCAGTGGGCTAGCAAGGAACGGCAGAAACTCACCCCTAGCCAGAAAGCAAACACGGTCCCTTCCCAACCACCGACGTGAACTCCGAGCAGCTTCAGTTTGTCCCGTGAAATTTGCAGGACTGAGCAGTGGGGAAGGGGATCCTCTGCTCCTCAAGGTGGGGTGGGCGGTGGAAAGAGACCCTCCCCCTTTAAGATAACCAAAGCCTTTCCCTGCCTCTTCCCATACGAGTGCAGTCGGTTTGGTGAGATTCTTGCAAACAGGCACGCAGCAATCAAGAAGCAACTTGAATCAGCTCACAGCGTCGTGCTGGTTCTTTTGCGTCTGACGAAAACTCAGATAACTAGATGGGGTTTTTTTGTTGTTGTTCTTGGGAACGCACACCCACTCCTTCCTCCATCCTCATGTGTTCTGCCCTGCCTAAAAGAACCCCACGCGGGGGGAGGGGAAAGTAAACACTACTCTGGGCATAAAGTGAAAGTACATCCACGCCCTTTGCTTCAGACTGCACACCAACATCAAAGCTTCCAATGTAACTGAATCATCTGTCATGTGTCTTGAGGGTTAGGGCAGCGGTCCCCAACTTTTCTGGCTTGGCCATCACTCACACAAAGGAAGCTTCGCACATGAGCACAAGTGGCCGCCACTCGCGCAAAGGGAGTTGCGCGCAGGAGGGCTAACGGCCATCACTTGCGCAACGAGAGCTTTGCACGTGTCCGAGGCCACCACTCTCACAAAAAGAGCTGCACGCGTGAGAGCTAACGTTCCCTGCCTAAGTGAAGGGAGCTTCGCGTGTGAGTTGCTACTATCACAAAAAGAGCTATGTGTGAGGGCTAACAGCTGCCGCACAAACGAAGGGAGCTTCGCACGTGAGCACAAGCAGCCGCCACTCGTGGAAAGAGAGCTGTGCGTGCGAGGATTAACCACCGCTCAAACGAAGGGAGCTTCGCGCATGAGCACAAGCAGCCACCACTCTCACAAAAAGAGCTATGCGCACGAGGGCTAACAGCCATCACTCGAACAAAGGGAGCTTCACGCATGAGTGCAAGTGGCCGACACTCTCACAAAAGGACCTGTCCGCGCGAAGGTTACTGACCACCGCTCGAACGAAGGGAGCTTCGTGCGTGAGCACAAGCAGCTGCCATTCTCGCAAAAGGAGCTGTGCGCACGAGGGCTAACAGCCACCGCTCAAACGAAGAGAGCTTTTCCACGTGAGCACAAGCGGCCGCCACTCGTGGAAAGGGAGCTGCATGCACGAGGACTAACGGCCACTGCTTGAACAAAGGGAGCTTCGTGCATGAGCACAAGTGGCCGCCACTCTCGCAAAAGGAGCTAAGTGCGTGAGGACTAATGGCTACCGCTTGAAGGGAGCTACGCGCACAAGGACTAATGGCCACCGCTCAAAGGGAGCTTCACGCGTAAGCACAAGCGGCCGCCACTCTCGCAAAAGGAGCTGCGCATGCGAGGGCTAACGGCCACTGCTCGAACGGACAGAGCTTCACGCGTGAGCACAAGCGGCCGCCACTCTCGCAAAAGGAGCTGTGCACGCTAACAGCCACCACTTGAGTGAAGGGAGCTTTGCGCGTGAGCACAAGGGCCGCTACTCTCACAAAAGGAGTTGTGCGCGAGAGAGCTAACGGCCACCGCTTGAATTAAGGAAGCTTTGCATGTGAGCACAAGGAGCTGCCACTCTCACAAAAGGAGCTGTGCGTGCGAGGGCTAACAGCCACTGCTCAAACGAAGGGAGCTTCGCGCATGAGTATAAGGGGCCGCCACTCTCACAAAAGGAGCTGTGCGCGCGAGGGCTAACGGCCACCACTTGAATGAAGGGAACTTCACGCATGAGCACAAGTGGCTGCCACTGTCACAAAAGGAGCTGTGCGCGCGAGGGCTAACCACCGCTCAAACGAAGGGAGCTTGGCGCATGAGCACAAGCAGCCGCCACTCATGGAAAGAGAGCTGTGCGTGCGTGGATTAACCACCGCTCAAACGAAGGGAGCTTCGCGCATGAGCACAAGCAGCCGCCACTCTCACAAAATGAGCTATGCGCGCGAGGGCTAACGGCCATCACTCGAACGAAGGGAGCTTGACGCTGGAGCACAAGCGGCCGCCACTCTTGCAAAAGGACAAGTGCGCGTGAGGGCTAACCGCCACCACTCGAACGAAGGGAGCAACTTTTGCAAAAGGGGCTGCGCGCCCAGTGCTAACGGGCACTGCTCACAAAAGAGAGCTTCCGGTGTGCGCTTGCCCGTCACTTGTGCGGCCCAGTTCCAAACAGGCCACGGCCTGGTAATGGGTCGTGGCCCAGAGGTTGGGGACCCCTGGGTTAGGGAGATGGCCACACCTCTGGAGACATCCCAAAGGTGCTTTTTCAAAAGCTAACTGGAGTTTTCTTGATTTTTTTTTTTTATCCCCCGTGAAAACATTTCGCTTCTCTTCCAAGCAGCTGCTTTTTCTCGGAGGAGAAGCGAGACGTTTTTAAGGGGAAAAGCCATGAAAATTGTCCAGTTGTCTTTTGAAAAAGCACCTTTGGGAAACCTGGGATCTGGTGGATGGAAAAATCTCCGTAGACACCTCTGGAGACAGGTTCTAAACATCGGGATGGGCTGGCTTCCCAGACGGGATCGTTGCAAAACGGAGGCGAGACACAGAACCCCCTCCCCCCCCCTCCAGAATGTTTTAGCCTGCGCAGGTAGTCCTCAACTTACGACTCCGATTGGGAGCAGAATTTCTGCAGCTAAGAGGATTGTTCCGTTGTTAATGATTGTATGACCTTTCGGGGTCACCGTTGTTAAGCAAATCATGTGGTCATTCAGCGAATCTAGCTTCCCCCGCTCGGTTGTCAGAAGCCAGGTGGCAAAATGGCGAATACACACACACACACACACACACACACACGCCGGGATGCTGCAACCGTCATAAATACCCGCTTGAATCTTGATCACGCGACGGAGAGGATGCCGCGACAGAGTGATAGACAGATGCCAATCAAGGGAACGCAAAGGGAAGATGTGGATCAGGGTGGGGGGAACTCACTGAGGGAGGCTGGGCCTACAAAGCAGCAGGAAAGAACAACTGCCCTCTACACAAGCCCCAGAGGCTGCTATCAGCAGTAAACGGACGGGTAACCTGAAAGAATGAAGTGCACGGTGACACCTAAAAAAAAAAAAAGTCTGCAGGCCAGGAAAAGGAAAAACCACCGCAAGCCTCAAAGCACCCTCCAGAGTGGACAGTCTTCTCAGGGATGTGTGTATAGGTGTGTGTGTGCATGTGTGTAAACACAGCCCCCCCCACACACACACAGAAGCTGGAGTGGAATACAGGTAGTCCTCGACTTACGACCACAACTGAGCCTAATGTTTCCGTTGCCAAGCGAGACAGTGGTTACGTGGGCTGGGCGCCATTTGCCACCATGGTCCAGTGCATCCCTGCAGCCGCTAAGGTGGGAACCACGGTCGCTAAGTGAATCCGGCTTCCCGCTGGTCAGGTGGTCGCAAAAAGAGGACCAGGTGCGACCGCGGGACGCTGAGACCGTCATAAACAGGAACCATCTGCCAAGCATCTGAATTTCGACCTTTTTACCGCGGAGATGCTGCGACGGTTTCCAAGTCTGGAAAACAAGTCACTTTTTTTCCAAGGCTGTGGAAACGCTGGTCACTAAACGAACGGCTGTTCAGTCGAGGACTGCCTGTATCCAGGAGGCTTTTCTGGGTTCAAATGACCCCCCCCCCAAAATGGGTCTCGGTTTAGAAACCTGGGAACCGCTCAGGATTCAAGTCCAGCAAGACAAGTAAAAAAAAAAAAAAAAATACAGGGATGCCAACGGAAAGGCGGGCGGGATTTGTCCTCGCATCTCGGAGACTGCAACGCAAGGTGGTCCGTCCAGCGAGTTACTCACCCATGCTCGGCGGGAGGTGCAGCTCGCTTTTCTCCGAGAGGTCCGGGCCCTCCGCGTTCCCCTCCAGATCTCGCTTGCGTTGGGAGCCGAAGGACGTCTGGGCGACTCCATCGTCTGTTCAAGCAAAGAAAAGAAAGAAGGGACGTTCGCGGTGGGCGGGCCGGGGACTGCGTGGTCCGCCAAGGTGTTCTGCCGTTGTGTAGGAGAGGGAGGAATCGAGAGTCTTGCTTTCCTGAGGGACCAGCTGGGGAGGGGCCTTACAGATGGGAGAGATTAGATAGATAGATAGATAGATAGATAGATAGATAGATAGATAGATAGATAGATAGATAGATAGATAGATTTGATAGATAGATTTGATAGATAGACAGTGAGTGAGTAATAAAGATGAGATATTTATATAGATTAGATTAGATAGATAGATAGATAGATAGATAGATAGATAGATAGATAGATAGATTCATAGAGATAAATAGACAGAGAAGACAGACAGACAGGTGATTGATAGACAAATAGACAAATAGACATAGAGATAAATAGAGAAGATAGACAGTGATAGATAAAGATGAGATAGATATTTATATAGATTTGATAGATAGACAGTGAGTGAGTGATAAAGATGAGAGATATTTATATAGATTAGATAGATAGATAGATTCATAAAGATAAATAGACAGAGAAGACAGACAGGTGATAGATAGATAGATAGATAGATAGATAGATAGATAGATAGATAGACAGACAAATACACATAGAGATAAATAGACAAAGAAGATAGACAGGTGATAGACAGATAGACAGAGACAGGTGATAGATGATAGATAGATAGACAGACAGACATAGAGAGAGAGACAGAGACAGACAGACATAAAGATAAATAGAGAAGATAGACAGAGGTTATAGACAGACAGACACACAGACATAGAGATAGAGAGACAGAGAAACAGACAGACATAGAGAGAAATAGACAGACAGACAGGCGATAGATAGATAGATAGATAGATAGATAGACAGACAGAGATAGATAGATAGATAGATAGATAGATAGATAGATAGATAGATAGATAGATAGATGAAAGAAATGATATCAGGCATCTGACTATCTCCAAACAACTCCAGGCACTCCTCAATGTATGACCACACTACAGCCCGGAAATTTCTGTTGCTAGGGCAAGGCAGTAAGTTTTGCTCCACTTTACGAATTTTCTTGTCACCATTGCTACGTGAATTTTTTTTCCCATGAACCCGGGGGAGGACGCTGCGACGGTCGTTCATTGTAAAAAAAAAAAAAAAAAAAAAAAAAAAAAACCAACTGTCACTTCTTTCACTCGCGTCGCCATTTTGAACGGTCACTAAATGAACCGTTGTAAGCCGAGGACGGCCTGTCTTACGCTACGTTTCGCGTTCAAGGTTTCCCTAAAACGGAACGTGGTTTTTTTTCTCCCGATTCCGTTTCTTTACATTCTCACTTGTCCAGCAGATTTTCGTCGCACGGAAAGCCGAAAAAAAAAAAAGAGAGATTTTATGCTTGCATTCGGCAAGATTCTGTTGGCCGGAAACCTCACTGGGGCTGCCGACGCCGAAAAATCTGCCAAATATTCAACCGCGGTTAGCTTCCACTTACCGACCCCGGGTGTCTGTGGGACCCTCCGTCCTTCGCTGGGTTCCCCTTCTCGACCCCCGCGCGCGTGACCTCCGTCTTCCGGTGGGGAGGAGAGACAGGGTCTAAAAACTAGGATTTCTGTGTGGGGTGACAACAACAGGTAGATTTTCACGGGAGAATCGGGCCCCAGCGAGACTTTGTGCCTTCAACTCAATGACGAAATTCCCAGCTTAAAAAGATATTCCTTTATGGGTAATCCTTGATTTACGACTGCAGTCGAACCCCAAATTGACGTTGCTAAATGAGAAACCCGTCAGGCGACCTTTGCGCCCCGTTTTGCGACCTTTCTTGCCGCCCTCGTGAAGCGCCTCACTGCGGGGGTTACGTTAGCCGTACGGTCGTTAAGCAAAGCTGGCTTTCTCCCCCCCCCCTTGATTTTGCTGTTCAGAAAAGGGGACCCTGCGACTCGTCATAAATACGAGTCAGTTGCCAAGCGTCCGGAACTGGATCACCTGGCGATGCCGTGACGGTTATGTGAAAAACTTTTTCCCAGTGCCGTCGTAACTACGAAGCATCGCTAAATGAACGGCTGTAAATCGAGGACTGCCTGTAAATGCCGATTTTGGGGTGAAAACGTGGTAAATTTGGGTTGCGGGAACCCAGGCCAGGGGACCGGTTGCCCCAAACGCAAATGTGCGTATCTGACTATTCAGAACCGGGTTGTAAGCATCCTTTGGCGAGCCTGCCGTCACTTCAAACAGTCGTTAAGTCGAGGACTACCTATAACTCAACAATCCTGCCTTCTGTTTTGCACCCGGCGAGAGGCTGGCTGAGGAATTCTGGGAATTGAAGTCCACAAAGTTGCCGGGTTTGGAGACACCCCACCCCCAAGTCTAGCCCCTTCCTCCTTACCTGGGCTGGGCTCCGAAGATATCACCCTGTCCGTCGTCGCTGCCTCCTCTTCCTCGGCGCAGGGACGTTCGCCTTGCTCGATCCGGGACAGGAGATCCGGTTTAGCGATGGCATAGTCTAGTTGGAGAAAAGAGCACACCCCTTCGCAACCGTCGGTTACGCAACGCGAGGCAAGCCTGATTTGTAACGAAAAGTCGTTCTGGACTTATGACCTCGGGACACAGCAGCTGTCGGAATTCGTTGCTAGAATGTATTTTTGTGCAACTATAGTAGTATTCAGCCAGTAGGTGGCAGTGTTTGCAAGTTTTGGCTCTATGATATATACTCAGTGGTGGGATTCAAATATCGGAACAACTGGTTCTATTATGTGATGCAGGCCTGGGCCTCCAATGCCTAAGACGGACTTCCGGAAATGGTATCCATGCACTTCCGGTGGGCCGTTCTAGGCCTGGGAGGCCTCCTCCAGGCCTCTGAGGCCTAAAACGGACTTCCGGAAGTGGTATCCATGCACTTCCAGTGGGCCATTCTAGGCCTGGGAGGCCTCCTCCAGGCCTCTGAGGCCTAAAATGGATTCCGGAAGTGGTATCCATGCACTTCCAGTGGGCCGTTCTAGGCCTGGGAGGCCTCCTCCAGGCCTCCAAAGGCTAAAATGGACTTCCGGAAGTGGTATCCATGCACTTCCAATGGGCTGTTCTAGGCTTGGGAGGCCTCTTCCAGGCTTCCGATGCATAGAAGACTTCCGGAAGTAGCATCAATGCACTTCCGGTGGCCTGTTCTAGGCCTGGAAGGCCTCCTCCAGGCCTCTGAGGCCTAAAACGGACTTCCGGAAGTGGTATCCATGCACTTCCGGTGGGCCGTTCTAGGCCTGGGAGGCCTCCTCCAGGCTTCCGATGCGTAGAAGACTTCCGGAAGTAGCATCAATGCACTTCCGGTGGGCTGTTCTAGGCCTGGGAGGCCTCCTCCAGGCCTCTGAGGCCTAAAACGGACTTCCGGAAGTGGTATCCATGCACTTCCGGTGGGCCATTCTAGGCCTGGAAGGCCTCCAAGGCTTAGACTGGACTTCCAAAAGCCAACCGGTTCTCCGAATTCAGGTAAATTTAGCTACCGGTTCTCCCGAACCGGTGCGAACCGGCTGAATCCCACCACTGTATATACTCTAGGCCACAGGTCGGCAACCTGCAGCTCCAGAGCCGCATGCGGCTCTTTGAGCCTTCCCCTCTGGCTCCCAGCCTCCTCTGCCTTTGCAGAGAGAGATAGAGACAGAGAGAGGCAATTGCGCTTCCCTGCTTCTCTCTCTCTCTCTCTCTCTGTGTGTGTGTTTGTGTTTTTGTGTGTGTGTGTGTGTGTCTGTGTGTATATGTAAAAGAGAGTGCACTCACAGTATTCTCTGAGGAGCTGAAAAACTTACTGGGCGGAGCTCCTCCCTTTGCTGCGTCTCTGCAGGAAGCAGGAAGCAGGAAGGGCAGGAGAGAGCTAGCTAGCCCAGCTAGGCTGACTCAGGAATTCTGGGAGTTGAAGTCCATGAGTCATGAAAGAGACGAGGTTGCTTACCCCTGATCTTGTTGGACAATAGCTTGAAGCTTGCCAGGTGAGCAGCAGATAGGAGGGAGGGGAGAAAGAGAGAGAAAGAGAGAGGGAGGGAGGGAGGGAGACAGAGAGAGAGAGAGAGACCCTTTTGACATCTAAAATGAAAATAACACTGCATATATCCTTTTTTTAACCTGTGTGTTTATGTAATTTTATTCTCTTAAAGCATTCTCTTGGTGATCATTGTTTTAATAGTATGGATATTCCCAAGAGTCATATTTTTACTTTTTTTTTAGTGTGTGTGTGTGTGTGTGTGTGTACACACACACATACATACATACACACACACACGCGCGCGCGCACACACACACACACACTTATAATAAAGGTAAAAAAGGATATATGCAGTGTTATCTTCATTTTAGATATCAAAAGGGTTTTGCGGCTCCCGGTGTTTTGTTTTTGGTGGGAAACGGGTCCAAGTGGCTCGTTGAGTGTTTTGGGTTGCCTACCCCTGCTCTAGGCTGCTTCGTTCTACGTTGAGCTTCCTGTAACCGTTAAAAACAGTTGAGCAGTAAAGCACATGATGACAGTACCCTTTGCTTGCTCTGTGGTACTATAAACAGAATTCCTAACAGCAACAGTCATAAGTACCATGTTTCCCCCCCAAAAAGACCCGGTGTTATTGTTTTGGGGGGGTTGCCTCCAAAAGAGGAACCAGGTTTTATTTGGGGGGGGGCTCCTTTTCCACTTACCTCCGGCAACAACAGCCCCCGCCCAGCTGGCTCATTTCTTCTGCGGCCGAAGGAGGAGCTTCATTCTGTAGCTGAGAATGGAGCGCCGGCCTGCATTTCAGAGTCAGGCCTTTCCAGAAGGCCTCTGCAGCCGAGAACCGAGTTATGGATTCAATCCATAGCTCAGTGCTCGGCTGCAGAGGCCTTGCAGAGCCGAGTTACGGGCACGAAAGGCAGGCCTGGGGTACGCCGCAGAAGAAGAGGGCTAGCGAGGAGCAGCCTGGCTGCAAAATAAGTGGGTGCAGGGTGCGTGGGGCAGCTCCACCTCAGCTTGATTTTTAGCCGTGCGCCCCACCCCAAAACTAGGGCTTATTTTGAGGGGCAGGGCTTATATTAGGCCCACCCCCAAAACTCAAGCTAGGGCTTGTTTTCGGAGAAACACGGTAGGAGTCAGTTGTCCAGCATTTCAATTTCGATCACGTGACCGTGGGGATGATTGAAAGGTCGTAAGTGTGAAAAATGGTCGTTCAGTCAGTGCTGGTTTCAACGGTCACTGAATGAGCTGTCGTTAAGTCGAGGACGACCTGTACTTCAGCCAACTACTCTGTTTTGTTCTTAAGAGCTGTTCTTAAAACTAAGATGGGGCTGGCAGCATCCCACTTCGTTTAAAAATAAAATAAAATCCAACCCTACGGGAAAAATCCGATAGGAACTGAGAAGACGGTTCAGGTACACAAACAAAGGAGGAACCAGCATGTCTTTGGCTTCCCATCACCCTAGAAATCTATCCGTCGATACGTCGAGAATTGCAATTTACAAAACTGTATTCAATTTCAACGTTGTAGAAAAACGCCGTGAAAATGATTTCGGATGGACAACGCATCGCTGGCTTGTCAAATTTCACATTACGCTCCGTTCCCCCCAGCAGGTCCTCCTGACTAGTGAGTTTCTCGACATCTTTAAAGAGTCGAAGAGCGTTCTGACCCTCGCTGTCTCCAGCCCTTGGTCTAAACGAGAACAAGCCAGGATGGTTATCTCAAAAGGAAACTGAAAGCAAAGAGGAGAACTAGACGGAACAGGATCATGGCTGTCTTGTCATGTTCTCCAGATGTTCTCCTGAGGAACTTGTTAGGGACCAATCTGGAGAGAGGCCGTCATCTAGGCCAGGGGGTCTCCAATCGTGGCAACTTGTGGATCTCAACTCCCTGAATTTCCACGCCGGCTGGGAATTAAGAGAGGAATTGAGGTTGAGGTCCACAAGTCTCCACAATGTTCTCCAGAAGGTCTCCTGAGGAACTTTTAGAGACCAATCTGGAGGGAGGCTGTCACCTAGGCCAGGAGTCTCCAACCATGGTAACTTGTGGATCTCAACTCCCTGAAGTTCCACACCAGCTGGGAATTAAGAGAGGAATTGAGGTTGAGGTCCACAAGTCTCCACAATGTTCTCCAGAAGGTCTCCTGAGGAACTTTTAGGGACCAATCTGGATGGAGGCCATTACCTAGGCCAGGAGTCTCCAACCATGGCAACTTGTGGATCTCAACTCCCTGAATTTCCATGCCGGCTGGGAATTAAGAGAGGAATTGAGGCTGAGGTCCACAAGTCTCCACAATGTTCTCCAGAAAGTCTCCTGAGGAACTTTTAGGGACCAATCTGGAGGGAGGCTGTCACCTAGGCCGGGGGTCTCCAACCGTGGCAACTTGTGGATCTCAACTCCCTGAATTTCCATGCCGGCTGGGAATTAAGAGAGGAATTGAGGTTGAGGTCCACCAGTCTTTTAAAATTGCCAAGGCTGGAGACCTCCGATGGAGACAATTCTCCAGCACTGATCAAAGAAACCAAGCTTTGCATTTTCAACCCACTAGGAGCAAAAGCTGATTTTTTTTTTTTTTTTTTTACCCAGGGAGACCAGCGACTCGTAGTTGCTCTTCATCACGTTCTTGTAGAGTTCCTTCTGCCATTCCTCCAGGTTGCTCCACTCCTGCTCCGAGAAGTAGACGGCGTTCTCCTCAAAGGTCACGGGCACCTGGAAGAACATCAGTTACGGGTTTTGGATCTTCTCGACCGAGCCGCTGGTGACCAGCCAGATCACCGCGGACTCCACAATCAGCACTGTTCGGAGGGATAAGATGGTCCTCCATCTCAGCTATGAGGGTGGGAGGTGTAAATCTAGGAGAACGTCTTGTCCGACGGAGGTTGACCAGCCATTCAGGTGCCGCTAAATTGACTTAGTGCCGACCTTCACATTTCAGGTGGCGCCAAGCTCAACTCAAGATCCAAGATCAACGATGGGATGGGAGCGAACGCTCAACCAGCCAAGGTCTCGGACACAACTGGTGGGACTGGACAAAAGCCCAAGGGAACCGAGGTGGCTCCGTGGACTAAGAGCAGGTGGAGGAGATACATGGGAACAGTAGGGATCTGGACACGAGTCACCTCTCTTGAGGGAGCTGTGTTCAAGGTGCCGGTTGGTCACCACTGAAGTCCTACATGGCTTTTGTTTGAAGGACCATCTCGTTCCAGTTACACCCACCCGACCCACCAGAGCTGGAAGGCAGATGTGATGGGTTGTCCTCTCTTAAAAGAGGTCCATCTGTTTCCGGGATGACACAGCTGCTCTGATGATCACAGGCACTCACAAAAGCAATCAATCGTGTCTGCTTCCAGGATCACACACACCTCCTCCTCCTCCTCTTCTCCACAAACCCCCCTCCCTTCTAGCACTGATGAAGTTACCTAGCTGGGTCCTGAAACGTCTGCAAGAAAATCATCAAGCTCAGAAAGGGACAAAGACCCCATATTTCTCTCTTTTCCCTTCCCTTCCTTTCCTTCCTTCCTCCCTTCTAGCACTGAAGAAGTTACCTAGCTGGGTCACGAAACGTCTGCGAGAAAAACCACCCCATCTTCCTCCTCCTCCTCTTCTTCACGCACACCTCTCCCTTCTAGCACTGATGATGCTACCTAGTTGGGTCATGGAAGGTCTGCAAGGACACCACCGAGAGAGCACCAAGGACCTCAGAGTCCTCTCCTTCTCTCCCTCCCCGTCTCCTCCTCGTCCTCCCCTCTTCAACCCCACTCCCTTCTAACACTGATGAAGTTACCTAGCTGGATCGCGAAACGTCTGCAAGAAAAACCGCCCAGCTCAGAGAGTGCCAAAGATCCCATATTCTTTTTTTCTCCTCCTCCTCCTCCTCCTCCTCCCTCCCTCCCTCCCTCCCTCCCTCCCTCCCTTCCTTCCTTCCTTCCTTCCTTCCTTCCTTCCAGCAATGATGCCATTCCCCAGCTGGATCACGAAACGTCTACAAGAAAAACCACCCAGTTCAGAGAGCGCCCAGGACCCCACAGTCCTTTTTTTTTCCTCCTTCCTTCCTTCCTTCCTTCCTTCCCTTCCTCCCTCCTTCCTTCCTTCCTTCCTTCCTTCCTTCCTTCCTTCCTTCCTTCCTTCCTTCCTCCTCCCTTCTAGCACTGATGCTGTTCTCTAGTTGGGTCCTGAAACGTCTGCAAGGAAACCACCCAGCTCAGAGAGCCCCAAGGACCCCACAGTCTTTCTCCTCCTCTCAAGATTCTCTTCCATGCCTCTCCCGGGAGCGCTCCCCGCGAGAGGAAAACCCAGCCGCCTGCGTTCCCCCTCCTCTGACCTTGGGCGTCTCCCCCTTGGCGCCTGGCGGGAGTCTCAGGATCCAGAAGTTCTGGTTCTTCAGGAGGTTCTCCATGTTCTCCAGCCGGCGCTGGAGGAGCCCGTACTCCTGGATCAGGGTGCCCAGGGCGGTCAGCTTGCACTCCATCTGGTTGCCGAAGTCCACCACGGCGTTCTCGCAGTCCACGTATTTCTTCTCGTTGGTCATGACCCGCCGCTCCAGGTTGAGCAGGCGGCTGGCGTGGGAGTCCACTTTCCGCTCCACCGCTTGGATGGCGGCCACCACGGTCCAGAGGGAGAGCTCGGCCATGTTCTGCTTGACCTCGCGGTCCAGGTTCTGCTCGGGGAGGAGAGGGAGCGGCGGGCGGGACTCCATCCGCGGGTGGGGGGAAGGAGAAATCCAGGAATTCTTTAAGAGAGAGAGAGAGAGAAAGTGTCAGAATGACAGGACGTCATGTCAGAGCCCCAAAGCTATTGAAGAAGTTTCACACAGAGTATCCTAACAATCCTGACTAACTTTTATACCTGTTTTGGTTTCTTCCAGGTGGATCTCTCTTATTTTTAAGGGGGGCCGGATGTCAGAATCCAATTATACTTCATCTCCAGTTATCAAATATAGAAAACCCCAATTCTGCCTTCTCTGGATTCTGCCATAACAGGGAGAGAAGGGGGAGAACAAAGGGGCTTTAGGGCCCTCACTTCCTTCAGTATACTTCTAAGGAACTGAATGTGTGTATTGCAAAAGAACTAACCATAAGAATGGGGCCGTTTTCCTTTCATGTAGTTTCTTTGAAGTCTCCATCCAGCCAGGCAATAATGAAAAGGGGGGTGGAAGTGTAATGCCTGAGACTGTCGCTGAAAGAGGGGGTTGATTGGGTGGGGCTACTGGGGAAACCCTTAAAACCTTGAATTGGAGAACTTGGACCCAAAGTCCTGTCTAGCATGCCTGCAACCACTTCTTCTTAATAAAGGATTCCTGTTGGAAGAATTATTCCAAGAGTTCTGTCTTCTTAAGATGCAAAGTGGGGTGGGTCCTTAGAAAAAGAGAGAGAAGGACTCTGGAGTTGTCGAAAGAAAGAGGACGCCCGTAGCGGAGCCTCGGCAGTTGTCGAACGTTTAGGCAACGTCGTCAGTGCTAGGAGGAGAGGGGACCTCACTCATTTAAAAAAAAAAAGAAAGAAAGAAAAACAGGCCACTCCTGCCGCAGGGGTCTTCGAACGTGGCCCTTTTAGGACTAGTGGACTTCAACTCCCAGGATTCCTCCGCCAGCGTGCCTGGCTGAGGAATTCTGGGAGTTGAAGTCCACCAGTCATCAACCTGTCTTAAAGCCTCCCGGCTGAGGAATTCTGGGAGTTGAAGTCCCACCAGTCATCAAAGGGCCCATTTTGAAGACCTCTGTCTGAAAATCTCCCGGCTGAGGAATTCTGGGAGTTGAAGTCCCCCCAGTCACAAAAGGGCCCATTTTGAAGACCTCTGTCTGAAAGCCTCTCGGCTGAGGAATTCTGGGAGTTGAAGTCCCACCAGTCACACAAGGGCCCAGTTTGAAGACCCCTGTCTGAAAGTCTCCCGGCTGAGGAATTCTGGGAGTTGAAGTCCCCCCAGTCACAAAAGGGCCCATTTTGTCTGAAAGCCTCTCAGCTGAGGAATTCTGGGAGTTGAAGTCTCACCAATCACACACGGGCCCAGTTTGAAGACCCCTGTCTTAAAGCCTCCCGGCTGAGGAATTCTGGGAGTTGAAGTCCCACCAGTCACACAAGGGCCCAGTTTGAAGGTCCCTGTCTGAAAGTCTCCCAGCTGAGGAATTCTGGGAGTTGAAGTCCCCCCAGTCACACAGGGGCCCATTTTGAAGACCTCTGTCTGAAAGCCTCTCGGCTGAGGAATTCTGGGAGTTGAAGTCCCACCAGTCACACAAGGGCCCAGTTTGAAGGTCCCTGTCTGAAAGCCTCTCGGCTGAGGAATTCTGGAAGTCCCACAAATAATAATAGTAGTAAAGTTGGAAGGGACCTTGGAGGTCATCTAGTTCAACCCCCTGCTCAGGCAGGAAACCCTACACCATTTCGGACAAATGGCTGTCCAGTCTCTTTTAAAAACTTCCAGTGTTGCTTCTGGAGGCAGGTTGTTCCACTGATTACTCAGCCACAAAAGGGCCCAGTCTGAGCAAGGGGCTGGACTACAGGTCCTTCAAGGTCCCAACTGCTATTCTGTAAGGGTCACCTGCTTGAGCAGGGGGCTGGACTAGATGACCTCCAAGGTCTCCCCCTCCAGCTCTATTCCGGTTGATTCTTCAACGCCTCAAGGCCTGCCTATTCTTCACAGATGTGGGCTTTTAATATAATCTGATATAAATGCCAAGAGGGGGGGAGAACAAAAAACAGGCAGCTGATGGTCTAACATTCCCCCCCAAGGCCTTATTTGCAAATACAATTTAAATACAAAATAATCCACCCAAACTCTAAAGCAGACTTTAAATTATTTAAATTTATGCAGATTTTCTTCCCTCTTTCTACGGTCCTTTAGCGGCATTAGTTTATTATTATTATTGTTGTTGTTATTGTTGTTGTTGTTGTTATTATTATTATTATAGGGTTTCCTGCCTGAGCAGGGGGTCGGACTAGATGACCTCCAAGGTCCCTTCCAACTTTACTACTACTACTACTACTACTACTACTACTACTACTACTATTATTATTATAGGGTTTCTTGCCTGAGGAGGGGGTTGGACTAGATGACCTCCAAGATCCCTTCCAACTTTGTTATTACTATTATTATTATGGATCATCGCACAGTCAGCCAGATGTTCAGACTGGATTTGGCATTTTGTCTACCTATCGAGTCCTTACCCAGGACCTGGGATAGGCAGATGTGGATGTTTGATGGTATTACAGATATCGTCGCAGGATGGAAGCAGTTCCTAATAAGGCCGCCTTTTGCAATTGACTAATAGCGAATTTGTCAATGCCAATTGTGTTCAAGTGGTGCTCCAGTTGTTTTGGGATTGCACCCAAGGAGCCTATGACTATTGGTACTACCCTTGCTTGCTTTTGCCACAGTCTTTCTATTTCTATTTGTAGGTCTTTGTATTTTGTTATCTTCACCAGTTCTTTCTCTTCTATTCTGCTATCTCCAGGCACTGCCACATCCACTATCCAGACTTTTTTGTCTGTCTTATCGACAATTGTTAAGTCTGGGGTGTTATGTTGCAGGTGCTTGTCTGTTTGAATTCTGAAGTCCCAGAGCAGTTTAATTTTATCATTTTCTATGACTTTCTCTATTTTATGATCCCACCAGTTTTTGCTTACAGGCAAATGATATTTTTTGCAGATCTTCCAATGCACCATTGTTGCTACTTTGTCATGCCGCTGCTTGTAATCAGTCTGTGCAATCTTCTTGCAACAGCTTACCAAGTGGTCCACTGTTTCTTCAGCTTCTTTGCATAGGCGGCACTTACTGTCTGTTGCTGTCTTCTCAATTTTGACTTTGTATGCATTTGTCCTTAAGGCTTGGTCTTGTGCAGCCAGAATTAGTCCCTCGGTCTTTTTCTTCAATTTTCCTGCTCTTAGCCATTGCCAGGTCTTGTTATTATCTGCTTTCCCAGCTATTTTTTTAATGTATTGGCCATGTAGTGCTTTGTCTTCCCATGCCTCTATTCTGTTCTTCATTTGGTATTATTATTATTAAATATTATTATTATTATTATTATTATTACTACCATTATATTATGTTATTGTTGTTTGTTGTGATTATTATTATCCTTATCATTATTTAATTTATTTATTATCACGTTTAGGTTATTTTAATCACGGTAGAATTATCCAATAGTATTTTTGCCCTCCCCCAGGTTTGTATTGTAGTTCTTTGTATTTCATCATTTAGTTTAAAAACAACAACAACAACAACAATCTGGAAGCAAATTCAAATCATCAAGCATTTCCTCCCATAATTTGGTCTGCGTTCCTTAGGAGCGACTGGCTCGGAAGCAGTCCTCGACCTTACGACGGTTTCTTGAGTGAACCATCCGAGCTTACACCGGCGCGGGGAAAAAGCAACTCCTGACCGTTTTTTTTTTTCACCCGTTACGACCCCTTGCAGCGCTGCCCCCCCCCCCGGCGTTCACGGGCTGACTCGTATTTATCATACTGCAATGGTTGGTCAGGACGAGCGTGTCAATTTCCCCCCTTTGGCGATCGTAGCCCGATTGGCTCCGCCGCCAGCTTGCTCGCATTCACCGCCGCCGCGATTCGTTTAGCGGGGGTGGGCAGGGAGGTCGTAAAAGGGGGCCAAATTCAGCGAGTTGTCATTAAGTCGAGGACTATAGCTGCCCTGGAAGGGGAAACCTTTTCATCCAGCTAGAATCTTTTTTTTTTTTCCTTCTCGCTAAAATACCAATCCACAATATATAATTCAATATTCCCAGTAGGATATAAATTGAAATATTCTCCTGGAATTCACCCGAATCCTGGCCATTACCAGGCCAAAATCCCCAGAACACAAAACACAAAAGATTAATTTTTCATTCCAACCCGTTGCGATGTGTCAAATATTCCGGGGTCAAAATTGCGACACTCGGCAACCGATTCGTATTTATGACGGTCGCAGCGTCCCAGTCTCACGTGGTCAAAATTCCGACACTCGGCAACCGATTTGTATTTATGACGGTCACAGCGTCCCGGGACCATGTGGTCAAATTTCGGATGCTCAGCGACCGACTTGTATTTATAACGGTCGCAGCATCCCGAGGTCACGCGGTCAAAATTTGGATGCTCGGCGACCGATTCGTATTTATGACGGTAACAGCGTCCCACGATCACGTGGTCAAAATTCCGACGCTCTGCAACCGACTTGTATTTATGACGGTCACAGCATCCCCGGGTCATGTGGTCAAAATTCGGACGCTCGGCAACCGATTCGTATTTATGACGGTCGCAGCGTTCCGGGGTCACGTGCTCAAAATTCGGACGCTCAGCGACCGAATCTTATTTATGTCGGTCGCAGTGTCTGGGGTCACATGGTCAAAATTCGGACACTCGGCGACCGACTTGTATTTATGACGGTAACAGCGTCCTGGAATCACGTGGTCAAAATTCTGACGCTCAGCAATCAACTTGTATTTATGACGGTCACAGCGTCCCCGGGTCACGTGGTCAAAATTCGGACGCTTGGCAACCGATTCGTATTTATGACGGTCGCAGCGTTCCAAGGTCATGCCGTTTTGCAACCTTCCGACGAAAAAAGTCGATGGGGAAGCTGGATTCCCTGGGACTCACTTAATGACTTAGCCATGGAAATACAGGGCAAGTCACAACTCGAGGTTTACCTATATTCTTACCTTTGCAGATAGGTATCTTTTAAGCTTAAAGACAGGTAAGATAAGAGCGGAGTTAGAAGGAAAAACACCTGTTTGTTTTTTTTCCCCTTTACCTGAAATAACTTACGGACGACAAAATCTCCAGCGGTTGTGTAAGTCTCGTCACTGTTCCATGCCACACGTTTCTCCTTACACAACTGGCTTGCAACAAAGGAAGAGCTGGGAACAAGCGGCCGCTTCCATCATTCCCCTGAGTCCTCGCACAGCGACGTCAGCTGCTCACTGTAAGGGCGAGAGAGCAGGGTGTGAGAATCGACAGCTCGCACGGAAGAATTGTTCTTTTTCCTTTGTTGTGCATTTATTTATATCTCGCCTGCGCAATAGTATTTTTTAAAAATTGCTCAAGAGGGCAAATGTGTCTAAATACAACTCCCAATTTCCCCACAACAATCCTGTGAGGTGGGCTGGAGGGAGGGAGGGACTGGCCCTAAGTCACCCAGCTGGTTTTCATCCCTAAGGCGGAACTAGAACTCACTGTCTCCAGCTGATTGGCTCAAAGTCACCCAGCTGGTTTTCATGCCTAAGGCGGGACTAGAACTCACCGTCTCCTGCTGATTGGCTCAAAGTCACCCAGCTGGTTTTCATGCCTAAGGCGGGACTAGAACTCACCGTCTCCTGGTGATTGGCTCAAAGTCACTCAGTTACTTTTCATGCCTAAGGCGGGACTAGAACTCACTGTCTCCTGGTGATTGGCTCAAAGTCACTCAGTTGCTTTTCATGCCTAAGGCGGGACTAGAACTCACCCTTGCCTGGTGATTGGCCCACTCAGATGGTTTTCATGCCTAAGGCTGGACTAGAACTCCCAGTTTCCAGGTGATTGGCCCAAAGTCAACCAGTTGGTTTTCATGCCTAAGGCTGGATGGACTAGAACGCCCAGTCTCCAGGTGATTGGCTCAAAGCCATCCAATTGGCTTTCATGCTTAAGGCGGAACTAGAACTCCCTGTCTCCTGCTAACTGGTCCAAAGTCATCCAGTTTGCTTCTCTACTTAATATGGAACTAGAACTCCCTGTCTCCTGGTGATTGCTCCAAAGTCACCCAGCTGGCTGTCATGCCTAAGACAGGACTAAGACACTGCCTTCTGGTTATTGGGTCCAAGTCCCCCAGCCCATTTTCTTCTCTAAGATGGGACTAGAATTCACCCTCTCCTGGTGATTGGGTCAAAGTCCTCCAGCTGGCTTTCATACCTAAGGCAGGACTAGAACTCACCGTCTCTTGGTGATTGGCCCAAACTCACCTATGGTTTTCCTGCCTAAGGCTGCACTACAACTCACTGCCCAGTCACCTAATTGGGTCTTGTGTCTAATGTCGGACTAGAACTCCCTGTCTCCTGGTGATTGGCCCAGAGTCACCCAGCTGGCTTTCTTGCCTGAGGCGGAACTAGAAGTCACAGTCTCCCAGTGATTGGCCCAAAGTCACCCAGCTGGCTTTTATGCCTAAGGCAGAACTAGAACTTCCAGTCTCCCGGTGATTGGCCCAAAGTCACCCAGCTGGCTTTCGTGCCTGAGGCGGAACTAGAACTCACCGTCTCCTGGTGATTGGCCCAAAGTCACCCAGCTGGCTTTCGTGCCTAAGGCAGAACTAGAACTTCCAGTCTCCTGGTGATTGGCCCAAAGTCACCCAGCTGGCTTTCATGCCTGAGGCAGAACTAGAACTCACCGTCTCCCGGTGATTGGCCCAAAGTCACCCAGCTGGCTTTCATGCTTGAGGCCGGACTAAAACTCACCGTCTCCCAGAGATTAGCTCACAGTCACCCAGTTAGCTTTCTTGCCTAAGTCTGCACTATAACTCACTGGCGCCTGGTTTCTAGTCTGGGGCCTTCACCACCACACCAGACTGTCTCATTACCCCCCAAAACCATAGGAGACATCACAATCTCCAACTAGGCAACACATCGGGCAGAAGAAATACAGACACGACAAGATTTCCCCCCCCCCATCTTGACGCCACCCCCACACTCAAACACCCATTAAAATTCTGCTTGGAGGGGGTCCCCAAGGGCCCCCCCC
The DNA here is from genome assembly GCF_016545835.1 of Crotalus tigris. Lineage (NCBI taxonomy): Eukaryota > Metazoa > Chordata > Lepidosauria > Squamata > Viperidae > Crotalus > Crotalus tigris. The sequence goes on from NW_024098380.1 coordinate 46,034, forward strand.
AGGACTACAAAAACCAGCACAATTCCCCCCCCCACGGTATTTCCCAAAAAGGGGGCTGGTTATTTGGGAGATTTGGAGGGGGGGTCCTTGATGTCATCCATCCTGCCCCTCCCCAGGAGGAGAAAATCAGTCAGGATAGGGAGCTCAGCCCCCCCCAAGAACCTCCCTCTGGGGCAGAACTACACTACCCATCATCCCCAATTGGGATAGGCCGGGCCTTGATTGGCCTTCAGGACCACCCGCCCCACTTTTGGGGAGCCAGGAGCCGCCCCCCCCCCAAGTCGAGGGTGGGGCAAAACTGCAACTCCCATCATCCCCAACTGGGCCAGGCCAAGCCTTGCTAGGCCTTTACAATGCCCCCCCCCCGACTTTTGGGGGGACCAGAAAACCCCCCCAATTCGAGGAGGAGAGTCCCTCTGGGCCAGAACTACGCTTCCCATCATCCCCACCTGGGGCAAGTCAAACACTGCTAAGCCTCAGTCGAGGGAGGGGGCAGAACTACAGCTCCCATCATCCCCAGCTGGGCGAAGCCAGGCCCTGCTAGGCCTCAGTCGAGGCAGGGGGCCAGAACTACAGCTCCCATCATCCCCAGCTGGGCCAAGCCAGGCCTCAGTCGAGGGAGGGGGCCGGAACTACAGCTCCCATCATCCCCAGACGGGCCAAGCCAGGCCTCAGTTGAGGGAGAGGGCAGAACTACAGCTCCCATCATCCCCAGCTGGGCCAAACCAGGCCCTGCTAGGCCTCAGTGGAGGGAGGGGGGTAGAACTTCAGTTCCCATCATCCCCAGCTGCCAAGCCAGGCCTGTTGGAGGGAGGGGGAGGAATTACAGCTCCCATCATCCCCAGATGGGCCAAGCCAGGCCTCAGTTGAGGGAGAGGGCAGAACTACAGCTCCCATCATCCCCAACTGGGCCAAACCAGACCCTGCTAGGCCTCAGTGGAGGGAGCGGGGCAGAACTTCAGTTCCCATCATCCCCAGCTGGGCCAAGCCAGGCCTGTCAAGGAACTACAGCTCCCATCATCCCCAACCGGGCCAAACCAGGCTCTGCTAGGCCTCGGTTGAGGAACCACAGCTCCCATCATCCCCAGCTGGGACAAGCCAGGCCCTGCTAGGCCTCAGTCGAGGAACCACAGCTCCCATCATCCCCAGCCGGGCCAAGCCAGGCCCTGCTAGGCCTCAGTCGAGGAACCACACCTCCCATCATCCCCAGCCGGGCCCTGCTAGGCCTCAGTCGAGGGAGGGGGCCGGAACCACAGCTCCCATCATCCCCAGCCGGGCCAAGCCGGGCCCTGCTAGGCCTCAATCGAGGGAGGGGGCCGGAACCACAGCTCCCATCATCTCCAGCCGGGCCAAGCCAGGCCCTGCTAGGCCTCAGTCGAGGAACCACACCTCCCATCATCCCCAGCCGGGCCAAGCCAGGCCCTGCTAGGCCTCAGTCGAGGGAGGGGGCCGGAACCACACCTCCCATCATCCCCAGCCGGGCCAGGCCCAGGCCTTCGGGTCCCCCCTCCCCCCACTTTGGGGGGGGGGAACCCCGCCGCCCCGCCCCCACCCCGAGGACGGGGCTCCCCGGGGGTCAAAGGTCAGCCCAGGGCCCCCCTCCTCTCCGAGGGGGCGTGGCCGCGGAGCCTCTCCCCCCCTCCAAGGGCGACCCCCCCCCAAACTCAACCCGGCCTTTGTTCCCCAGCGAGGAGAAGGGAGGGGGGAACGGCGCCCCGCCCCTCCAAACCTGGCTCCGCCCCCTCCGCTTACGGCGCGCCGGGGGGGGCGGCTCGGGAGGGGGGGGAGCGACGCGCGGCGACGGGCGCGGGGGGGGGGAGAGAGAGAGGAAAAGAAGCCGAGCTACCCACCGGTGGCGTCTCTGGCGAGCGGGCGAGCGGCGAGCGGCGCGCATGCGCGAGGAGGGCCGGCCCTTCCGACGCTCGCGGGAGGGGAACGAGGGAGGCAAGGAAAGCGGGGGGGGGGGCGGAGCGAGCGCCCGCGCAGCCCGGAGAAGCGCATGCGCCACCAAAGCTGCCTGCCTGCCGGGCGCGGCGTGGCCACAGCGCCACCTGCGGCGGGAGGAGAGCTTTGCGCCTGCGCGGCGGAAGGCGGAAGCTCGGGGAAAAAAAGAAAGCAACAGCGGAAGCCACTTCCGGTTGGCCTCTCTTTTCCCGTCCCAGAAGCCCCCTGCCCTGGCCTAAAGGGCGTCCCCCGGCAGGGGTGGGGCATCTTGAAAAAAAGCCCCCGAATTACAAACTCATTTAGTGACCCTTTAAAGCAGGGGAGTCTCGCCTGGCTGAGGAATTCTGGGACTTGAAGTCCACAAGGCATAAAAGGACCAAGCTTAAAAGTCCTGCTTCGGACTTCAACTCCCAGAATTCCTCAGCCAAGCACGCTAGCTGAGGAATTGGGAGTTGCAGTCCCACAAAAAATGCCAGGTGAAAACCTGCTTGTGGACACAACTCCAGAATCCTCAGCCAAGCACGATAGCTGAGAATTGGGAGTTGCAGACCCACAAGTCATAACGGGCAAATTGAAGACCCCCTGCTTGTGGACTTCAACTCCCAGAATTCCTCAGCCAGGCACGGCTGAGGAATTCTGGGAGTTGAAGTCCAGAAGTCATAAAGGGCCAAGGTGCCCCCTGCTTGTGGACTTCAACTCCCAGAATCCAGGAATTCTGGGAGTGAAGTCCAAAGTCATAAAGGGCCAAGTTTGAAGACCCCATGCTTGTGGACTTCAATCCCAGAATTCCTCAGCCAGGCAAGCTGAGCTGAGGAATTCTGGGAGGTGAAGTCCCACAAGTCATAAAAGGGCCGAGTTTGAAGATGCCCTGCTTGTGGACTTCAACTCCCAGAATTCCTCAGCCAAGCACGCTAGCTGAGGAATTCTGGGAGTTGAAGTCTCACAAAAAGGCCAGGTTTGAAAACCCCTGCTTGTGGACATCAACTCCCAGAATAACTTAGCCAAGCATGCTAGCTGAGGACTTCTGGGAGTTGTAGTCCCACAAGTCATAAAAGGGCCGAGTTTGAAGACCCCTGCTTGTGGACCCCCGCTTGTAGACTCAACTCCAGAATTCCTCAACCAAGCATGGTAGCTGAGGAATCTGGGAGTTGCAGTCCCACAAGTCAGGAAAGGGCCGAGTTTGAAGACGCCCTGCTTGTGGACTTCAACTCCGAATTCCTCAGCCAGGCCATGGTAGCTGAGGAATTCTGGGAAGTTGCAGTCCCACAAGTCATAAGAGGGCCGAGTTTGCAGACCCCCTGCTTGTGGACCCCTGCTTGTAGACTTCACCTCCCAGAAGTCCTCAGCCAAGCATGCTAGCTGAGGAATTCTGGGAGTTGCAGTCCCACAAGTCATAAGAGGGCCAAGTTTGAAGACCCCCTGCTTGTGGACTTCAATTCCCAGAATTCCTCAGCCAGGGATGGTAGCTGAGGAATTCTGGGAGTTGCAGTCTCACAAGTCATAAAAGGGCGGAGTTTGAAGACCCCCTGCTTGTGGACATCAACTCCCAGAATTCCTCAGCCAAGCACACTAGCTGAGGAATTCTGGGAGTTGCAGTCCCACAAGTCATAAAAGGGCTGAGTTTGAAGACCCCCTGCTTGTGGACCCCCTGCTTGTAGACTTCAACTCCCAGAATTCCTCAGCCAAGCACACTAGCTGAGGAATTCTGGGAGTTGCAGTCCCACAAGTCATAAAAGGGCCGAGTTTGAAGACCCCCTGCTTGTGGACCCCCTGCTTGTAGACTTCAACTCCCAGAATTCCTCAACCAAGCATGGTAGCTGAGGAATTCTGGGAGTTGCAGTCCCACAAGTCAGGAAAGGGCCGAGTTTGAAGACGCCCTGCTTGTGGACTTCAACTCCCAGAATTCCTCAGCCAAGCACGCTAGCTGAGGAATTCTGGGAGTTGCAGTCCCACAAGTCTTAAAAGGGCCAAGTTTGAAGACCCCCTGCTTGTGGACATCAACTCCCAGAATTCCTCAGCCAAGCACACTAGCTGAGGAATTCTGGGAGTTGCAGTCCCACATCATAAAAGGGCCAAGTTTGAAGACCCCTGCTTTAAAGTCACCACGGCCCTTAAAATGCGTGACTCGGGACTCTGTTTCACACTTAACGACCGTCATAGCAGCCCCGGGGTCATGTGATTGAAAATCCGGACACTTGGCAGCTGGCTCGTGTTTATGATGGTCCGCGGTGTCCCTGGGCATCATGGGATCCCCTTTTGACAATGAGTCAATAGGGAAGCTTAAGGACTGCAGTGACTCTCTTAACAACTTCTGGAGGCAGGTGGTTCCACCGGTTAATTGTTCTCACTGTCAGGAAGTTTCTCCTTAGTTCTAGGTTGCTTCTCTCCTTGATTAGTTTCCACCCGTTGCTTCTTGTCCTGCCTTCAGGCGCTTTGGAGAATAGCTTGACTCCCTCTTCTTTGGGGCAGCCCCTGAGATATTGGAACTCTGCTATCATGTCCCCCCTCGTCCTTCTCTTCGTTAAACTAGACATCCCCAATTCCAGCAGCCGTTCCTTATGTTTCAGCCTGCAGTCCCCTAATCATCTTTGTTGCTCTTCTCTGCACTCTCTCTAGAGCAGTGGTTCTCCACCGTGGGTCGGGACCCCATTTGGGGTTGAACAACCATTTCATGGGGGTCGCCAAACAACGCAGTCCGCCATTTTTCCCCCCCTTTTCCTTAGCTGTGCTACTCCCTTTTATTCTATTGGCTTTTGAAAGCCAATAGAAGAGACTCTCTTGAATAGAGTCTAATTCTATTGGCTTTCAAAAGCCAATAGGAATTGTCCAGGCTGTCTCTGCCCTGCTGAGCCCGCCAAAAGTCCCATTCTGCAAACGGTGCTGCACCCGTTGAGTAGTCCTCGACTTACGACCGGTTGAGTAGTCCTTGACTTACGACCGGTTGGGGGTCGCGGCATTCAAAAGGTTGAGAACCACTGCTCTAGAGTCTCAGCATCTTTTTTACATCGTGGTGACCAAAACTGGATGCCGTATTCCAAGTGTGGCCTTACCAAGGCCTTGTACAGTGGTATTAACACTTCACGTGATCTGGATTCGGTCCCTCTGTTAATTAAGGTGACCAACTTTTTTACAATGAGAAGGAGGACAAAAATAAATTGAAGACAAACAAAAAATGAGTCTAATGCGTGCGTGTGTGCCATGTCGTGTTTCGGTAAGAAGTAAACAAAGCCACTTGCGTGCGGCGCACTCTTGTGCGCAGCGCACTCTCTCAAAACAATTCTCCTGTGCGGAGTGCATGCGTCTCATAATCGCATCGCGCCGCACTGTGCCGAGCATTGACGAATCGTCATGTCAAATACAAATACGTCACATCACACGCAGCGGATCAGCTCGGCATCGATCGAATACGGCGATTTACAGATTAGTCTTCAAATATCGAAAAGGAGGACATGTAGGAGGACACTTTTTGAGAGAGGACAGAACTTACAAAAGGACTGTCCTCCCTAAAGGAGGACGATTGGTCAGCTTATGTTAATGTGATCATCCATTCAGGAAGGTTGAAACCCTCCAGCTAGATCAGTGGTTCTCAACCTTTTGAATGCCGCGACCCCCAACCGGTTGTAAGTCGAGGACTACTCAACTAGTGCAGCACGGTTTGCAGAATGGGACTTCTGGCGGGCTCAGCAGGGCAGAGACAGCCTGGACCATTCCTATTGGCTTTGGAAAGCCAATAGAATGAGACTCTATTCAAGAGAGTCTATTCTATTGGCTTTCAAAAGCCAATAGAATAAAAGGGAGTAGCACAGCTAAGGAAAAGGGGGAAAAAATGGCGGACTGCGTTGTTTGGCGACCCCCGTGAAATGGTTGTTCGACCCCAAATGGGGTCCCGACCCACAGGTTGAGAACCACTGAGCTAGATGCTTAGGAAGACAAAGAATCTTCAAATCTACACAGCCCGCCGAAACTCTACGACAGGACATCAGAGGCTTAACCCACAGATGCCAAAGGGGCAGACTCAGACGTGACACAGGAAATTACAAAGCCTCAAACAGGAACAGGAAACCACCTCAAGAGCCCCAGAGGGTATCAAAACCCACTCCCTACGTGTGCTCTGCCCCTTTTTCCCATCCCCAGAGCCATCTTTCTGCCTCGCTCTCCTCTTCGATAAACTGCAACCTTCTTTCCAAAGCCGCTGCCACGTCGTTTCTTCCCGGCTTGGGACTGGACCCTGTTGAAGACTTCTCCTTCCACACAACTGTGGCAAGCAACGCCATCAAATGAGACCAGGCTCAACGCTTAACAATTGTCTGACTTAGCGACAGGAAGGCTGGGACTCCGACTGTGGTCATACGCCGAGGGCTACCTGTATGTTGACACGGCTGCGACATCCCCAGAGTCACGTGGTCAAAATTCACACGCCTGAACACTGACGTATCGTTATGACGGGTCGCGGTGGCCCGGGGTCACGTGATCCCCCTTTTCTGACCTTCTGACAAGCAAGGGTCGTAAAACGGGGGCGAGAGTCCCTTGACCGTCTCCCCTAGCAACAGACACCTGGGGCTCCGTTGCGGTTGTAAACCGAGGACTACTGGGAGCCCGGCTTTCCTTTTTTTTCCCCTTCCCTTCAAGCGTAGTGGAGTCCCTGCTGTGTCCTTAGCAAGATTTTCCAGGTGCAATTTGTGTCTTTCTTAGGGCTAAAGGAAAGGGGCTGGCCCAATGTCGTCCAGCGGGCTTCGTGGCCAAGGCAGGATTAGAACACGGGGTCTTCCGGTTCTAACCCTGCCTTGAATGCAGGACAAGAAGCAACGGAGGGGAACTGATCAAGGAGAGAAGCAAACCTAGAACTAAGGAGGAATTTCCTGACAGTTAGAACAATTCACCAGTGGAACCACCTGCCTCCAGAAGCGGTGAATGCTCCAACACTGGAAGTTTTTAAGAAGAGACTGGACAGCCATTTGCCTGAAATGGTATAGGGCAGCGGTTCTCAACGTTTGTGTGACGGCGACCCCCGTCACACAAACGTTATGCGCATGCGCGGCGCGCATGGGGCGGCGCCCCATGCACGGTGGCGCGCATGCGCGGTGGCGCCCATGTGCGGTGGCGCCCCCAGAGGCGCAGTGCCGCCCCCATGCACGGTGTGCATGCGCAGCGCCGCCCCCGGAGGGGAGAAAATGGCGGATCGCCGCCTTTGGCGACCCCCGAAAAATGGTCGATCGACCCCAAATGGGGTCGCGACCCATAGGTTGAGAATCACTGGTATAGGGCTTCCTGCCTGAGCAGGGGGTTGGACTAGATGACCTCCAAGGTCCCTTCCAACTGTTATTCTATTCTATTCTAATCTAATTCTATTCCATATTTTCTATCCTATCCTATCTTATCCTATCCTAACCTATTCCACATTTTCTATTGTTGTCCTTATCCTATCCCATCCTATCCTATCCCATTCTATTTTCTATTCTATTCTATTTCTATTCAATTCTAATTCTATTCTATTCCTTATTCTATTCTATTCTTTCTCTCCTATTCTCTTATTCTATTCTCCTTTATCTCCTTATTCTATTCTATTCTAATCTAATTCTATTCCATATTTTCTATCCTATCCTATCCTAACCTATTCCATATTTTCTATTCTGTTGTTATCCTATCCTATCCCATTCTATCCAATCCCATTCTATCCTATCCCATTCTACTTTCTATTCTATTCTATTCTATTCTATTCTATTAATATAATTCTACTCCATATTTTCTATCCTATCGTATCCTAATCTATTCCATATTTTCTATTCTATTCTGTTCTTATCCTATCCCATCCCATCCTATCCCATTCTACATTCTATTCTATTCTATTCTATTAATATAATTCTATTCCATATTTTCTATCCTATCCTATCCTATTCCATATTTTCTATTCTGTTGTTCTTATCCTATCCTATCCCATCCTATCCCATTCTATTTTTTATCCTATTCTATTTATTTCTATTCAATTCTAATTCTATTCTATTCCTTATTCTATTTTAGTCCTTATTCTATTCTATTCTCCTTTATCTCTTATTCTCTATTCTATTCTATTCTAATTTCTACTCTACTCTAATTTCTATTCTATTATTGCTAATTCTATTCTATTCTATTCTTATTTCTTATTCTATTCCATTCCATTCCCATCCCATTCCGTTCTCTAGCCTGGTGCCTTAGTCACTACACCAAACTGGATTTAGCAAGGTGGACATCCCTTCAGGAACGGACACGGCGGCTCAGATCAGCAATGCCCAGATCGCAAATCCTGCGGGACCGAGTCTCTCCGGATTAAGGAGAGACCAAGAGATTGCCCACTTCCACTCCGGACGGCTATTTCTTGTTAATGCTTCTTGATGATGCGAAACGTTTTCAAGTGGGAAAAAAAACTAAGGAAGTCCAGTTGCCTTTTTTTGGGGGGGGGAAAGTACCATTGGGACAACCATGACCTGGATGACGGAGACTTAGAACAACTAATCTTAGAAGAGCAACTAGGATGATTAAAGGCCTGGAGACTAGGACGTATGAAAAACGGCTGCAGGATTTGGGTTTGGCTAATCTGGAGAAAAGGATTGTGGGGGAGGGGAACACAATAGCAGTCTTCCAGTATTTTGGGGGGCTGTCCCCAAGGAAAGAGGGGTCAATTTATTTCCCAAAGCACCAGAAAGCAGGACGAGAAACGACGGACAGCAGCTCTACAAGAGAAGCAACCTGGAATGAAGGAGAAACTTCTTAAGGGCGAGAACGATTAACCAGTGGAACAGCTTGCCACCGGAAGTTGTGGGCGGCACATCGTTGGAGGTTTTTAAGTAAAGAGACTGGACAGCCAGTTGCCTGAAACGGTTTAGGGTTTCCTGCTCAAGCCGTGGGTTGGACTAGATGACCTCCAGGTTCCCTTCCAGCTATGTGATTCTACGATTCTGTGTCTCCTACTTGACTTGGAAGCCACTGGTCTCAAATTGTTTTGGGGAGGGGTCGGGCCATACCAGGTCCCTTCCCACTCTTGTGATTCTATGATTCTGTAAGGGTCTCCCGTTTGAGCAGGGGGTGGTGGACTAGATGACCTCCAAGGTCCCAACTCTGTTATTCTACGATTCTGTTAAGGGTCTCCTGCTTGCCTTGGACAGCCACTTGTCTCAAATTGTTTGAGCAGGGAGGGGGGACTGGACTAGACAAAGCCCCTTCCCACTCTTGTGATTCCATGATTCTGTAAGGGTCTCCTGTTTGAGCAGGGGGGTGGACTAGATGACCTCCAAGGTCCCTTCCAACTCTGTTAATTCTACGATTTTGTTAAGGGTCTCCTGCTTGCCTGGACAGCCACTTGTCTCAAATTGTTTGAGTGGGGGGGGGGACTGGACTAGACGAAGACCCTTCCCACTCTTGCGATTCTATGATTCTGTAAGGGTCTCCTGTTTGAGCAGGGGGGGTTGGACTAGATGACCTCCAAGGTCCCTTCCAACTCTGTTAATTCTACGATTTTGTTAAGGGTCTCCCGCTTGCCTGGACAGCCACGTGGTCTCAAATTGTATAGGGTCCCCTGTTTGAGCTGGGGGTTGGACTAGAAGACCTCTAAGGTCCCTTCCAGCGCTAGTCTGATTGATTGATTGATTGACACACAGGAATCATGGCTTTGTGGGAACCACTGGGCCCCGAGCGGCTCTAGAGTCGGGATCACAAGCGCCATGCAGCCAGTAACGGACAGAACGTTCAATAAAAGGCCCACTTTCTTAATCCCCATTGAGCGTCATTAGAGATCCTCCGATGGGCAGCCTCGGAGAAAAGCACTTGGTGAGTCCACCATCTTTCTGGAACAAAGAAAACAAAAACAAAAAACGGCCGGCTATGGAATTCTGGGAGTTGAAGTCCACACACGTTAAGGTGGCCAAATTTGAAAAGCGCTGATTTAAAGAGAAGGTTTCATCGGTCCGCTTCTGCTCCCTTGAAGAGAAAGGGCAAAAAAAAAATGATAACATTTCTCAAGCGTACCAAAGACCCAGACGAAAGAAAATATAAGCCGGAGGCCCTACGTTGACAAAATCCCCCCCAAAATATATAGGTTTAGTGACCAAAAACTGAGTTACGACCGTTTTGTTCGCACTTAGGAACCGTTGCAGCCCCTCCCTCATGGTCACCTGATCAAAATTCAATCGCTTGCCAATCGACTCATATTGCAGTGTCATGTGATCCCCTTTTTGCGACCTTGTGACAAGCAACTCCAGAAATTGTGGGCGCTCCACAAGAAGAGACTGGACAACCGTTTCTTTGAAACGTTATGGGATTTCCTGCCTGAGCAAGGCGGAGGGCTGGACTAGAAGACCTCCGAGGTCCCTTCCAACTCTGTGATCAACGGGAAAGCCAGATTCACCTCACAACCCTGTTGCTCCTTTAATAGCTGCCGCGATCCACTTCAGAGTTGTGGCGAGAGAGGTCGTACAACGGGGCAAACCTCTCGTCAACAACGGTCTCGCTTTAGCAACAGAACTTTGGGATCAATCGCTATCCTTTTTAGGGACCCCGAGAGCTTGTGCAGGGAGACAAATTCCTTGTGTGTCCAACCACACTTTGGCCGAGAAAGAATTCTATTCTATTCTAAAAATTGTGATCAAAACTCAAGGGCTACCTATAACAGAGGTCCTCAACCTTTTGGGCACCAGGGACCGTTTCTGCGGAGAGAGGCTTTCCCGCAGACCGGAGGGTGCGCGCGGTTTCATGTGCTGCCTGCATCTCGCGGATGGGGCTTTGTTTGTTTCTGCGGCCCGGTTGCTGGCGAGCCGCAGCCTCGGGGGTGAGGGACCCCTGACCTATACCACACCCGGAAGGAAGCTAAGATAAGGAAAGCTGGGCCGTATCCTTTTCCGTAGGCATCCTTGAAGACTTCGGAAGCTAGGAAGAAACTACGCCGGGCGCTTCCCTGCAGCCCGTCGTCCTCGCTACCGATGGCGCTAGCCCTTTTCGGGGAAGGCCTGAGGAAAGAAAGCCAGAAGCTTCAGCAGATGCTTAGCAAATAAATCAGGCTCCACATTTATTATCAAAAAGAACAGAAGAGGGGAGGGGGGCAAGAAAGCCAGAAGCTAGGAGAAGAGCAGTTTGTGTCCATCAAGGTTACGTTGCCGGACAGATGGGGGTTAGTTGAATCCGAAACCCGTTACTAGCTTCGAGGCAGGGACCCTGACTCAGTGCTCCAGTGGGCAGAGAGGTAGGTATCTCTGCAGGATGTTCGTCTCCAGCTCCCCCCCCCCCATCAGTCCTCCGTCCCCGGATACCAGGGCTGGCTTTGGAGGGGGGGGTATCAGAGAGCAGGGACGGCCCCTCACTCCCCCATGTGTGTCCGCAAGTGGTACTTGAGCGACTGCTTGTAGCGGAAGCACTTGGCGCACTCCGTGCACGGGTAGGGCCGCTCGCCGGTGTGCGCCCGCTGGTGCTCCAGCAGGTGGTGCTTCTGGGTGAAATTCTTCCCGCACTCGGCACAGTGGTACGGCCGCTCGCCTGTGTGGATGCGCTGGTGCTCCAGCAGGTGGTGCTTGCGGATGAAGCCCTTGCCGCACTCCCCGCAGGCGTGGGGCCGCTCGCGGGTGTGCACCCGGTAGTGGTTGGTCAGCTTCGACTTCTCGCTGAAGGTCTTGTCGCACTGGCTGCACTTGTACGGCCGCTCGCCCGTGTGTGTCCGCTGGTGCCGCAGAAGGTGGGAGGGCCGGCTGAAGGCCTTGCCGCACTGCGGGCAGATAAAGGACAGCTCGGCTTTGCCGGCGTGCACCCGCTGGTGCATGGCCAGCGAGATCTGCAGCCGGAAGCTCTTCCGACACTCGCTGCACGAGAACGGGCGCTCGCCCACGTGGGTGATCTGGTGCTTGCTGAGGCTGGACTTGTGGCTGAAGCTGCTCTCGCACTCGCTGCACTTGTAGGGCTTGCCGGGCGGCGGGGGCGGCTGAGGCTGGGGCTTAAAACTGCGCTTGTTGGGGTAGGCCTGTCCGCGGCGGGGCGGCGGCGCCGCCACCCCGCGCCGCGCCGTGTGCAGCCGCTGGTGCAGGAGGTACTGCTGCTTGATGCGGAAGCTGAGGTCGCAGGCGTGGCACTCGTAGGGCCCCTCCTTGAGGTGGTTACGCTGATGGATGATGTAGTTGATCCGCAGCATGAAGCTCTTGCCACAATCCGGACAGATGTACGGCCGCTCGCGCGTCCGGTTCCGCTGCTGTAGGGTGACCGGCCGCGCCTCGACGCTATTGTCTCTCTCGCAGAGCGGGGCGCAGATGCCCACGGTGGGTCGGGGCGGCTTAGCCGCCCTTTGCTCCTCCCGGAGAACCTCCACGTTGCAAGTCAGCGAGCAGGGCGGTTCCGCCCGGGAAGAAAAGAGCCCTCGGGTCTCCAAGCTGACGGGGTCTTCCTCCTCCTCTTCTTCTTCCTCCTCTTCCTCCTCCTCCTCTTCCTCCTCTTCCTCTTCCTCCTCCTCCTCTTCTTCTTCTTCCTCTTCCTCCATTTTAATTACGATCCCGTCGTCTTGCGAGAAAGACAGAAAGGGGAAAACAAAAATATCAGGGGGCGCACGCAGCGTCGTTCAGCAAGAGGGGAAAAAAAAGCGTTCAGGGCTCAAAACGTCTCGCGACGGGCAGGAGGATAGGTTGAGCCGATTGCCGTCCTTGGAACACAAAATGTCCCCGAGTCTCTCAAGGTACTGAATAATTGCAAAATGAGGGTCCACTGGGAGGGCATCTTTGGGGGAGCGTAGATACCTTAGCTACATGGGACAGGATAAGACAGGGGTCCCACCCTCTTAAAGCCTACCGGCTGGGGAATTCTGGGACAGGAAGTCCATCCTCCTTCAAGGCACGCTTGGAGGGTCCCCCTCAGGGCTGAGGGTCCTCAGAGCCAGAGGGCAAGGGGCATCCTCTCCACACGGGGTTATTTCCCTCCCCGGGACAGGCGGTCACGACTAGGGGGGCGTCTGTGCTCACCCGTGCAGTTGCCGTGCTGGACGGTCACTCTCTTGATCTCCCCAAAGTTGACGTCGTACTCGCTTCCTTCCTCCACGTTGTTCCCGGCAAAATTTCCCAGGGGGGTGGCGGCGCTGTAGGGGCTTCCGCACGGGGCTTCGGGGTCCAGGCCTTGGAAATCCCCTTCCGAACTGCCGGACATCTGGTGGGGCTCCAGGTCCCCGGCACATTCGTCGGAATGCGGCTCTTCCGTTTTGATGACCACCCGGATGCCGGCTGCAAGGGAGGGGGGAAAAAAAAAATCAGAAGACAAGGCAGGGCTTCGGTCGCGCCCGTCCCCGACTTGACGCCCGTTCGTTTTAGCGACCATTCCCCGTCGCCACGGCAGTAGGAAAAAGGGACCGCTGGCCATGTCCCCCCACTTACGACCGTGGCAGCGTCAATGCGTTGAACTTGACCAAACTTCAGACGTTTGGCCACTGCGTCGTAGTTATAACGGTCACAGGGCCCCGGGGTCGCGTGATCTCCTTTTGTGACGAGTCATGTCAACGGGAGATCTGGAGTCACTGAAACACGACACTAGGTGGGTGTGGCTGGGTGGGCGTGGCTGGGGGATTCTGGGAGTTGAAGTCCACGCCTCTTAAAGCATGCCGGCTGGGGGGATTCTGGGAGTGAAAGTCCTCCCCTCTTAAAGCATGCCGGCTGGGGGATTCTGGGAGTGGAAGTTCTCCCCTCTTAAAATATGTTATTCAAAGCATCCATCTTTCCATCTATCTATCATCTATTTATCCATCATCCATCTGTCTCTGTGTCTGTCTGTTTGTCTGTCTGTCTGTATCTATCTATCTATCTATCTGTCCGTCTATCTATCCATCCATCCATCCATCCATCCATCGATCCATCCATCATCCATCTGTCTATCATCTCTCCATTTATCATCCACCTGTCTGTCTGTCTGTTTGTCTGTCTGTCTATCCGTCTATCCATCCATCCATCATCCATCTATCTGTCTTTCTATCCATTTATCATCCATTGGTCTATCATCCATCTTCTGTCTGTCTGTTTGTCTGTCTGTCTGTCTGTTGAAGTCCACCCCTCTTAAAGCCTGCCAGTTGGGGGATTCTGGGAGTTGGTCCTCCCCTCTTAAAGCATGCTAGCTGGAGGATTCTGGGAGTTGGTTCCCCCCCCCAAAGCCTGCCGGCTGGGGGATTCTGGGACTGGAAGTCCTCCCCTCTTAAAGCATGTTATTTAAAGCATCCATCTTTCCATCTATCTATCATCTATTTATCCATCATCCATCTGTCTGTGTCTGTCTCTCTGTCTCTCTGTCTCTATCTATCTATCTATCTATCTATCTATCTATCTATCTATCTCTATCCATCTATCATCCATCTGTCTATCATCTCTCCATTTATCATCCACCAGTCTGTCTGTCTGTCTATCCATCCATCCATCCATCTATCTGTCTTTCTATCCATTTATCATCCATTGGTCTATCATCCATCTTCTGTCTGTCTGTCCGTTTGTTGAAGTCCACCCCTCTTAAAGCCTGCCAGTTGGGGGATTCTGGGAGTTGGTCCTCCCCTCTTAAAGCCTGCCAGCTGGGGGATTCTGGGAGTGGATGTCCAGGGGTCTGAAAGTTGCCAAGGTTGGGAAACCCTGGATGAAACGTGAGCAAAGCAGCTCCGTCTGCTCTAAAGGTCTAAAGCAGCGGTTCTCAACCTTTTGAATGCCACGACCCCCCAACCGGTCGTAAGTCGAGGACTACTCCGCCGGTCGTAAGTCGAGGACTATTCAACTGGTGCAGCACCGTTTGCAGACTGGGACTTTTGGCGGGCTCAGCAGGGCAGAGACAGCCTGGACCATTCCTATTGGCTTTGGAAAGCCAATAGAATGAGACTCTATTCAAGAGAGTCTATTCTATTGGCTTTCAAAAGCCAATAGAATAAAAGGGAGGAGCACAGCTAAGGAAAAGGGGGAAAAAATGGTGGACGGCGTGGTTTGGCGACCCCCGTGAAATGGTCGTTCGACCCCAAATGGGGTCCCGACCCCACCGGTGGAGAACCGCTGGTCTAAAGAGCTAAAGATAATTGAATTTAATTTGCTTGCAAATCTCTTCCCGACGGAGGCCGGCACCCACCGGCTGTGGCATCGGGCAGACTTCCCTGTTCTTCCGAGTCCTGATCGTCTCCCAGACAGGCGTCCGTCGCCCGCTCGGCCTGGGACAGCACGCCTGGCTTGGAAATTGCATAGTCTGCGGGAGGAAGGGGAGAGAGAGGTCAGCCCGTGGGTCCAGGGACAGCAGACAAGACTCGGGTTCAAAAGACGGCTCTGGGGGGTGGGGTCAGCTGTGGAAGAGAGGAAGCATAAGGTGTGCTAGGGGAAAGAAAATGACAGTGAGATGGGTGGGGGGAGGGAGAAAGAAAGAAAGAAAGAAAGAAAGAAAGAAAGAAAGAAAGAAAGAAAGAAAGAAAGAAGAAAGATAGGAAGGAAGGAAGGAAGGAAGGAAGGAAGGAAGGAAGGAAGGAAGGAAGGAAGGAAGGGAGGGAGGGAGGGAAGAAAGGGATGGAAGGAAGAAAGAGAAAGAAAAGGAGAGTGAAAGGAAGGAAGGAAGGAAAAGGAGATGGAGATGAAGGGAAGAGAAGAGAGAAAGAAAAGGGGGAAGGGAAAAAGGAAAGAAAAGGAGAAAGAGAGGGGGAGACAAAGAAAGAAAAAGAAAGAAAAGTAAAGGAAGGAAGGAAGACAGAAAGAAGGGGTAGAAAGAAAGAGAAAGGAAGGAAGAAAGAAAGAAAGAGAAAAAGAATGGAAGGAAGGAAGGAAACAATGAGAAAAAGGGAAAGATGGAAGGATGGAGAGAGAAAGATGAAGGAAGGAACAAACGGAGATTGAAAGAAAAAGAAAGAAAGAAAGAAAGAATAAAGAGGGAAAAGAAAGAATGGAAGGAGGGAAACAGGAAAAAGTGAAAGATGGACGGATGGAGAGAGAGCAAAAGGAAGGAAGGAAACAATGAGCAAAAAGGGAAGGACGGATGGAAGGATGGAGAAAGAAAATGAGGAAGGAAGGGAAGAGAGAAAGAAAGAAAGAAAGAAAGAAAGAAAGAAAGAAAGAAAGAAAGAAAGGGAGAAAAAAGGAAGGAAGGAAACAATGAGCAAAAAAGGAAATATGGAGGGATGGAAGGATGGAGAGAGAAAATGAGGAAGAAAGGAAGGGAAGAGAGAAAGAAAGAAAGAAAGAAAGAAAGAAAGAAAGAAAGAAAGAAAGAAAGAAAGGGAGAAAAAAGGAAGGAAGGAAACAATGAGCAAAAAAGGAAAGATGGAGGGATGGAAGGATGGAGAGAGAAAATGAGGAAGAAAGGAAGGGAAGAGAGAAAGAAAGAAAGAAAGAAAGAAAGAAAGAAAGAAAGAAAGAAAGAAAGAAAGGGAGAAAAAAGGAAGGAAGGAAACAATGAGCAAAAAAGGAAATATGGAGGGATGGGAGGATGGAGAGAGAAAATGAGGAAGAAAGGAAGGGAAGAGAGAAAGAAAGAAAGAAAGAAAGAAAGAAAGAAAGAAAGAAAGAAAGGGGAGAAAAAAGGAAGGAAGGAAACAATGAGCAAAAAGGAAATATGGAGGGATGGAAGGATGGAGAGAGAAAATGAGGAAGAAAGGAAGGGAAGAGAGAAAGAAAGAAAGAAAGAAAGAAAGAAAGAAAGAAAGAAAGGAGAAAAAAGGAAGGAAGGAAACAATGAGCAAAAAAGGAAATATGGAGGGATGGAAGGATGGAGAGAGAAAATGAGGAAGAAAGGAAGGGAAGAGAGAAAGAAAGAAAGAAAGAAAGAAAGAAAGAAAGAAAGAAAGAAAGAAAGAAAGGGAGAAAAAAGGAAGGAAGGAAACAATGAGCAAAAAAGGAAATATGGAGGGATGGAAGGATGGAGAGAGAAAATGAGGAAGAAAGGAAGGGAAGAGAGAAAGAAAGAAAGAAAGAAAGAAAGAAAGAAAGAAAGAAAGAAAGAAAGAAAGAAAGAGGGAGAAAAAAGGAAGGAAGGAAACAATAAGCAAAAAGGGAAAGATGGAGGGATGGAAGGATGGAGAGAGAAAATGAGAAAGGAAGAGAAGAGAGAAAGAAAGAAAGAAAGAAAGAAAGAAAGAAAGAAAGAAAGAAAGAAAGAAAGAAGGAAGGAAAAAGGGAAAGATGGATGGATGGAGAGAGAGAAATAGAGGAAGGAAGGGAAGAAAGCAAGAAAGAAAGAAAGAAAGAAAAAGAAGAAAGAAAATGAAGGAAGGGGGGAGAGAGAGAAAAGGGGAGAAAGAGAATGAAAGGAAGGAAGGAAGGAAGGAAGGAAGGAAAAGCAGATGGAGATGAAGGGAAGGGAAGAGAGAAAGAAAGAGAAAGAAAAGTAAAGGAAGGAAGGAAGGAAGGAAGGAAGAGAGAAAGAAGAGGGGAAGAAAGGGAGGAAGAAAGAAAGACAGAAAGAAAAAGAATGAAAGGAAGGAAGGAAACCATGAGAAAAAGGGAAAGATGGAAGGATGGAGAAAGAAAGAGAAAGAAAGAAAGAAAGAATAAAGGGGGAAAAGAAAGAGAATGGAAGGGAGGAAGGAAACAGGAAAAAGGGAAAGATGGATGGATGGATGGAGAGAGAGAGAGAGCAAAAGGAAGGAAGAAAGGAAACAATGAGCAAAAAGGGAAAGATGGATGGATGGATGGAGAGAGAAAATGAGGAAGGAAGGAAGAGAAGAGAGAGAGAGAGAAAGAAAGAGGGAGAAAGAAAAGGAAAGGAAGGAAAACATGAGAAAAAGGGAAAGATGGAGGGATGGAGAGAGAAAATGAGGAAGGAAGAGAGAGAGAGAAAGAAAGAAAGAAAGAAAGAAAGAAAGAAAGAAAGAAAGAGAAAGAAAGAGGGAGAAAGAAAAAGAAAGGAAGGAAACAATGAGCAAAAAGGGAAAGATGGAGGGATGGAGAGTAAAAAAGAGAAAGGAAATGGAGAAAGAAAGAAAGAAGAAAGGGGAAAAGAAAAAGAGAATGGAAGGAAAGAAGGAAACAGGAAAAAGGGAAAGGTGGATGGATGGAAGGCAAGAAGGAAGGAGAGGGAGGAAAGGAGGAAGGGAGGGAGGAAGGAAGAAAAAGAGGGGAGGGAGGGAGAAGAAAGCTGAGAAAATGTCTCCTTAATTCCAGGCTAATTCCACACACACCGCCCCCTCCCGCCTCCCAGGTGGAGCTCAAGCTGCCCCCGGAGGATTTGGCGTGGGGGGGTGGCGGTGTGGGGAGGTGGGGAGGTCCCCGGGTCCCCCTTACCCAAGGAGATCAAAGACTGCTGGTTGCCCTTCATCAGGTTCTTGTACAGCTCCTTCTGCCACTCTTCCAGCTTCTCCCATTCCTTCTCGTTGAAGTAGACCGACATGTCGTCGAAGGTCAACGGCACCTGCGGCGGAAAGCGAAGGCGCGCACGCTCAGCCGGGGAAGGGGAGGACGGACAGCGAAAACGGGGAGGGGGGTTTTTTCTCTCCCAGATCGCCCGCGCGTTGATCGTCCCGGAAGCGAAGACCATCAGGGGGAAGGGGGGGGGCGAGGAGGAGGAGGAGGAGGGACTGTGGGGTCCCTGGTGCTCTCTAAGCTGGGTGGTTTCCTCGCGGACATCTTATCACCCAACTAGGGAACATCTTCAGTGCTAGAAGGAAGTGGAGTTTGAAAGAAGGAAGAGGAGAGGAGGAGGACGACGACAACAACAACAGTCGGGTCCTTGGTGCTCTCTGAGCTGGGTACTTTTCATGCAGACATTTCATGATCCAACTAGGGAACATCTTCAGTGCTACGAGGAAGTGGTTTGAAGAGGAGGGAGGAGGAAGGAAGGAAGGAAGGAAGGAAGGAAGGAAGGAAGGAAGGAAGGAAGGAAGGAAGGAAGGAAGGAAGGAAGGAAGGACTGTGGGGTCCCTGGTGCTCTCTGAGCTGGGTGGTTTCCTTGCAGACATCTTATCACCCAACTAGGGAACATCTTCAGTGGTAGAAAGAAGTGGAGTTTGAAGAGAGGAGGAGGAGAAGGAGGGGGGGGAGGAAGAGGAGGAGGAGGAAGCAGAGGAAGGACTGTGGCGTCCCTGGTGCTCTCTGAGCTAGGCTGTTTTTTTTTTTTTTTTTTGCAGATGTCTCGTGACCCAACGAGGGAACATCATCAGTGCTAGAAGGGAGCAAACAGCCTAATCAAGGAGGCCCCCAAAAGACCCCCACCCACACCGACAGAGCAAACCACTGTAGATAAGCAGAGATGAGACTTCAGTCCAGGACGGGGCTTCGAACCATGCAGGGCTTCAGACAGGGGTGGGGCTGCAGATTGGGGCGGGGCTATGGACTGGGGCGGGGCTTCAGACTGGGGAGAGCTGCGTACCCATGCAGGGACATGGCAGGCTGGGGACCAGTACAGGGGCAGGGCTTCAGACTGGGGAGGTGCTGCGTATTGGGGCGGGGCTATGGACTGGGGCAGGGCTTTTTGACCAGGACAGGGCTTCGGACTAGGGTCGGACTTCAAACCATGCAGGGCTTCGGGCAGTAGCGGTCTTCAGATTGGGGCAGGCTGCAGACTGGGGCGGGGCTTCGGACAGGGGGCGGGGCTTCGGACAGGGGGCGGGGCTTCAGACCGGGGCGGGGCTTCGGACCAGGGAGGGCTGCGTACCCATGCAGGGACCAGTACAGGGCTGTGGACCGGTATCAGGCTGTGGACCGTCGCCATGCCGCAGCCCGGAACTCCTAATCATGGCTCGTCCCATTCAGAACCTACTTTCGGGGTCTCCCCCTTGGAGCCCGGCGGGAAGCGGAGGATCCAGAAGTTGCGGTTCTTGAGCAGGTTCTCCATGTTCTCCAGCCGCCGCTGCAGCAGGCTGTATTCCTGAATGAGGGTCCCCAGCGCGGCCCACTTGCTCTCCAGCTGCCCGCCGATCTCCACCGCCGTTTTCTCGCAATCCAGAATCTTCTTCTCGGCGCTTCCAGTTCTGCCTTCCAGGTCCAACAAGCGGGCGGTGTGCGAATCCACCTTCTTCTCCATGGCTTGGAAAGAAGCCACCAAGGTCAGGGCGATCTCGGCCGCCTGGTCCTCCCGGTCAAAGAGTTGGTCGGGATCGGGGATCGGCGGCGGCGGAAGGAACGACGCGGCCGCCGCATCCCGTCGAGACGCCTGCTGAGAGAGGCACGGTTACGACGCCACACCGACGCCCCGTCGCTTGGACGCCGCCACGTCATCCCCAACCTCGCCGCTACACAAGACAGCTAGTCCTCGACTTACGACCGTTCACTTTGTGACTGTTCCCGGTTACCCACAATGACTTAGGACCATTTACAACAGCTCATTTAGTGACTGTTTGATGTTACGCCACTAAAAAAAAAAGTGACTTTAGACGATTTTTCACACAAACATTGCAGTGTCCACGGATTCACATGATCAAAATTCGGACGCCTTGGAACCGACTCATATTTATGACGGTTGCAACGTCCTCAGAGTCACGTGATCAAAATTTTTGATGCTCGGCAACCAACTCGTATTTATGACGGTCGTAGCATCCTCGGGGTCACGTGATCAAAATTCGGACGCTCAGCAACCGACTCGTATTTATAAAGGTTGCAGCGTCCCGAGGTCAGGTGATCAAAATTCAGACACTCGGCAACTGACTCGTATTTATGACGGTCGCAGCGTACCGGGATCATGTGATCAAAGTTCAGACGCTCAGCAACTGACTCGCATTTATGACGGTCGCAGCGTCCCGGGGTCACGTGATCGAAATTTGGATGCTTGGCAACCGATTTGTATTGATGACTTACGACTGGGTCCTCGCGCTTACGACCATCGCGGTATTTAAGGTTGCTGTCCTTAAACAGGGAAGACTAAACAATTATTATGTTGAGGAATCCATCTCGGCTTCGTAGGCAAAGGAAATTAATTTGAAATCTACATTTGTTTTCTTTCTTTTCTTTTTCTTTCTCTTTCCTTCTTCCCTGTCTCTTTTCCTTCCTTTTCTCCTTCCTTTCTTTTTTCTTCCTTCCTTCCTATCTTATCCTTCCTTCCCTTCTTTCCTACTCTTTCTTTTCCTTCCCTCCCTTCTTCCTTCCTTCATTTACTTCCTTCTTCCCTCTCTTCTCTTCTTTCTTTTCCTTTCTTCCTACTCCTTCCTTCCCTCCCCTCTTTTTCTTCTTTCCTTCCCTTCCTTCTTCTCTCCCTTCCCTTTCCTTTCATCCTACTTTCTTTTCCCTTCTTCCCTTTCCTTCCTTCCTTCCCTTTCTTCCTTCATTTACTTCCTTCTTCCCTCCCTTCCCTTCTTTCTCTTTTCCTTTCTTCCTATTCTCCTTCCTTCCGCTTCTTTTCCTTCTTTCTTTTCCTTCCTTCTTTCCCTTTCTTCTTCTCTCCCTTCCCTTCCCATCCCTTTCCCTTTCCTTTCTTCCTTTCTTCCCTCCTTTCCTTTCTTTTCCTTTCCTACTCTTTCTTTTCCTTCCCTCCCTTCTTCCTTCCTTCATTTACTTCCTTCTTCCCTCCCTTCCCTTCTTTCTCTTTTCCTTTCTTCCTTTCTTCCCTTTTCTCCTTCCTTCCCTCCCCTTTCTTTTCCTTCTTTCCGACCCTTTTCCTTCCTTTTCTCCTTCCTTCCTTCCCTCTTTCCTTCCTTCTTTCTCTTTTCCTTTCTTCCCACTTTCTTTTCCTTCCTTCCTTTTCTCCTCCTTGCCTTCCCTTCTTTCTTCTCTTCCTTCCTTCCCGCTGCTCAGGGGAACATTTGTTAAGCGAGTTTTGCCCCCTTTGACGACTTTGTCCGCCCTCCCCCGTCGTTAAGTGAGTCGCGGCAGCTGTTCATTGGGTGGTGAAGCGAATCGGGGCTTCGTTGGACGGTCGCAAAAGGGGATCACGGAACCCCAGGACACGGCGACCGTGGTAACTACGAGTCAGCGGCCGAGCGTTCTGAATGTGGATAGCGTGACCTGGGGAGACGCTGCGACGGTCATTAAGTGTGACAAACCGTCCTAAGTCCTTTTTCAGGGCGGTTGCAACTTCGGTCACTAAATGAACTGTCGTTAAGTCGAGGACTCCCTGTATTTTAAAGAGTTTTTTTCCCCAAGAAACCAAGGTTGTCCCCAGCTCACCCCAAAATATCCCTTCCCTCGTTCTTTCTTTCTTTTCCCTTCCTTTTCTCTCTTCCTCCCTTCCATCCCTTCTTCCTTCATTTACTTCCTTCTTCCCTCCCTTACTCTTCCCTTTCTCTTTTCCTTCCTTCTTCCCTTCCTTTCCCTCGGCCTTCTCTTCCTCCGTTCCAACTTTTCCTTCCTTTTTTTTCTCCTTCCTTCCCTCCCTTTCTTTTTCTTCCTTCCTTTCCTTCCTTCTTCCCCCTTCCCTTCCTTTCCCTTCCCTCTTTACTTCCTTCAGACTTTCTTTTCCTTCCTTTTCTCCTTTTCTTCCTTCCTTCCTTTCCTTCTTTCTTCCCCCTTCCCTTCCGTTTCTTTTCCTTCCTTCCTTTCCTTCCTTCCTTTTCTCCTTCTTCCTTCCTCTTTTTCTTTCTTCCTTTTCCCCCTTCCCTTCCTTTTCTCCTTCTTCCTTCCTTCTTCCCCCTTCCCTTGCTTTCCTTTCCCTTTCTCGTTTCCTTCCTTTTTTCCTTCTTCCTTCCTTCTTCCCTCCTTCCCTTCCTTTTCTCCTTCTTCCTTCCTTCTTTCTTCCCCCTTCTTCCTTTTCTCCTTCTTCCTTCCTTCTTCCCTCCTTCCCTTCCTTTCCTTTCCCTTCCCTTTCTCTTCCTTCCTTCCTTTTCTTCCTTCTTCCCCCCTTCCCTTCCATTTCTTTCTTTCTTTTCCTTCCTTCCTTCCCTTCTTCCTTCATTTATTTCCTTCTTCCCTCCCTTACTCTTCCCTTTCTCTTTTCCTTCCTTCCTTCTTCCCGCCCTTCCTTTCCTTTCCTTTCCCTTCCCTTTCTATTTTCCTTCCTTCCAATTTTCTTTTCCTTCCTTCCTTCTTCTCCCTTCCCTTGCTTTCCTTTCCCTTTCTCGTTTCCTTCCTTCCTTTTTTCCTTCTTCCTTCCTTCCTTCTTCCCTCCTTCCCTTCCTTTTCTCCTTCTTCCTTTTTCCTTCCTTCTTCCCTCCTTCCCTTCCTTTCCTTTCCTTTTCTCTTTTCCTTCCTTCCAACTTTCTTTTCCTTCCTTCCTTTTCTCCTTCCTTCCTTCCTTCTTCCCCCTTCCCTTCCATTTCTTTCCCTTCCTTCCAACTTTCTTTTCCTTCCTTCCTTTTCTCCTTCTTCTTTCCTCTTTCTTTCTTCCTCTTCCCCCTTCCCTTCCTTTTCTCCTTCTTCCTTCCTTCTTCCCCCTTCCCTTGCTTTCCTTTCCCTTTCTCGTTTCCTTCCTTCCTTTTTTCCTTCCTTCCTTCCTTCCTTCCTTCCTTCCTTCCTTCTTCCCTCCTTCCCTTCCTTTTCTCCTTCTTCCTTCCTTCCCATCCTTTCCCTTCCCTTTCTCTTTTCATTCCTTCCAACTTTCTTTTCCTTCCTTCCTTTTCTCCTTTCCTTCCTTCCTTTCCTTCCTTCTTCCCCCCTTCCCTTCCATTTCTTTCTTTCTTTTCCTTCCTTCCTTCCTCCCTTCTCTCCCTTCTTCCTTCATTTACTTCCTTCTTCCCTCCCTTACTCTTCCCTTTCTCTTTTCCTTCCTTCCTTCCTTCTTCCCGCCCTTCCTTTCCTTTCCCTTCCCTTTCTATTTTCCTTCCTTCCAACTTTCTTTTCCTTCCTTCTTTTTCTCCTTCCTTCCTTCTTCCCTTCCTTTCCTTTCCCTTGCCTTTCTCGTTTCCTTCCAACTTTTCCTTCCTTCCTTTTCTCCTTCCCTCCCTTTCCTTCTTCTTTTTCTTCCTTCCTTCTTCCCCCCTCCTTTTCCCTTTCTCTTTTCCTTCCAACTTTTTCCTTCCTTCCTTTTCTCCTTCTTCCTTCCTTCCTTCCTTTCTTTCTTTTTCTTTCTCCCTCCCTTCTTCCCCCTCCCCTTTCCTTCCCTTCCAACTTTCTTTTCCTTCCTTCCTTCTTTCCTTCCTTTTCTCCTTCCTTCTTCCCTTCCTTTCTCTTTCCCTTCCTTCCCACTCTTCCTTCCAGCGTCCGCCTCTCCATTTCAGCCCAACATCTTGACTTTCCTAGCCCCCCCAAACCCCCAATCTTCTCTCCGGCCAGCCGTGTCACCCCAATTCCAGGAAAAAGGGGGGGGAAACTAGAGAGAATTATCCCCCCCTCAAAAAACCCAGCCTAGCCAGCCCCTCCTTCCCTCCTTGATGCATCCCCCCCCTGCAGAAAGGAGCAGGGCAAAGGCCTGGCATAGGGACTGGCCCAGGATCCCCCCCTCCCCACCTAAGGGGAGGGGGGTGTCATTAGTCACAGCTAGTCTCGGGGCCAGGGCCCGCAAGCAGCAAAGGCAGCAGTCCAGCCTGGGCACCAGGGGAGGGGGAGCCGAGGCCACCTCCCTACCCAAAGACCTGCCACAGGGGTCTCCCCCCCCCACAGCTTAACCTCTGGGCATTGCTTTGGGGGGACCATCTAGTCTCCCAGCCAGACCCCAGAGGGAGGAGAAGGCAGCAGTCTAGTCTGGACACCAGTGCCAGGGTTAAAGGGGCAAATCCTGGCCTAGAGACTGGCACAGACACCCCCCCCCATCTTGATGGGGGAGGGTCTTAGTCCCAGCCAACCTCGGGGAGGGGGGGGATCGTCCAGCCTCCCTGGGAGGCCCCAAGGAGGGCGGAAGGCAGCAGTCCAGCCTGGGCCCCTGGGGAGGGGGCAAAGCTTGCCACAGAGACTGGCATAGCCCCCCCCCCTAAATACCCCCCTCCCATCTTTGGGGAGGACTCCTTAATCACAGCCAGGCTGGACAGTCTCTCTGCCAGGCCCCAAGAAGGGTGGAAGGCAGCAGTCCAGCCTGGGCCCCTGGGGAGGGGGTAAACCTTGGCATACAGACTGGCATACCCCCCCCCATCTTTATTGGGAGTCCCAGCCAGGCTCTGGGGCGACCACCCCCTGTACAGTCTCCCTGCCAGGCCCCAAGAAGGACGGCAGGCAGCAGTCCAGCCTGGGCTCCTGGGAGGAGGGGCAAAACCTGGCCTAGGGACCAGCATCGACCCCCCCTGTAAATAGCCCCCCATCTTTATGGGGGGGGGAGTCCTTAATCGCAGCCAGGCTCTGAACAGTCTCCTTGCCAGGCCCCAAGAAGGACGGCAGGCAGCAGTCCAGCCTGGGCACCGGTGGGCGGGGGGAGGCCAATCTTGGCATTACAGACTGGCATATCCCCCCCCCATCTTTATCCCCCCCCAACATTATGGGGGGGGGCTCCCTAGTCCCAGCCAGGCTCTGGGGCGACCCCCCCCCGACCGCCGTACAGTCTCCCAACCAGGCGCCAAGAAGGGTGGCAGGTAGTAGTTCAGCCTGGGCACTAGTGTGTGTGGGGGGGCAATCCTGGCACGGAGACTGACATATCTCCGCCATTTTTATTGGGGGTGGGGCTCCCTCATCCCAGCCAAGCTCTGGGGCGACCCCCCCCGCCGTACAATCTCCCTGCCAGGCCCCCAACAAGGGCGGAAGGCAGTAGTCCAGCCTGGGCACCAGTGTGTGGGGAGGGGGGGGCAAACCCTGGCATATCACCCCCATCTTTATCCCCCCCCGACATTATGGGGGGGGTCCCTAGTCCCAGCTAAGCTCTGAGGCGACCCCTCCCTTGTACAGTCTCTCTGCCAGGCCCCAAATAGGGTGGAAGGCAGTAGTCTAGCCTGGGCACCAGTGGGGGGGCTAAAGGGGGGCACACCCTGGGCTGGCGTTCCCCCCAACATTAGGGGGGGGCTCCCTAGTCCCAGCCAAGCTCTGGGGTGACCCCCCCGCTGTACAGTCTCCCTGCTAGACCGCAAGAAGGATGGCAGGCAGTAGTCCAGCCTGGGCACCCGTGGGGAGGGGGCACACTCTGGCTTAGGGTCCCCCCCTGACATTACGGGGGGGGGCTCCCTAGTCCCAGCCAGGCTCTGGGGTGACCCCTCCCTTGTACAGTCTCCCTGCCAGACCCCAAATAGGGTGGAAGGCAGTAGTCTAGCCTGGGCACCAGTGGGGAGGTGCAAGTAGGGGCACACCCTGGGCTGGCGTTCCCCCCAACATTATGGGGGGGCTCCCTAGTCCCAGCTAAGATCTGAGGCGACCCCTCCCCTGTACAGTCTCCCTGCCAGACCCCAGGAAGGGCGGAAGGCAGTAATCCAGCCTGGACAACAGTGTGGGGGGTCAATCTCTGGCATATCCCCTCATCTTTATTGGTGGGGCTTAGACCCAGCCAGGCTCTGGGGTGACCCCCCCCCGTACAGTCTCCCTGCCAGGCCCCAGGAAGGGCGGAAGGCAGTAGTCTAGCCTGGGCACCAGTGGGGGGGTGCAAAGGGGGGCACACCCTGGGCTGGGGTTCCCCCCAACATTAGGGGGGCTCCCTAGTCCCAGCCAGGCTCTGGGGCGACCCCCTCTGTACAGTCTCCCTGCCAGGCCCCAGGAAGGGCGGAAGGCAGTAGTCTAGCCTGGGCACTAGCCCGGGGGGGGGGCAAACCCTGGACTTGGGTCCCCCCCCAACATTATGGGGGGGGCTCCTTCGTCCCAGCCAGGCTCTGGGGCGCGCCCCCCCCCCGACCGCCATACAGTCTCCCTGCCAGGCCCCAAGAAGGATGGCAGGCAGTAGTCCAGCCTGGGCACCAGTAAGGGGGGGGCACACCCTGGACTGGGGTGCCCCCCCACATTATGGGGGGGCTGCTTAGTCCCAGCCCCCCCTCCCCTCCCCACAGGACAGTCTCCAAGCGGTCAGCATGCAGCTGCAGCAGTCCAGCCTGGGCAGTGCCCCCAGCGGAGGGGGGGGGTGGCATCCCCAGCCTGGAACAGCCGGCTCTTCCTTCCTTCCACCCCCCCCCTCCCTCCGCCGCTCCTCCCGGCTCGAATCCCCGCGGCTCTTCCCGGTAACCCCCCCTCCCTCCGCGACCGCCTCTGACGGCTGTTCCCGTTACTCCCCTTCCCGCCGGCCCGGCTGGGCTCCCGCGGCTCTTCCCGCCGCCCCCCCTCCGTCGTCGAGGGGGGGGCGGGCCCCAACCGGGTTGACAGGCCCCGTCAGCTCCTTCACCCCCCCCCTCCCGCCGGTCCCATCGAGCGGCGCTCCCCCCTCCGCGAGGAGGACGCTCCCCCTCACCTGGGCCGGCGGCCCCCCCTCCATGGTCCTTTGTTGCCCCCCCCCCGCAACGGGGCGCAGCGCCGCACAACGAGGTTCAGCCGGGCGAGGAGGCGGGAGGGGGAGGAGGAGGAGGAGGAGGAGGGAGGAGGAGAAGACAGCGCCGCCGGGTCCCTGCGCCCGCCGGGTCTGCCTTGGCCGCGCCTGCGCGGAAGGGCTCGGCCGCTGCGCCAAGCGCCGGCGCTCTAGAGGCCGGCCTCGATTGGGAAGCGCCGCGCGGTCAGGCGCTTTGCGACCTTACGTTGCGTTTTGTTTTTATCACGCTCCCCCCTCCCTTTTTTTTTAATTCCCAAGGTTGGTCTTGTGTTTCTTGCTCCGGAAGTCGTCCCCGAAGGAAGCGGGCGGGTGTAGAAATGGAATCCAGGCCTTTATAAAGAGGCATTGATGGATGGATGGATGAATTGATTGATGGATGAATTGATGGATGGATGGATGGACTGACCTGGGGAATTTTCACCTTGAAAGGGCACTAAGTGTTGAATCAGCCCTGAATTTAAATGTCAGAGCAGTCTACATTTCTCAAACAAATATTTTGATAGGAACTCAGCTGAATAATCAATGAATAATGAGGATAAGATAAAAACAAAATGAAATCAATATAAAAGGAAAGCAAATCATGGTTTTATAATCATAGTTCAACTTAGTATTCAATGAAGCAATTATTCAGTGGAATGCATATTCTTCATTTTATTTCCCCCCCAAAAATATGATCAACCAGATTGAATCGTTTAATAAATGAATATTACGCATTCAATTTAACAGGAAAGGAGAGTATTCAGTGAATTGTGCGTATTTAATCATTTAATTTAATGAATCAATAGTATGCATACAATCATAAATAATAAATAGTATTATTAAATAAATATGCACATTTAATAGTTTAATAAATATGCATACTTAATCATCAATAATTTAGTATTAAATGAATAGTATGCATATTTCATAATTTAATTTAATAAATGTGCATACTTAATCATCAATAATCTAGTATTAAATGAATATACATATTTAATAATTTAATTTAATAAACAAATATGCATGCTTAATCATCAATAATCTAGTATTAAATGAATAATATGCATATTTCACAATTTAATCAATGAATATGCATACTTAGCCATCTCTAATATAGTATTAAATGAATATACATATTTAATAATTTAATTTAATACAAATATGCATGCCTAATCATCAATAATCTAGTATTAAATGAATAATATGCATATTTCACAATTTAATCAATGAATATGCATACTTAGCCATCTCTAATATAGTATTAAATGAATATACATATTTAATAATTTAATTTAATACAAATATGCATGCCTAATCATCAATAATCTAGTATTAAATGAATAATATGCATATTTCACAATTTAATCAATGAATATGCATACTTAGCCATCTATAATATAGTATTAAATTAATATACATATTTTATAATTTATTAAAACGAATATGCATACCTAGCCATCTATAATATAGTATGAAATGAATAATATGCATATTTCATAATTTAATTTAATAAATGAATATGCATACAATCAATAATATAGTATGAAATGAATAATATGCATATTTCATAATTTATTAAATGAATATGCATACAATGATCAATAATATAGTATTAAATGAATAGTATTCATATTTAATAATTTAATTTAATAAATGAATATGCATACTTAATCATAGGGTTTCCTGCCTAAGCAGGGGGTTAGACTGGATGACCTCCAAAGTCCCTTCCAACTTTAGTAGTAGTAGTAGTAGTAGTAGTAGTAGTAGTAGATTAGTATTAAATGAATAGTATGCATATTTAATAATTTAATTTAATGATCAATGAATATGCATTCATACTATGCATACAATTTATTCTTACACTATCATATTATATGATTTTGTTGTATAATAATATATAATAAATTATATGATATTTTATTGCGCCTTATTGATCATTTATTATTGGTCATAATGCAATAATGTCGTAATATAATAATATAATATAAATTATATAATAAATATATAGATGTAATGCACTTTATATAATCATGCAAATTAAAAATGGAAGATATTATCTTATTTTTGTCCAATTTAATGTATTGATGTTGTATTTGCATTCATGTTTAAACAGTATTCAATACCATTCTATTATATGTATTATATTGAATATATTATGAATATAATACAAGTATAATATTAGATTGAATTTAAAAAGTTAAATTTAACTCTTTTATTCAGTCAATAAATATTAGATTGGCACTCAATTAGTATTAAATTTGATAAATGCAGGGTGGGAAGCCAGCTGACGAGGGGGGGGGCTAATTGCTTTGAACCCCTTTCTCTTTGCCGAGGTGGAGCCGGAAGCGTCGGTGCGGTTTCACTGGAACGTGTCCTCTTAGGCGGAAGAGCGTAGTACAGCGAGGAAGAGCGACCTCTCCGGCCGCCGCCTGCAGCGCCGCCGCCGTTCGGAGGTGGAGTTGCAAGAGGGGAGGACTGCGCTTTTCCTATCGGCTGCAAATCCTCCAATAACTACTACGCCGCCCTCGGCTTACAACCGTTCGTTTAGCGTCCGTTCAAAGGGACGGCGGCACTGAAACGGCTCACGACCGGTTTTTTCACCCTGACCACCCATGATCCCAATCAAAATTCAGATAGTTGGGCACTGATTCGCATTTATGACGGTCGCAATGTCTTGGGGGGGGTCCCGTGATTCCCATTGGCGACCGCCTGACCAGCAAAGTCACCCAGGGAATCCCGATTCACTTGACAGCGTGACTCACTTAACGACTGCAGCGATTCGCTTAAGGACCGTAGCATGGAAGGTCGTAAAACGAGGCAAAAGTCACTAAAGGCATGTCTCGCTTCAGAACAGAAATTTGGGGCTCATTTGTTGGTCGTTAAGTCGAGGACTTATCTGTACCTTCCACGCTATACCACGAAAATTGATTCGCGTGTCCAAAATTGGACAATTTTAACCCGGTCACACGTTCCTTAAGGATTTTATTGGATTTTATCGTTCAACAATCCATGAATTTGTTTTCCGGATTGTCCACGCAGCATATCAAAGTCCACTTCTCTGGATATTCTTCTCTTCTGCTCCTTAGTTGCAGCTAAGACATGTACGCTTAACCGAGGACAGCACGTTGCGGGTCCCTGTCCCTTGTGTGGCTCCACCTGATCTGGGTGGCAGGAATCCACACAACCACAAGGGAGCAACTTCCCGGCTCGGCTGCCTCTTCATCGGTGGGAACTGACCTGCAACTTTGTCCGCCTCATAACCACGATTAATGCAGAGCAGATACGCTGCACTCAGCGCTGGAGGGTCTACAGCAGGGGTCCCCAACCTGTGGGCCACCATCCACCACGGGCTGTGGCTTATTGGCCAGATCGCCTAAAGAGCTGGCCAGTTTGCGAATGTGCGTGCCCAAAACCCTTGTGCAAGCATCGCGTGCATTTGCGGCGGCACTCGCGCAACTGTTTCCACGAGCGTCCCAGGTATTCGTGGACCCCCTTGTGTGAGTGTCGCGGGCGTTTGTGGGCCCACGTGCACGAGCGTCACCGAGAGTGTTGCAGGCGTCTGCGGCCCCGTTTGTGGCACTCACAGACCCAGCCGCACAATTGTCGCCGCAAGCGGCCCAGACAGTCGTGCCTCCCACTCGCTTGAGCGTTGCTGCAAGGATGGTGGGCATTCACAGCCTCACTCGCACGAGTGTGCACCACAAGCGCGGCAGGCGTTCACGACCCCACTTGCACAAGTGTCACGCGAGCGTCGCGGGCATTCACGGCCCCAATCGCACAACTCTCACTGCAAGCGTCGCCTGCGTTCGTGGCATCACACGCACAAGCGTCACCGCAAGGGTTGCAGGCATTCACTGCCCGCTCACCTAATTGTTGCCGTGTCACGGGCATTTGCACCCAACCTGTCCAAGCAGCCGGTGTTCGTATGCACACATTCACCACCAACAAAGCCGCCAATCCTGAAAGATTGAGGAACTGCGCTAAAAGATTTGTTTGTAATACAGTATTTGCAAGATCTAATCTTATTTAACTGTTTTATTTCATTTTCTTCCTATAGCATAATTCGGAACCGACCCGCTCCTCCATAGAAACACTCTGGACAATGTACAACTATGTACAGTGCTGGGAGTCCTCACTTAGTGACCATTCATTTAGTGACCGTTCCACGTTACAACCTCACTGAAAGGTGACTTCTGGCTGTTTTTCTCGCTTAAGGACTGTTGCGGTCTCCGCAGGGGCACGTAATCAAAGTTCAGAGGCTTGGCAACTCACTCGTATTTATGACGGTTGCCGTGTCCCGGGTCACGCGATCCCGGTACGACCTTCTGACTAGCAGACTCAAGGGGATAGTCTGATCGTGTTGGGGATGGGACAGCAAAACTCCCTTAACCGTTGTTTCGCTTAGCGACGGAAATTTGGGGCATAGGCCGAGGACTTTATCGGCACATGGCCCGTGCAATGAATCACTTTCACTGGAAATTAACAGGTGGTCCTGGGTTGTTCGGGCCTGACACGAGGCAACTTTCAGATGGGTGGAATTCAACTCCCAGAATTCCCCAGCTCATGCAGAGAAAAGTCCAGCCGGGATGAAAACAGAGAATAAAACTTGACACACACACCCCACCCCCAGAGTCAAGAGCCCCCTTGCAAGGGAGGGAGAAAAAAAATCAGGATTGTGCCGGCTGCCATTTTGAATTTTCTTGACCCACCCTGCTCCTTGGTCCCAGCAAAGTTCCAGGAATCAATCAGGTCAGACTTCAGAGGAGAAAAGATTCGACAATCGTTTGTCTGGAATGGTCTAAGAGGGTTTCCCGCCTGAGCAGTGGGGTGGACTAGAAGACCTTCAATGTCCCTTCCCACTCGGCTATCCCCATGGGTCTTCAGGTTAGCAGATCCTGCCTTTTGCCTCCAGCTGTGGAGATCAAGGACAGGGCTGAGGACGGCCCTGTGGTTGGTTCAAGATGGCTGCCCAAACGCTTCTCCCGCCAACAACCCCTTCGTCTGGTTCTCCCCTGGGATCTGCTGCGTGATTACGGGGGGTACGTCTCTTGTCCAGGTACAGGCTCTACAGCATCAGCCTGAACCCTGACTCCGTCCGGTTGGCCACGCCCGTCCCTCTGAGTGGGGTGATCCTCCAGCCAGATTGCCTCCCCCTCGTGCAGGCGCTGGTGTCCCACCAGGTGCTGCTTGCGAGTGAAGCTCTTCGGGCAGAGCGGGCACTGGTAGGGCCGCTCGCCCGTGTGCAGCCGCCCGTGGGTGGCCAGGTGCTCCTTACGGATGAATGTCTTCCCGCACTCCCCGCAGGCGTAGGGCCGCTCCCCGGTGTGGATCATCTGGTGCCGCAAAAAATTCGAGTGGTGGTTGAACGTCCGGCCGCACTGCCCGCAGATATAGTAGCCCGGCTTTTTGGCGACCGCGTGGGTACGCTCGTGAAGGTGCAGGTTGATCTTCAGCCGGAACGTCTTCTTGCACTCGGCGCAAGTGTGCGGCCGCTCACCCGTGTGCCAGAGGCGGTGTTTGCTCAGGCTGGCCTGATGGGGGAACCAGCGCCCGCAATCCGGACAGGTGTACGCCCTGGCCCCTGGCTGAGGACGTTGTGCGGGACCGTCCCCCGGGTCTGGGGAGACTCGGAGATGGGACTGCTGGTGCAAGGCGCACTGCTCCTCGTACAAGAAGCTCCGGCCACAGTCGGGACACACGTAGGGCGCTTCGCCGGGAAGTACCCCTTCCTGGACGACGATGGTGGTGAAATTTGCGACGTCTCCTCCCGTCTCGGCGGACTGTTGCAGTGCAGCTGTCCGGCTGTCCACCCGCATCAAGCCTTCCTCCAAGGAGGGCGACACGCCCTCGTCGGATGACCCCGGTGAGGGGCTGAACTGACCCAGGTTTCCAGGCTCTGTCTCAGCTGGGGCGGATGTTGGCAAGAGGACGGCAGCTTCTAGGAATCAAGGATCAAAAAACAAAGCATTTGGGACTGCCTTTGGAACTGTTGCCTGCGGGAAGGGATTTCCCTGCAAATTACCTGCTCTGTCTTGCGGGACGTCTTCCGCTTCACCAGGGTGTCCTTGGGGCTCACCGCTTAAAGGGGCCCCACCTTCCATCGGGGACAACGAGTCAGGTTTGGAGGTAGTACAACCTGGGGGTGGGGAAGAAAGAGAGAGAGAGAAAGAGAGACAGAAGGAAAGAGAAAGAAAGAGAAAGAGGGAAAGAGGAAAGAAAGAGAAGGAAAGAGAAAGAGAGAAAAAGAAAGAAGGAAAGAGAGAAAGAGAGACAGAAGGAAAGAGAAATAAAGAGAAAAAGGGAGAGGAAGAGAAGGAAAGAAAGAGAAGGAAAGAGAAAGAGAAAAAGAGGAGAGAGAGAAAAGAGGACAGAGAAAGAGAAAGAGAGAAGGAAAGAGAAAGAGAGAAGGAAAGAGAGAGAGAGAAGGAAAGAGAAAGGGAGAGAAAGAAACAGAAAAAGAAAAAGAGAGGGAAAGACAGAAAGAAAGAGAAGGAAAGAGAAAGAGAGAGAGAAAGAGAGACAGAAGGAAAGAGAAAGAAAGAGAAAAAGGGAGAGGAAGAGAAGGAAAGAAAGAGAAGGAAAGAGAAAGAGAAAAAGAAGGAGAGAGAGAGAAAAGAGAGGACAGAGAAAGAGAAAGAGAGAAGGAAAGAGAAAGAAAGAGAAAGAGAGAAGGAAAGAGAAAGGGAAAGAAAGAAACAGAAAAAGAAAAAGAGAAAGAGAAAAAGGGAAAGAGAAAGAAAGAGAAGGAAAGAGAGAGAGAAAGAGAGAGAAAGATGGGGGGTCACGTGATCCCCTTTGGTGAACCTCCGACAAAGTCAAAGGGGAAGCCTCCTTTCTCCTCCTCCTCCTCTTCCTGATGCTCTTTTCCTCCTCCTTCCTCCTCTTCTCCTCTTTTCCCCTCCTCCTTCTCTTCCTCCTCCTGACCCTCTTTTCTCTTCCTCCTTCCTTCTCTTCCTGACCATCTTTTCTCCTTTCTCCTCCTCCTCCTCTTTTCTCCTTCTCCTTCCTCTTCTCCTCCTCCTCTCCTCCTCCTCCTCCTGATCCTCTTTCTTCTTCCCCCTTTCTCCTCCTCCTGACCCTCTTTTTTCTTCCTCCTTCCTTCTCTTCCTGACCATCTTTTCTCCTTTCTCCTCTTTTCTCCTCCTGTCTCCTCCTCCTTCCTCTTCTCCTCCTTTCTCCTCCTCCTGTCTCCTCCTCCCGATCCTCTTTCTTCTTCCCTCTTTCTCCTCCTCCTGACCCTCTTTTCTCCTCCTCCTCCTGACCCTTTTTTCTTCCTCCTCCGCCTTCCTCTTCTCCTCCTTTCTCCTCCTCCTGACCTTTTCTCTTCCACTTTGTCTTCTCCTCCTCTACTCCTCCTGTTCTCTCCTCCTCCTCCTGATCCTTTCTTCTTCCCGCTTTCTCCCGTCTCCTCCTCCTGACCCGCTTTTCTCTTCCTCCTCCTTCCTCTTCTCCTCCTTTCTCCTCCTCCTCCTCTTCTTCCCCCTTTCTCCTCCTCCTGACCCTCTTTTCTCCTCCTCCTCCTTCCTTCTCTTCCTGGCCATTTTTTCTCCTTTCTCCTCTCCTCCTCCTTCCTCTTCTCCTTTCTCTTCCTCCTCTCCTCCTCCTCCTCCTGATCCTTTCTTCTTCCCCCTTTCTCCTCCTCCTGACCCTCTTTTCTCCTCCTCCTCCTGACCCTCTTTTTTCTTCCTCCTCCGCCTTCCTCTTCTCCTCCTTTCTCCTCCTCCTGACCTTTTCTCTTCCACTTTGTCTTCTCCTCCTCTACTCCTCCTGTTCTCTCCTCCTCCTCCTGATCCTTTCTTCTTCCCGCTTTCTCCCATCTCCTCCTCCTGACCCGCTTTTCTCTTCCTCCTCCTTCCTCTTCTTCCCCCTTTCTCCTCCTCCTGTCTCCTCCTGACCCTCTTTTCTCCTCCTCCTCCTCCTGACCCTCTTTTCTCTTCCTCTTCCGCCTTCCTCTTCTCCTCCTCCTTTCTCCTCCTCCTCCCGACCCTCTTTTCTCTTCCTCTTCAGCCTTCCTCTTCTCCTCCTCCTTTCTCCTCCTCCTCCCGACCCTCTTTTCTCCTCCTCCTCCTCCTCCTCTTCCTCCTTTCTCCTCCTCCTCCTCCTGACCCTCTTTTCTCCTCCTCCTCTTCCTCCTTTCTCCTCCTGACCCTCTTTTCTCTTCCGCCTTCCTCTTCTCCTCCTCCTCCTTTCTCCTCCTCTGCCTGATCCTCCTTTCGCCCTCCTCCCCATCTCCCAAAACGTCCGGCCCAGCGTCCCTTTGCAGGTGCCATCAGATTCAGGCCCAGTTTATTCCCACCGCTTCCCAGAGTTGGCCTCCCCATCCCTCGCCCCCTTTCCCCAAACCTCCCTTTACCCCTTGAGACCAAGGACTCCTCCGTCTTCTGCTGCTCCTTGGGCCCCGAGTTCAAGTCCTCCCATTCCTGTTCGGAGCAGTAGACCGAGACGTTGCCAAAGTTCACCGGGACCTGGAAACAAACAGAAGCCGGGAGACCCCAGATCAGGCGGGGAGGGCATGGGCCCAAAAACGCGCCCCGCTCCTGGGACCTCACACCCCATTTCTTAGTACACACACACACACACCGCTGGTGTGGTGCCCACAGTTGGCAGGGAACCGAATCAAAGCCAGTCAAAACCCTGTCTGGCTTTGCGGGCAGGCTGGACGTAGAGCTTGTAATAATAATGAATGATGGCTAGAAGGGCTATTTCTGTTTTTTTATGGTTTTAAAATGTTTTTAATTAAATATATTTTTTTAAAAGTGTGAACTGCCGAGTCTGGTTTGCTAAGATGGGCGGCTAGATGGATGATCAATGGATAGAAAGACAGACAGACAGCTGCACAGATGGATGATAGATGGATGGATAGGTAGGTAGGTAGATAGACAGACAGACAGACGATAAAGACAAATAGACAGATGATACAGACAGATGGATGGTAGATAGATAGATAGATAGACAGACAGACTGAGACAGACAGACAGATGATAAAGACAGATAGATAGATGATAGACAGACAGATGATATAGATAGATAGATAGATAGATAGATAGATAGATAGATAGTCAGACAGACAGAGACAGACAGACAGATGATAAAGACAGATAAATAGATGATAGACAGACAGAGACAGACAGATGATAAAGACAGATAGACAGATGATAGACAGATGGATGATTGATAGATAGATAGACAGACAGACAGACCAAGACAGACAGATAGATAGATGATAGACAGACGGATGAGATAGATAGATAGATAGACAGACAGAGACAGACAGACAGATGATAAAGACAGATAGATGATAGACAGACAGATGATAGATAGATATATAGATAGATAGATAGATAGATAGATAGATAGTCAGACAGAGACAGACAGACAGATGATAAAGACAGATAGACAGATGATAGACAGATGGATGATTGATAGATAGATAGACAGACAGACAGACAGACTGAGACAGACAGACAGACAGACAGACAGATAGATGATAAAGACAGATAGATAGATGATAGACAGACGGATGAGATAGATAGATAGATAGATAGATAGATAGATAGTTAGATAGACAGACAGACAGACTGAGACAGACAGATAGATGATAGACAGATAGATGATAGATGGATGATATAGATAGATAGATAGATAGATAGATAGATAGATAGATAGTTAGATAGACAGACTGAGACAGACAGATAGATGATAGACAGATAGATGATAGACAGATGGATGATAGATAGATAGATAGATAGATAGTCAGACAGACAGAGACAGACAGACAGATGATACAGATAGATGACAGACAGACAGACCGAGACAGACAGATGATAAAGACAGATAGACAGATGATAGACAGATGGATGATTGATAGATAGACAGACAGACAGACAGACTGAGACAGACAGACAGACAGATAGATGATAAAGACAGATAGATAGATGATAGACAGATAGATGATAGATGGATGATATAGATAGATAGATAGATAGATAGATAGATAGATAGATAGATAGTTAGATAGACAGACTGAGACAGACAGATAGATGATAGACAGATAGATGATAGACAGATGGATGATAGATAGATAGATAGATAGATAGATAGATAGATAGTCAGACAGACAGAGACAGACAGACAGATGATACAGATAGATGACAGACAGACAGACCGAGACAGACAGATGATAAAGACAGATAGACAGATGATAGACAGATGGATGATTGATAGATAGACAGACAGACAGACAGACTGAGACAGACAGACAGACAGATAGATGATAAAGACAGATAGATAGATGATAGACAGACGGATGAGATAGATAGATAGATAGATAGATAGATAGATAGATAGATAGATAGATAGATAGATAGACAGACAGACTGAGACAGACAGATAGATGATAGACAGATAGATGATAGACAGATGGATGATATAGATAGATAGATAGATAGATAGTTAGATAGACAGACAGACAGACTGAGACAGACAGATAGATGATAGACAGATAGATGATAGACAGATGGATGAGATAGATAGATAGATAGATAGATAGATATGGATGATAGATAGATAGACAGACAGACAGAAGTTGGATGATAGACCAATGGATGATAAATGGATAGAAAGACAGATAGACAGATAATAGATAGACAGATGGATGATAGATGGATGCATGGATAAATAGATAAATAGATAGACAAATAGACCGATGGATGATAAAAGGATAGAAAGACAGATAATAGACAGAAGGATCATAGATGGATAGATGGATAGACAGACAGACACAGATGGATGATGGATAAATAGATGACAGATAGACGATAGATAGATGGAAACATGGATGCTTTAAATAACATGCTTTAAGAGGGGAGGACTTCCACTCCCAGAATCCCCCAGCCACCATGATTCAAGGGGGATGGACTGCAAGTCCCAGAATTCCCTCACCGGTTTACCACATAAGGAATTCTGGGAGTTGAAGTCCACCCATGCTGGCACGGGAATTCTGGGAGTTGAAGCCCGCCCCTCTTCAAACAGCCACGTTCAGTGACATTGATCTAGCGAGGCCAGTTTGTATACACGGCTACGTTCACACGATGCCTTAACCCCGGGCTAGGAAGACCACCGTTCATATACGATGCTCTTCCCCGGCCGCGTGCGAGGACCGAGTGCGAAACCTGCCTAGCCCCCAAACGGCCTGCCTGGAGCTCCCCACCCAGCCCCCCGCTGAGCCCAAGCCCAGATCAAGCCAGGATTGACTGATTCCGACCTGGGAGGCCTCTCCGCGGGCGCCCGGCGGGAAGTTGAGCACCCAGCAGCTGTAGTTCTTCAACAGCTCCTCCATGTGGTCCAGCCTCTTGTGAAGCTGCCCGTAGGCCTGGATCAGCCTCCCCAGGGCGTCCAGGTGAGGGCTGAAGTCGGTCACGTGCTTCTCCGTCCCGGAGATCTTCCGCTCGGCCAGGTCGGCCCGCCGTTCCAGCCTCCGGAGCTGTCCCGTGTGAACGTCCACCTTCCTTTCCACCCCCTGCAGGGCCGCCAGCACCGTCCAAAGGGAGACCTCGGGCGCTTGGCAGCGCGACGCCGTCTCGCATCCTGGCTTGGGAAGGGTCCAGAAAAGCCCCGGAGGGGGCGGGAGGACAGCTCGGTCCCAGGGCAACATCTGGGTTGGGGGGGAAGAGAGGGGGGGGTAGAAACAGGGAACGGAAGGCAAGCTGGTCAACACCCCATCCTGGGTTGTGTGCATGCGCTCGAGTTAGATGTTTTAGAGCAGGGGGGTCTTCAACCTAGGCCCTTTTCTGACTGGTGGGACTTCAATTCCCAGAATTCCTCAGCCGGGATGCTTGAAATTTACAGGGGGCTTCAACCTGGGCCCTTTTCTGACTGGTGGGACTTCGACTCCCAGAATTCCTCAGCCGGGAGGCTCCACGACAGGGGTCTTCACACTGGGCCCTTTTGGGACTGGTGGACTTCGACTCCCAGAATCCCTCAGCCAGGCACTGCCTGGCTGAGGAATTCTGGGACTTGAAGTCTACCAGTCCTAAAAGGGCCACGTTTGAAGACCCCTGTCTTAAATCTAACAAACAAAATGGAGGCTGGCTGAGGAATTCTGGGAGTTGAAGTCCACCAGTCCTAAAAGGGCCATGTTTGAAGATCCCTGTCTTAAATCTAACAAACAAAATGGAGGCTGGCTAAGGAATTCTGGGAGTTGAAGTCCACCAGTCCTAAAAGGGCCATGTTTGAAGATCCCTGTCTTAAATCTAACAAGCAAAATGGAGGCTGGCTGAGGAATTCTGGGAGTCGAAGTCCACCAGTCCTAAAAGGGCCACGTTTGAAGACCCCGTTTTGGGGTTTGATGGCTATTAAGGGGGTTTGACTCTTTTTTCTGGTTTTCAAAGCTTTTGAAAATTGTAATTGTAATTTTTTTTTAAAAAAAAAATCTCAACTGCCCAGTGTTGTTTGCTAAGGTGGGTGGCTGTAGAAATTAGATAGATAGATAGATAGATAGATAGATAGATAGATAGATAGATAGATAGATAATAAATGGGTAGATATAGTCAGATAGATATAGATAGATAAAGAGAATAGATGTAGTAAGATAGATAGAGAGAAAGAGAATAGATGGATAGCTAGATATAGTCAGATAGATAGACAGATAGACAGAGAGAGAGAATAGATGGATAGATAGATAGATAGATGATGGATAGATAGATAGATAGATAGATAGATAGATAGATATAGTCAGATAGATAGACAGAGAGAGAGAGAATAGATGGATAGATAGATAGATAGATAGATAGATAGATAGATAGATAGATAGATAGATAGATAGATAGAGATGATGGATAGATATAGTGAGATAGCTAGAGAGAGAATAGATGAATGGATGGATGGATAGAGATAGATAGATAGATAGATAGATAGATAGATAGATAGATAGATAGAGAGAGAATAGATGGATAGATAGATAATAGATGGATAGATAGATATAGTCAGATAGAGAGAGAGAATAGATGGACAGATAGATATAGTCAGATAGATAGACAGATAGAGAGAGAGAGAATAGATGGATAGATAGATAGATGATGGATAGAGAGATATAGTCAGATAGATAGACAGAAAAGGAATAGATGGATATATAGATAGAGATGATGGATAGATATAGTGAGATAGAGAGAATAGATGGATGGATAAATGGATAGATAGATAGATAGATAGATAGATAGATAGATAGATAGATAGATAGATAGATATGATGGATAGATATAGTGAGAGAGAGAGAGAATAGATGGATAGATAGATAGATAA
Source organism: Crotalus tigris (assembly GCF_016545835.1). NCBI lineage: Eukaryota > Metazoa > Chordata > Lepidosauria > Squamata > Viperidae > Crotalus > Crotalus tigris. The sequence goes on from NW_024098380.1 coordinate 86,408, forward strand.
TAGATGGATAGCTAGATATAGTCAGATAGAGAGAGAGAGAATAGATGGACAGATAGAGATATAGTCAGATAGATAGATAGATAGAGAGAGAGAATAGATAGATAGATAGATAGATAGATAGATAGATAGATAGATAGATAGATAGATATAGAGATGATGGATAGATAGATATAGTCAGATAGAGAATAGATGGATGGATGGATGGATAGATAGATAGATAGATAGATAGATATAGTCAGATAGAGAATAGATGGATGGATGGATGGATAGATAGATATAGTCAGATAGAGAGAGGATAGATAGATAGATAGATAGATAGATAGATAGATAGATATAGTCAGATAGATAGATAGAGAGAGAGAATAGATAGATAGATAGATAGATAGATAGATAGATAGATATAGATAGATAGATAGATAGATAGATAGATAGATAGATAGATAGATAGTCGGTTGCTACATGTTTGAATTTTGATCACGTGACCCCGGTCGTTAAGTGTGAAAAAAGTCCTAAGGCCCTTTTTGTAACTTCAAACCATTTCTAAACGAACGGCCGTTAGGTCGAGGACCCCCGTATTAGGCCGTCAGCCTGAATGTACGAGAAGTTTGAGCGTCCCGGGATCACGGGCTCTCCTTTTTTGCCACATTCCCGACAGGCTGTGTCAACGGAGGAAGCCATACGGAAGCCCTACCACCTGGTCATTCAGAGCCTGTGAGGAAAAGAAACAAACCGTTGTGGCAAAAATCGCCCCGTCACAATTGTATGAAACGCAACCATTTTGTGCGCGAGGGCGAGAAAAAAAAAAGCCCTCCCCTGGATCCAGGGGTCCCCGAGGGTCCGAATGCCTCTACGGTCCCCCCCTCTTCCTTTCGAAGGGTGATTCCCCCAAACCGCCAACCGGAAACCATGACAAACCCACGGTCTCCTACAAACCACGATTTGTGGTTTAGCAGGGGGCACAAACGCCGATGCTTACAAAACCCCAAGACAAACCCACTGGCAGGCCCACTGCTGTTGACAAACCACAGTTTGCGATTTAGAAGGGGGTGCAAACTCAGCAAACAGAAGAACGGAGTTGGAAGGGACCTTGGAGCTCATCTAGCCCAACCCCACCCCCCCCTGCGCAAGCAGGAGACCCTCCCTCTGCCATTTCTGACAGATTGTGGTCCAGTCTCTTCTTGAAAGGTTCCAGCTTCCAACTTCTGAACCACAACAATCCCACTGGCAAACTCACTTCCGCTCACAAACCACAAATCGTGGTATAGCAGGGGAGGCAAATGCAATTTTTTTTAAAAAAAAAAGCACGACAAACCCATTAGCAAAGCCCCGCTTCCGCTTACAAACCTCCAATTCGTGCTTTAGCAGGGGCTGCCACAAACCACAAACCCACTCCGGCTTACAAACCGCGCGTCGTGGCTTAGCGGCGGGCGCGCGCGTACCAGCAGACATTGGAAAAAAAACCCACCCCAAACCCACTAGCAAACTCACATATCGTAGTTCAGCAGGGGGTGCAAACTCAGACCTTTCAAAAAAAAAAGCACAACAAACCCACTTCCGCTCACAAACCACAAATGGTGGTTTAGCAGGGGGCACGTGCAGATGTTTAAAAAAAAAAAGCATTACAAACCCGTCAGCAAAACCCTGCTTCGGCGTACAAACCTCCGATTCGTGCTTTGGCAGGGGCTGCACCCTGACAAACCCACTTCCGCTCATAAACCACGAATCGCAGCTTAGCAGTGGGCACGCGTGCACGCATCAGAAGACATTTTGGAAAAAAAAAAGCCACTCCAAACCAACTAGGACAGTGGTTCTCAACCTGTGGGACGGGACCCCATTTGGGGTCGAACGACCATTTCACGGGGGTCGCCAAACAACGCAGTCCGCCATTTTTCCCCCCCTTTTTCTTAGCTATGCTCCTCCCTTTTGTTCTATTGGCTTTTGAAATAGAGTCTAATTTTGAATAGAGTCTAATTCTATTGGCTTTCCAAAGCCAATAGGAATGGTCCAGGCTGCCTCTGCCCTGCTGAGCCCGCCAAAAGTCCCGTTCTGCAAACGCTGCTGCACCCGTTGAGTAGTCCTCCACTTACGACCGGTTGAGTAGTCCTCCACTTACGACCGGTTGGGGGGGGTCGCGGCATTAAAAAGGTTGAGAACCACTGAAGTAGGAAATCGTGGCTCAGCAGGGGGTGCAAACTCAGACCTTTTCTTCCCCCCAAAAGCGCAACAAACCCACTTCCGCTCACAAACCACGAATCGTGGTTTAGCACGGATGGGGGGGGGAGGGCCAATTCCTCAGACTCGCCCAGCTGCGGAAAGCAACCCAACAAACGTCGAAAGTTACTAAGTAGCAAATGGGAGGGGGAAAAAAAATCAGAAGGTCCCCTTGACGGACAGCTCCAGGGAAAGCGGGAGCGTTTGCACCCCGCCCCCTTCCCCGGGGTCTTTTTCTCCTGGGGAAGGGGCGGCTGAGGTGGGAGGGGGGGGCGATGGGCATCCTAGCCTAGCTCCTGGGCGCCTGCAGAGCGCCCGAAAGGCTTCCGAAGAAAGCAAAAAAAAAAAAAAAAAGGAAAAAGCTGGGAAAGGGCCCTTGCAAATCTCTCCGGACCGGGAGGGCGAAAGGAGAAGGTCCCCAACCTACTCCGTGGCGCGGAATACCTGAGCCGCTGGTTCCCACGGTGCTGCCATGGCGTTTTCCCGGGATCTGGGGAGGGGGGGCTGGGCGGGGGGGCTGCAGAGGAGGGGCGGCGGCCCGCTGGGGGGGTGGTGGGGGGGTTTCAAGAGGAAGGGGAGGAGCCGCGCACCCGCAGCAGCGGGCAGAGCGGCCGAACCCCCCCCCTCCCCTCCCCAGCTCCGGCTAGGAGCGCACCTGGGTGTTTGGCAAGCTGCGGAGAATTGGCGGAGGGTGGGAATTCCCTGCTTATTTGGGGGGGGGGGTTGTCTGGGGGCTTTTGTGGGGAGGGGGCTCGGCCGGAAAAGCTGAGCGAGGGAAGAAGCGGGCCAGACCCGGGAAGGAAGGAAGGAAGAAAGGGAGTAGGGGAGGGAGAGAATAAAAAGGAAGGAAGGGAGGTATAAGAAAGGAAGGAAGAGGGGAGAGAAGGAGAGAAAAAGAGGAAGGAAATGTGTGGAGAGGAAGGAAGGAAGGAAGGAAGGAAGGAAGGAAGGAAGGGAGTAGGGGAGGGATAGAATAATAAGGAAGGGAGGTATGAGAAAGGAAGGAAGAGGGGAGAGAAGGAGAGAAAGAGAGGAAGGAAATGTGTGGAGAGGAAGGAAGGAAGGAAGGAAGGAAGGGAGTAGGGGAGGGATAGAATAATAAGGAAGGGAGGTATAAGAAAGGAAGGAAGAGAGGAGAAAAGGAGAGAGAGAGGAAGGAAATGTGTGGAGAGGAAAAAAGGAAGGAAGGAAGGAAGGAAGGAAGGAAGGAAGGAAGGAAGGAAGGAAGGAAGGGGAGACCGGGCAGTCTCAGAAGACCTGGTTGCGCGCGTCCCCCCCTCCCTGTCCCCCCCCCGTCTGCCCCTCTGAGTTTGGGGCGGTGGAGGGGGGGGTATTGTGACAGACGTCTCGTGACCCAGCTGGGGAACGTCATCCGTGCAGGGAGGAAGGGTCCCTCTTATTTTTGGCATACTTGTATACGAACCCCTCCCGGCCTGGATGGTGTTCCCTAGTTGGGTCATGAGACGCGGGGGGGGAGGGGGGGGCAGGAAAGCCACACACACACACACACACACACACACACACACACACACACACACTCAAAGAGCACCAAGGAGCCCCACGGTCTGTTTTTTTTTTTTCCATCCTCCGTCTCCTCCCCTTTTGCTCGCTCCCTTTCCTCTTCCTCCTCCACTCCTTCCTTCTTTTCCTCCCCTCCTCCTCCTCCCCTCCTGTTCCTCCCCCTCTCCCTCCCCTTCTCTTCCTCCTCCCCTTCTCTTCCTCCCCATTTCCTACTCCCTCTTCCTCCTCCCCTTTTCCTCTTCCTCCCCTTTTCCTCCTCCCCATTTCCTCCTCCCCTTTTCCTCTTCCTCTTCTCCTCTTTCTCCCCCTCCCCTTTTCCTCCTCCCCCTCTTCCTCCCCTCCCGTTTTCCTCCTCCCCTTCTCTTCCTCCCCATTTCCTACTCCCCCTCTTCCTCCTCCTTTTCCTCCTCCTCCTCTTCCTCCCCCTCCCCTTTTCCTCCTCCTCCCCCTCTTCCTCCCCATTTCCTCCCCCCTCTTCCTCCTCCCCTTTTCCTCTTCCTCCTCCTCCTCTTCCTCCCCTCCCCTTTTCCTCTTCCCCTTCTCTTCCTCCCCATTTCCTCCTCCCCTTTTCCTCTTCCTCCTCCTCCCCTCCCCTCCTCCCTCCTGTTCCCCTTTTCTTCTTCCTCCTCCTCCTCCCCCTCTTCAAAGTTCATTCCCTTCAAGCCCTGATGACGTTCCCTAGTTGGGTCACGAAATGTCTGCAAGGAAACCAGCCAGCTTAGGGTCCTTCCTTCCTTCATTCCTCTCTCTCTCTCTCTCCCTTCCTTCCTTCCTCCTCCTTCTTCTCCTCCCTTCTAGCCCTGATGATGTTCCTTAGTTGGGTCACAAAATGTCTGCAAGGGAAGCACCCAGCTCAGAGTCCTCCCTCCCTCCCTCCCTCCCAGCACTGATGATGGGGAGGTCTGGGAAGTAACTCCCCCACCCCCAGATGGCCAGCCGAGGCCAGTCCTCAAGAGTCGGAGGGAGGCTGCCGCAAGCAGGGGCTGGACTAGATGATCTCCGGAATGCCCTCGAAGGCAAATCCACCGGCGTTCCTGCTCGGCCCAGGACAGCCTGCGAATTGGCACATCCTCGCCCAAAGCCTCTTTCCGAGGTGCGTTCCCACCGCATCTCGAACCCAGGACCCTTAACGGGCCAGCCGGGGGGCCCCCGGGGGACCTAGGGCCACGACAGGCTGCTTTGGTTTCCCCGCCCCAAACATAGCGGGCTTGAGTGGGTGGGGGGGCTTCGACCCCCCCCCCTTTCCCCAGAACGCTTTGGATTTGCCCAAACTGACAATTAAAAGGATGTTCGGATGGTAGCCAGGAGAAGTTTAAGGGGGGGGACGCATGGGGAATTGTGGGTATTACGTGGGAGGGGGTCAGAGGGCAGGTTTGAGCCCCTCCCGGAATACACCTAGTCCCCTAGTTACGACCCCAAAATTTCGGTTGCCGACGGAAGTATTTGTGGAGTGAGTTTCACCCCGTTTGACGTTGCTTCCCCCCCCGCCGTTAAGCGGATCTCTGCCTTTGTGAAGCTCATCCCGCGGTCGTTAAGCGAATCCGGCTTTTCCCCCCTCCCCCTTTGCTTGTCGAAAGGCCGCAAAAGGGACCCGTTTTCCACGCTTAACGACGGCTGCGGCATCCCCCCGTTGTTATGTGACCCACATTTGCGATGATCGCGGTGTCCCGGAGGTTGCGGGATGACGTGAGCGTACCGTCTGAAAGAGGAGTCAGTGACCCGTTTGGTTGTGTCCTGATCATGTGACCCTAGCAAGAAGGCAGTCGGAGTCGCACATGTGAAAAATCGTGGGGTGACTATTTTTCAGCACTGTTGTAAACTTTCAATGGTCACTAAAAATGGCGTCGTAAGTTGAGACGTATCAATGCAGAACGGTTACCAAGCTCCCCAAATCGGTGGCAGTTAGAACTTCAGAACTGGAATACAAGTACATTTTGGGTGGGTGTAGGTTTATTGTAAGTGTGAATGATTGCTACGTGAATAGTCACACGCTGAGGACTAGTGTGCTGACACGGCCTGGCTGTGTCTCATATCTTCCCGTAAAAGGGGAGGCGATAGATATCCATGGCCTAGGACCCCAAGAGTTAGTGATTCAGAGGGGAAAATTGGGATCAAGAGCTAACCTAGCATTTGTCAATCTGGGCAACGTGAAAAAGTCCCAGAATTCTCCAGGAGGCATGCTTGAACAGGAGAGGACTTCAACTCCCAGAATCCCCCAGCCGGCATGCTTTAAGAGGGGTGGACTTCAAGTCCCAGAATCCCCTGGACAAGATGCTTTAAGATGGGTGGACATCAGTTCCCACAATCCCCCAGGCTTTAAGAGGAGTGGACTTCGACTCCCAGAATCCCCCAGCCGGCATGCTTTAAGAGGGGTGGACTTCAACTCCCAGAATCCCCTAGCCAGCCATGCTGGCTGGGGAATTCTAGGACTTGAAGTCCACCCGTCTTAGTTGTCCAGGGTGACACACACTCTGCTAATCCTTGCTGCCGTGTTAATATGGATGCACAGGAGGGTCACCAAACATTCACGAGGACCCGGATTCGAATCCTACCTGATCTTTTCGATTGAAGAAGAATCCCTAATATTTGCAGCCTCCGGATGTTCGCTTACCTGCTAGGTAGGATGGTTCAACTCCGGGAAAACTCCATTTTCTTCCAAAAAGGACCCAACCGGGTGGGATTCTCCAGGCCAGGAAAACCACACACCCTCCATAAACGGAAGGGAACAGAGAGCGCGCGAACGATTGTGCTTCTGTTGCAGAAACCAGCCGCGCCAATTCAGACTCCTGTGTTGTGTGTCAACACGTCCCGAAGTCCGTGGTGCCTGGATTTGAACGCGGATCCGGCAGAAAACACGGTTAACCCAACCCAGATGCCTTGGGGGGTGGGGGGGGGTCTTGCTTTCCCACCCGGGGGCGTGACTGCGGTCCAAACCAGCGGAATTTTAGGAAGCCATGTTTGGAAGTGGATTCCGTCTGCCATTTTCACCAGAGAAAGAACCTCGCGTTACGACGGGAACGGAAGCGGCCCGTCGTGGTTGTGTAACTCCTGATGTTTGTAAAATTAGGTCATTAACGTGACAGCTGGGCCAATTTTGAGATCTTTTTTTTTTTTGAGGTGGTCGTTAAAGTGACGGCTGTGATCGTTAAGCGACGGCTGTAGTTGCAAAACAACGGTGATCGTTTAAAAACCACTACCGTCGTTAAGTGAAAAATCCAAGGGGGGGGGGTCGGAAAACCATGGTTAAAAAGAGGTCGCCTGATAGTTGGAAATGATCATAGACACAACTCGGGTGCTAAATGTCCCAAATTTGGTCGTGTGATCACCCAGGGGGAAGGTTACCATGGAAACTTTGAATACAGGTTACAAGTCACCCACTGAGACAGTCGTTAAATGAATTTTGCACCGTCGTAACTACGAGTCCGTTGCTAAGTTGCCAATTTTGATGACATGACCCCGAAGAGGCTGTAAGGGTCCTCAGGGTGAAAAAGTCGTAAGTCACTTTTTTGAACGGTCACTAAATGAACTGTTAAGTCGAGGACTAGCTGTAAGCCCCGGATAGGTCCGGCGGAACTTCGAACAGTCACTAAGTGATCGGTCGTAAATTGAGGACTACTTGTATAGGATGGGAAGCGTCAGGATAGCTGGTCTGAGCTCAGGAACGGTCCAACCACCCTACCCCAAACCCACAGACGAGAAAGACACCAGGGGAGACACACTGAACTGACATGTTTTGCCAAAGAAAGTGATACAAAAACCAACAATCACCGGCAGCCACAGACCAAACAGCGGACATCACACAGAAGAAAAGCTGGTTTCTCACAGTCACCTCGGCCGACACTGAGTTCAACAACATGGCAATCCATAGCTAACTCAACCGATATTTACAAAGGTACCTTGAAAGAAAGAAAGAAAGAAAATAACCGACACCACCACAACGATGGAGGGCAGATCTCTGTGCGTGAACCGGGGAGCCAGGCAACACAAATCCTGCTGGGGACATCACACTGTGAAACCACGCGACGCAAGAGCTGGGCGTCCGAGCGGAGGCACCAGGACCACTGGCCGAAGTTGTTCTCGCTCGGACACGCGCCCTCGGCAAAGAACCAAATACGGTTTTTCGGAATTAAAACGGAGAAGGAGGACAGACACACCAACTAAGAACAAGGACCTGGGTAACGGGCGCAGGTGGGTGTTTCCAGTTCCACCGAGGTGTGGGAGGACCGGGACCCCCACCCTGAGCGAGCAGGACTGAAGGACCCAGAGATCCATTTGCTCCTCGCCACGGTCCACCGCCGTGTTGCCAACGTCTTCAGCGCGCGGTGCCATCAGGAGTACGTCGATACGGGTGCGTGTAGAGTACACGCCGCAAGGAGGACTCGTACGGCAAGTGGACGGGGCAAAGAAATGCGTGGAACTGGGGGTGGGGGGCTGGAGAGAGCAACAGGGGGGGATTTGCTGGCCCTGTCTTCCCTCTCCCTACTAGGCATGCAAGGAGGGGCAGGGTGGGTGGGCTACAAGACCTTTGCAGCCCACTCGAGTGCAATCAACGCCCGACCTCCTCGAACGGGAGCAGGCCACAGCTTACGTGTCGGCATCCAACAGGTGTGCCCAATGCAGGACAGAAGAGCAATTGATGCTCCTGTCCTCTCCCCCCCCCAAGTATTCATTTCCCCACCACCGCCCCGGTGGGGCACCCCCCCCCAAAGGCTGGCGCGTCCCTTTCCGCTGGGCGCAAGCACCGCTACGGCTGCGGAGGCTTCAGGCCCATCAGCCCCGTCTGTGTTCCCAGCACCAGGTGGCGCACGGTGGGGGTGCGGGCGTGGATTTTCTGGTGGCAGTTCAGCGACTCCTTGTAGCGGAAGTTCTTCCCGCAGGTGGCGCACTGGTAGGGCGTCTCGCCCGTGTGGACGCGCCAGTGTTTCAGCAGGTGGTCCCGCCGGATGAAGCTTTTCCCGCACTCGGTGCACTGATACGGCCGCTCGCCTGTGTGGATCCGCTGGTGCCGCACGGCTTTGGAGAGGTCCCGGAAGTCCTTGCCGCAGTAGGTGCAGGTCAGCGGCCCGTCGCCTTTCCCCGCGTGGAGCTTCTGATGGAGGAGGAGGCTGACCTCCAGCTTGAAGCTCTCCTTGCACTGGGTGCACGTGTACGGACGCTCCACCATGTGGTTTCCGGGCCGTTTCACCGCGCCGGGTTTCGCGGTTGGGCTCCTTTGTGGCTCAGGGCGCTTGTGCACTTTGGGACGGGCAGGAGTTGGGGCCCTCTGGATGAGCTTAGCCTCCGGGCTTCCGGGAGGTTCTGGCACCAGGTACGCCCCGCTTCCACCGTGGGTCTCCTGGTGGCTGGCGAAGAGCTGCCGGTCTACAAATCCTTCTCCGCATTCGCAGCAGATAAAGGGGCCGGTGTCAGCTTCCGCAGCTGAAGTGGCCGAGTCCTCGTTTTGTGACTCGGGCACCCCCTGCCCCGACTGCCGGAGGAGCTTTTTCGGCAGGGTGAGGGACAGAGATTGGCTCTCGCACAGCAGCTCCTCTCCAGGACCCTGGAAAACGTCCGTCCACTTGCGGGGGAACAAGCTGTCCGCCTCATCCTCCAGCAACTGAGGGGCACCTGGAGAAAGAAAAAGCCACAGGTAACTGAGGAAGGACACACCCAGCAGGCCGGCCCATAGAGGTAAACCCTATTCTCCTTTTTTTCTGCACATCCCACGCTGCCGTCTCCTGCTCGGACCCTCGTCCTACGAGCCGAGAGATCGGCCAGGGTAGCGTTCCCAGCAGCGGGGAGAGGGGATGGTTCCGTACGAGGGACGGGCAACTGCGCGAATGCACGGACAGCTCCATTGGCGCGCACACTGTAGACGGGCGCCTACCGCGCGCGCCAATGGAGCGTGCGGGCACGCGCTCCCCTGCTGCTCGGGCGAGTCAAGAGGTGCGTGCACATTCACTCGCCTGCCGTTTCCGTGGCCGAGTTGCAAACACCTCACGGCCCGCTAGTAGAGATTGCGGACGCCTAGGCCAGGGGCCCTCCGACTCCAAATTGGGGTCCTTCCTTCCTGATCCCTTGTATATATCCCCATATATTTTCCCAGAAGGGACAAATCGCGTCAAACGAGACACGGTAAATGGCCGCCGTGCCCGGTGAAAGAGAGCGCCGGGCGCGGATTGGTGAACCACCAAGTCCGAATCCCTCCTGTCACTACTCACTAAACTCATTGTCAGAACTTCCATTTGACAGTCGTTCCGTATCAGTCCGCCATGGAGCCTGGGGGGTGGGGGGTGGGGGGAAGGTGGCTAGTCGTCAAGGCCGTTTTTCTTGGGAGACGAATGCAGCCGCAAAACAGCCTACACCAGGGGTGTCAAAACTGCCCGGATGCGTCGTGGGGGAAAAGTCGCGATACGTCGCGACACGTCACGTGATGTTGTGCGTTCGACCCACCCCTGGCCTACACGGAGAATGACAGGTTCAAAAAACCATCTCTTTTAAAACTGATTGGACAACGGAGGGGAAACCAACTACGGGAAGCGTCTGAGAGGGAAAAGTTACACCTAAGGATTTGGCGCGCCAACCTCGGTTCCGGCTTTGCTTTACGGTCACCCGCTTGACCTTTAGAACACGGTACTTGAGAAGAGTATCGTGTTCTAAAGGTCAAGTGGATTACCGTAAAGCAAAGCCGGAACCGAGTCAAGGATCGTTCTTGCTTAAAGGATCAAGTTGAGGCAGGACTGACACTCAAAGTAACCTAGCGCAGCCTGGGATATCCCGGACGAACCCCCTTGAGGTGTCTCACCGTCCTCTGTCAATGTCGCTGTGGCATCACAAGCAACGCACCCCCGTCGAATGACGGGGGGAAAAGAGACACTGGGGCCGATCCTGGTTTCCAGATTCCCGAGCACAGCTGGGCACCAGCCTTCCCCGGGAACATTCCCGACTGGGTTCCCAAACCCTTAACGGGTCCTCAGCCCCTCCCGCCTTCCCTGGTGTCCCGTCTACTCTCTTACCCATGGCGCAGTCCCCAGGGATTTCTCTGGCCTCTACGCCCCCCGTGCTTTTGACGAGAGACAGATCATCTGGCTCGATCCAGGAAGTCCCGTGGAGAGCCGAAACAGGCGATCCTGTGGCACGGGAGAGAAAAACCAGGATCGTCACCACCGGATCCCCACATTCCAACGCTTTTTCTGCCATTTCCCCCTTCTCTGCGTTGCGCTAGCCAAATCAGTGTTCTTCAAACGCGGTGACGGCAAAGTGGGCGGACTTCAACTCCCAGAAGTACCCAGTCAGCATGCTTTCCGTTGCGTCAGTGGTTCTCAACCTTTTTAATGCCGTGCCCCCCTCCACCGGTCGTAAGTCGAGGACTACTCAACCGGTCGTAAGTCGAGGACTACTCAACTGGTGCAGCACCGTTTGCAGAATGGGACTTTTGGCGGGCTCAGCAGGGCAGAGACAGCCTGGACAATTCCTATTGGCTCTTGAAAGCCAATAGAATTAGACTCTATTCAAGAGAGTCTATTCTATTGGCTTTCAAAAGCCAATAGAATAAAAGGGAGTAGCACAGCTAAGGAAAAGGGGGGGGAAAAATGGCGGACTGCGTTGTTTGGCGACCCCCGTGAAATGGTCGTTCGACCCCAAATGGGGTCCCGACCCACAGGTGGAGAACCACTGCATTGCGTGGACTTCATGCTGGTGGAGGAATTCTGGGAATTGAAGTCTTTCCCTCTTAAAGCATGCCGGCTGGGGGATTCTGGGAGTTGAAGTCCAACTCTCTTAAAGCATGCCGGCTGGGGGATTCTGGGAGTGGAAGTCCACTTTTCTTAAATTTGTCAAGGTTCGCCAACACCGCTCAAGAGAAACCCTATTAAACCCCCAAGTCGGCTTCATTCACACAATATCCTACTACCTCCTCCCCCAAATCCAGGGCAGTTGGAAAAACTACACTAAGAGCTTAGGATGAAATTGGAAATCGACAAGATATGGAGGGGAAGGTTCTCCAGCTCTGGATGCCAAATTCCAGCAGCTGAAAACCCCTCGACAAACGAATTTTGAAACCTTTGAAAAAAATCGTCACAACTTCTCGAACCCACAAAACAGGAGGGAGGGGAAGACCGGAGGGGAAAATGGCCACACAACTCACCTGCCCTGTCCCCCAAGTCGGACTCTTCGTGGCGTTCCCCTTCTCTGCCGTCGGCCTGCTCCGAAGCCTCTCCTTGCTCAATCCGGGAGAGGAGATCTGGTTTGGAGACGGCTGCGTCTACGGAGGACAAGACAGCATCAAAGTACGGGTATTCATCGACTTACAAGCGCTTGTTTAGCGACCGTTCCACGTTACGACGTCGCCGAAGGGACTTGACGACTTTTCGCACACATACGACCAGTTGTAGCATCCCCGGGGTCAGGTGATCAAAAAAAAAATAGCACGCTCGGCCGTTGACTTTGTTTCTCGTCACCAAAGGTTTCTTTCTCGTCGGCAACGGATTCGTATTTTTGACGGTAACAGTGTCCCGCGATTTCCCCCTTTTTTGCGACGAGAAACAAAGCCGACGAGAATTCCCTATTAGTAACTTAAGCGGTTCGCTGAACCACTGTGGTAAGACAGGTCACGAAACGGGAGAAAATTCACCTCACAGCGGTCTCGTTTAGCCGCAAAAATCTGGGGCACAATTGTGATCGTACGTCAAGGACGACCTGTATACCGGAGAACTCGCTTGGGGTTCGGAAAGCGTCAGAATGAGGATGGTGATCTATGGCGCCCGAAGGTGGACCCTTCCCACCCTGGACCAGCCGGGACACCCGTTGCTTCTCTCGGGGCGAAGCCACACAACCGTCTGGCGATGCGACGACAGAGCCACAAAACCACCGAGCCGCACTGAAATCGCCTGTCCGGTTTCTCTCCGGGAGTCCCGCGGCTGATCGATGGCGGCCCAGTCCTGACGCCAGCCCGCTCTTACCGACGGAGACCACCGCCTGGTAGTTGTGCTTCATGATGTGACGATACAGGTCCTTTTGGCTTTCGTCCAGGCCCCTCCACTCTTGCTCCGAGAAACTGCAGGAGGCGTCGTCAAACTGCAAGGGGACCTGCAACGGGGCGACAACTCGGGGTCGTAAACAATGTAGACCACAACCTTCCAGTTTTGCGGACCGGCGGGGCGGAGGGAGAGGGCATGGTACCAGCGGTGTGTGCACGCACACAGCTCATTTATACAAATGGCGTGCACGTGCGTGCGCGTAGCTCATTTGCACAAGTGGCATGCACATGCGCGCACGTAGCTCCTTTATACAAGCGGCGTGCATGTACGTGCGCGCAGCTCATTTGCACCAGCGGCGTGCATGCCCGTGCACGTAGCTCATTTGCACCAGCAGCGTGCATGCCCGCGCACGTAGCTCATTTATACAAGCGGCGTGCATCCGCATGCGTGCAGCTCATTTACACAAGCGGCATGCACATGGGCTTGCGTTGCGCTCAAGTGGAGTGCGCGCCGCTCACACGCTGCACGTCAAAATAAGGCGTGCATCTGCGCACGCTCGCTGGCCGCTTCCGTGGCCCGGTTGCAAACTCCTCACGGCCTATTAGTGGGCTGCAGCCCACCGGTTGGGGACCCCTGATTTAGATGAGAGGATAGAAGGGGAACTCGTCAAATTTGCAGACGATACCACGCTGGCAGGAACAGCCAACCCTCCAGAAGATAGGCTAAGCGCCCAGAAGGATCTGGAGAGACTTGAACCCGGGGCCCTACCTAACAAAATGAAATTCGACGTACATAAAACTGTTTTACACTTAAAGAAGAAAAACGGAATTTACTGGTAAACAATAAGTGAAACCGGCCTCAACAGTAGCAACTGCGAGAGGGACCTAGTGGACAATCAATTAAATAGAAGCCGGCTGGGGGATTCTGGGAGTAGAAGTCCTCCCCTCTTAAAGCATGCCGGCTGGGGGATTCTGGGAGTTGAAGTCCTGTCTTAAAGCAGGCCGGCTGGGGGATTCTGGGAGTGGAAGCCTACCCGTCTTAAAGCAGGCCAGCTGGGGGATTCTGGGAGTGGAAGTTCACCCCTCTTAAAGTAGGCCAGCTGGGGGATTCTGGGAGTTGGTCCTCCCGTCTTAAAGCAGGCCGGCTGGTGGATTCTGGGAGTTGAAGTCCTCCCCTCTTAAACCATGCCAGGTGGGGGATTCTGGGAGTTGAAGTCCACCCCTCTGAAAGCATGGTGGCTGGGGAATTCTGGGAGTGGAAGTACACCCCTCTTAAAGCATGGAGGCTGGGGGATTCTGGGAGTGGATGTCCTCACCTCTTAAAGCATGCCGGCTGGGGGATTCTGGGAGATGAAGTCCTCCCCTCTTAAAGCATGCTGGCTGGGGGATTCTGGGAGTTGAAGTCCTCCCGTCTTAAAGCATGCCAGCTGGGGGATTCTGGGAGTTGAAGTCCTCCCGTCTTAAAACAGGCTGGCTGGGGGATTCTGGGAGTGGAAGTTCACCCCTCTTAAAGCATGCCGGCTGGGGAATTCTGGGAGTTGAAGTCCTCCCCTCTTAAAGCATGCCGGGTGGGGAATTCTGGGAGTTGAAGTCCTCCCCTCTTAAAGCAGGCCGGCTGGGGGATTCTGGGAGTGGAAGCCCACCCTTCTTCAAGCACGCTGAATGGGGGATTCTGGGAGACGACGTCCAGCCTCTTAACGCTTTCCAGTTTGGGAATTCTGGGAGCCGCAGCCTCAATTTGCCAACACCGCTCTACGAAACACCCGTGTTGCCCCTCCTTCACACGACGCCAATGCCTCAACTCCCCTTCTGCCCGTCCGGCAAAAACCCAGCCCATCGCCCCGGCAGGCTAGCCCGGCCAGTGGATTCCCCCCCCCCCGCCTCCTCTCACCTTCGGCGTCTCCCCCTTGGCGCCCGGCGGGAAACGCAGGATCCAGAAGTTGCGGTTCTGCAGCAGGTTCTCCATGTTCTCCAGCCGGCGCTGCAGCTGCCCGTACTCCTGGATCAGGGTGCCCAGCGCGGCCCACTTGCTCTCCAGCTGGTTGCCGAATTCGACGGCCGTCTTCTCGCAGCCGTCCAGCTTGGCCTCGGCCCGGCCCACCCGGCCTTCCAGGCCGAGGAGCTGCGCCGCGTAGGCGTCCACTTTGGCGTCCACCGCTTGGATCTCCGCCACGACGGTCAGGGAGAGCTCGGCCGCCTCGGGCAGGACGTCGGCCGCGGGGTTTGGCGCGGGGAGGCCGAGGGGCTGGATGGAGGCCGGGGGGGGGAGGTCCATGTCCCACGGAAGGCCCTGCTGTCGAGGGAGACACACAGACACACAAACAGAGCAACGGGTCACGCAGTTCTCGGCGTAACGACCGTTTGTCGCCCGACTTTGCTCAGCCCGTAACGGAAGGGGGGGGCAAAGATCCCGAAGGTCTGCTCATTTTCCCCGGAACGCGCAACCTTGGACGGGACTAGAACTCCCCCGTCGCCTCGCGATCGGCCCCAAAATCGCCCAGCTGGCTTTGGTGCCCGAAGGCGGGACTAGAACTCACCGTCACCCGGTGATGGGGCCAAAGTCACGCAGCTGGCGTTCGTGCCTTAAGGCGGGACTAGAACTCACTGTCGCCTGGTGATTGGCCCAAAGTCACCCAGTTGGCTTTCGTGCCTTAAGGCGGGACTAGAACTCACCGTCACCTGATGATTGGCTCAAAGTCACCCAGCTGGCTTTGGTGCCTTAAGGCGGGACTAGAACTCACCGTCGCTCGGTGATTGGCCCAAAGTCACCCAGCTGGCTTTCGTGCCTTAAGGCGGGACTAGAACTCACCGTCACCCGGTGATTGGCCCAAAGTCAACCAGCTGGCTTCGGTGCCTTAAGACGGGACTAGAACTCACCGTCGCCTAATGATTGGCTCAAAGTTACCCAGCTGGCTTTTGTGTCTTAAGGCAGGACTAGAACTCATCGTCGCCCGGTGATTGGGCCAAAGTCACGCAGCTGGGTTTCGTGCCTTAAGGTGGGACTAGAACTCACTGTCGCCCGGTGATTGGCTCAAAGTCACCCAACTGGCTTTCATGCCTTAAGGCAGGAGTAGAACTCATCGTCGCCCGGTGATTGGGCCAAAGTTACCCAGCTGGCTTTCGTGCCTAAAGGCGGGACTAGAACTCATCACCTGGTGATTGGCCCAAAGTCACCCAGCTGGCTTCGGTGCCTTAAGGCAGGACTAGAACTCACCATCGCCTAATGATTGGCTCAAAGTCATCCAGCTGGCTTTCGTGCCTTAAGGCAGGACTAGAATTCACCGTTTCCTGGTGATTGGCCCAAAGTCACCCAGCTGCCTTTCGTGCCTTAAGGCGGGACTAGAACTCACCGTCGCCCGGTGATTGGCCCAAAGTCACCCAGTTGGCTTTCATCCCTTAAGGCGGGACTAGAACTCACCCTCACCCGGTGATTGGCCCAAAGTCACCCGGCTACTTTTCCATGCCAAGGCAGAACTAGAACTCCCATCTCCCTGCTTCTGATCTTTCCACCCAACAGCCTCTCTATTGCAAGGGACACAAAAGCTCGATTTTTTTTCCAGCAAACGCACAACTTTTCAAGCAGCCTCCCTCCTTCCTCTCCTATTTAGCCTCCTCCAGCACTGGGTTCAAATTCCTCCCCCAGAAAATGTCGGGGCAATCTTCTGGGGGAGGCCGCTGGAGGTCATCTCCTGCCCAGCCCAGCCCAGCCAGCAAACCCAGATCCCAAGCTAGAGGTGGGCGTACCTTGCAGGACACCCCCATCCCCACCACTGGGACGGTGAAAAGGGCACCACGAGGAGATCCCTCCCCACCCGGCGACCATTGCCAAGGGGGCAATCCACACCTGGGAGGGGTCCAGACCCCAACAAGGCCAGCCCGGCCCCGCCCACCCACTGCCAAACCTTGAGGTGGGTCGATCTTGCAGGGCTTCCCCCCATCACCCCCTCCATCACCATCACTGGGCAGATGGAAAGGGAACCACGAGGAGATCCCTTCAGAGGAAGGAGGCAAATCCAGATTTCCCCCCCCCCTCAGTCCAGGCCAGTAACTAAATAGTGAGGTGGACAAACCTTGCAGGAACTTTCCCCCCCCTCCCACCGGCAATCAACATCACTGGTCGGGTGGAAAGGGCACCACAAGGCGATCCCGTCCCCGGAAAGTCAGCCTCGCAAGGGGCCAATCCACGCTTGGGAGGGGTCGTTACCATCCAGATCTAAACTGGGAAAAGGACCTCCACTCCCATCATTCCACTGGGCAGGTGGAAAGGGAACCTTACTGGGCAGGTGGAAAGGGCACCACGAGGTAATCCCTTCCCAGCCAAGTCAACCTCGCAAGGGTGGGGGAGGCATCTAAAGCTTGGGAGGGGTCCAGACCCAACCCAGCCACCCAACCTTGAAGTGGGCGGATCTTGCAGGAACCCCTCCACCCATCATCATCCCTGGGCAGGGGGAAAGGGCACCACGAGGCGATCTCTCCCAAGCATCAGAGCCTGGCAAGGGGGCAATGCGAGGGCCAGACCCCGCAGGCCAGCCCCGCCCACCCACCCAACTTTGAGGTGGGCAAATCTTGCAGGACCCCCTCCGCCCATCCCCATCGCTGGGCCAGTGGAAAGGGCACCACCAGGCAATCCCTTCCCAGCCAAGTCAGCCTTCCAAGGGTCCAATCTAAGCGTGGGAGGGCTCCAGACCCAACCAATACAGGCCAGCCCACTTGAGGTGGGCAAATCTTGCAGGAATCCCCCCACCCACACAATCGCCATCATTGGGAGGTGGAAAGGGCACCACGAGGCGATCCCTTCCCAGTAAGCCAGGCTCACGAGCGGGGGGCAATCCAAGTTTGGGAGGGGTCCAGCCCCCCCTCCAAACCGAACCCAGCCCCAGACCTTGAGATGGGCAGGTCTTGCAGGATCAGCCCTTCACCATCGCTGGGCAGGTGAAAAGGGCACCACCAGGCGATCCCTTCCCAGCCAAGTCAGCCTGGCAAGTGGGGGGGGGAGCAATCCAAGCTTGGGAGGCATCCAGACCCAATCCAGCCACCCAACCTTGACGTGGGCAGATCTGGCAGGACCAATCTATCGCTATCAGTGGGCAGGTGGAAAGGGTACCACCAGGAGATCTCTTCCCAGCAAATGATCCTTGCGAGGGGGCTAATCAAAGCTTGGGAGGGATCCAGACAGTCTAGCCAGCCCGGCCCAGCCTGGCCGCTGTCAAACCTTGAGTGGGTAGATCTTGCAGGACCTCCCCCCCCATCATCCCCTCCATCATCACCACTGGGCCGATGGAAAGGGAACCACGAGGAGATCCCGTCACAGGAAGGAGGGGGCAAATCCAGATTCCCCCCCCCCCAATCCAGGCCAGTCCAGCAATCAAACAGTGAGGTGGGCAAATCTAGCAGGAACCTCCCCCACACACCCCAGTCACCATCACGGGGCAGGTGGAAAGGGCACCACCAGGTGATCCCTTCTTGGCAAATCAGCCTCGCAAGGTGGGGGAGCATCCAAGCTTGGGCGGCGTCCAGACCCAACCCAGCCACACAACCTTGAGGTGGGCAGATCTGGCAGGAGCCCCTCTGCCCATCATCCCCATCCCTGGGCAGGTGGAAAGGGCACCATGAGGAGATCCCATCCCACCTGTCAGCCTGGCAAGTGGGGGGGAGAAAGTCATCCAAGCTCGGGAGGGGTCCAGACTGCCCAACCTTGAGGTGGGCAAATCTTGCAGGACCCCCCCTCCCCAATCACCATCGCTGGGCAGGTGGAAAGGGCACCACGGGGAGATCCCTTCCCAGCCAAGTCAGCCTGGCAAGTGGGGGGGGGGACAATGCAAGCTGGGGAGGGGTCCAGACCCAACCCAGCCACCCAACCTTGAAGTGGGCAGATCTGGCAGGAACCCCTCCGCCCATCACCACCTCTGAGCCGATGGAAAGGGCACCACGAGGAGATCCCTCCCCATCAAAGGGGCAATCCTGACACACACCCCATCCACCCAATCCAGGCCAGCCCAGCAACCAAACCTTGAGACACCCCACCACCACCACCCCGGCCCCCAATGACTAACCCTGGGCAGGTGGAAAGGGCACCACGAGGCGATCCCTTCCCAGCCAAGTCAGCCTCGGAAGGAGGGGGGGGCAATTTAAGCTCAAGAGGGGTCCAGACCTAAATCAGCCACCCAGCCTTGAGGTGGGCAGATCTGGCAGGTCCCCCTCCGCCCATCACCACCCCTGGGCAGGTGGAAAGGGCACCACCTGGCGATCCCTGCGCAGCAAAGTCAGCCTGGCAAGTGGGGGGGGGAGCCATCCAAGCTCGGGAGGGGTCCAGCCCCAACCCAGCCATCCAACCTTGAAATGGGCAGATGGGGCAGGAACCCCTCCCCAATCACCACCCTTGGTCTGGTGGAAAGGGCACCACAAGGAGATCCCTTCCCAGTAAATGAGTCTCGCAAAGAGGGGGGGTGCAATCCAAGCTGGGGAGGTGTCCAGACTGCCCAGCTTCCAAACCCCACAAGATCTCCCCCATCACCACCCTTGGACAGGTGGAAAGGGCACCACGAGGCGATCCCTTCCCCGTCAGTCAGGTTCGTGACGGGGCAATCCATGTTTGAGAGGGGTCCAGCCCCCCCCCAAAATCAAACCCAGCCCCAAACATTGAGATGGGCAGGTCTTGCCGGATCTGTACCATCCCCACCCCTGGGCCGGTGGAAAGGGCACCACGAGGCGATCTCTTCCCAGCCAAGTCAGCTTGGCAAGTGCTGGGGGGGGAGCCATCCAAGCTCAGGAGGGGTCCAGCCCCAACCCAGCCACCCAACCTTGAGGTGGGCAGACCTAGCAGGACCCCCTCCCCAATCACCACCTCTGAGCCGATGGAAAGGGCACCACAAGGAGAACCCTCCCCATCAAAGGGGCAATCCAGACACACACACATACCCCAATCACCCAATCCAGTGCCAGCCCAGCAAGCAAACCTTGAGACACCCCTCCCGCACCCACCCACCAACGCCATCCCTGGGCAGGTGGAAAGGGCACCACGAGGAGAACCCTCCCCATCAAAGGGGCAATCCAGACACACACACAGACACACACACACACACACACACACCAACCACCCAATCCAGTGCCAGCCCAGCAAGCAAACCTTGAGACACCCTCCCCCCGCACCCACCCACCCACCCACCGCCCCCCCCCATCGCCGTCCCTGGGCAGGTGGAAAGGGCACCACGAGGAGATCCCTTCCCAGCCAATGAGCCTCTCCAAGGGGAGAGGGCCATCATCACGAGGAGAAACCATCAAAGGGGCAATACATACACACACACACACACACACACACACACACACACACACACACCAACCACCCAATCCAGTGCCAGCCCAGCAAGCAAATCTTGAGATACCCACCCACCCACCGCCCCCAATCGCCGTCTCTGGACAGGTGGAAAGGGCACCACGAGAAGAACCCTCCCCTTCAAAGGGGCAATCCACACACACACACACACACACACACACACACACACAAACACACACACACACAGAGAGAGAGAGAAACACCCCAACCACCCAATCCAGTGCCAGCCCAGCAAACAAACCTTGAGACACCCCCCCTGCACCCACCGCCCCCCCACCGCCGTCCCTGGGCCGGTGGAAAGGGCACCACGAGGAGATCCCTCCCCATCAAAGGGGCAATCCAGACACACACACACACACACACACACACACACACACACACCAAGCACCCAATCCAGTGCCAGCCCAGCAAGCAAACCTTGAGACACCCTCCCGCACCCACCCACCCACCGCCCGCCCCCCCCTCGCCGTCCCTGGGCCGGTGGAAAGGGCACCACGAGGCGATCCCTTCCCAGCCAATGAGCCTGGCCGAGGGGAGGGGGCCATCCCAGCTGGGGAGGGGGTCTAGCCCCCCCCAGATACAAGCCCCCTCCCAAGGTGGGTGGGGGGGATCGACCTCTCCCAGCTAGAAGACCCCCCCCTCCCCTCCTCCCTCCCTCCCTCCCCAGCCCCGCCCGGACTGCGGCAAGCCCCCCCCCCGCCTCCTCCCCACTCACCTGGGCGGGGCTCCACTCGGCCATGGCCCGGCTGGGCTGGGCTGGGCAACGGCGGGAGAAGCGGAGCGAGGCGGGGACGGAGCGGCCGGTCGGTCCGTCGGTCGGTCCGGAGCGAGGCGGGTTGGTGGGTGGGTGGGTGGGGGGGCTCCGCTGCGGTCCGGTCCAGGAAGCGACGGGGGCTCCGCGCAGGAGCCGCAGCGCCGCCTCGGCCTGCAGCGACGCCGCCTGGCCGGAGGTCGCCACTGCAGCCGCTCTCCGATCCCTCCCCCATCCAGGCTGAGTTTGGGGGGGGGGTCTGGAGCCCCTCCCAAAGAGGGGAGGGGTCTCCTAGGTGGGAGGGGGGAGGTCCCTCCCCCATCCAGGATGAGGTTGGGGGGGGTCTGGACCCCCTCCCAAAGAGGGGAGGGGTCTCCTAGGTGGGAGGGGGGAGGTCCCTCCCCCATCCAGGATGAGTTTGGGAGGGTCTGGACCCCCTCCCAAAGAGGGGAGGGGTCTCCTAGATGGGAGGGGGCGATCCCTCCCCCATCCAGGCTGAGTTTGGGGGGGTCTGGACCCCCTCCCAAAGAGGGGAGGGGTCTCCTAGATGGGAGGGGGCGATCCCTCCCCCATCCAGGCTGAGTTTGGGGGGGTCTGGACCCCCTCCCAAAGAGGGGAGGGGTCTCCTAGATGGGAGGGGGCGATCCCTCCCCCATCCAGGCTGAGTTTGGGGGGGTCTGGACCCCCTCCCAAAGAGGGGAGGGGTCTCCTAGATGGGAGGGGGGGAGGTCCCTCCCCCATCCAGGCTGAGTTTGGGAGGGTCTGGACCCCCTCCCAAAGAGGGGAGGGGTCTCCTAGATGGGAGGGGGCGATCCCTCCCCCATCCCGGCTGAGTTTGGGGGGGTCTGGACCCCCTCCCAAAGAGGGAGGGTCTCCTAGCTGGAGGAGGGCAATCCCGCCCCCTCCAGGCTGAGTTTGGGGGAGTCTGGACCCCCTCCCAAAGAGGGGAGGTCTCCTAGCTGGGAGGGGGCGATCACTCCCCATCCAGGCTGAGTTTGGGGGGGTCTGGACCCCCTCCAAAAGGGGAGGGGTCTCCTAGGTGGGAGGGGGAGGTCCTCCCCCATCCAGGATGTTTGGGGGCTTCTGGACCCCCTCCCAAAGAGGGGAGGGGTCTCCTAGATGGGAGGGGGCGATCCCTCCCCACCCAGGCTGGGTTTGGGGGTCTGGACCCCCTCCCAAAGAGGGGAGGGGTCTCCTAGGTGGGGGGGGGCAATCCTTCCCCATCCAGGTTGAGTTTGAGGGGTCTGGACCCCCTCCCAAGAGGGGGGGGTCTCCTAGATGGAGGGGGGGAGGTCCCTCCCCCATCAGGCTGAGTTTGGGGGGGGTCTGGACCCCCTCCCAAAGAGGGGAGGGGTCTCCTAGGTGGGAGGGGGCGATCCCATCCAGGCTGAGTTTGGGGGGGTCTGGACCCCCTCCCAAAGAGGGGAGGGGTCTCCTCGATGGGAGGGGGCGATCCCTCCCCATCCAGGCTGGGTTTGGGGGGTCTGGACCCCCTCCCAAAGAGGGGAGGGGTCTCCTAGATGGGGGTGCGATCCCTCCCCCATCCAGGTTGAGTTTGAGGGGTCTGGACCCCCTCCCAAAGAGGGGAGGGGTCTCCTAGATGGGGGGGCGATCCCTCCCCATCCAGGCTGAGTTTGGGGGGGTCTGGACCCCCTCCCAAAGAGGGGAGGGGTCTCCTAGGTGGGGGGGGGCAATCCTTCCCCATCCAGGTTGAGTTTGAGGGGTCTGATGGGGGGGGGAGGTCCCTCCCCCATCCAGGCTGAGTTTGGGGGGGGTCTGGACCCCCTCCCAAAGAGGGGAGGGGTCTCCTAGGTGGGAGGGGGCGATCCCATCCAGGCTGAGTTTGGGGGGGTCTGGACCCCCTCCCAAAGTGGGGAGGGGTCTCCTAGATGGGAGGGGGCGATCCCTCCCCATCCAGGCTGGGTTTGGGGGGTCTGGACCCCCTCCCAAAGAGGGGAAGGGTCTCCTAGATGGGAGGGGGGGAGGTCCCTCCCCCATCCAGGCTGAGTTTGGGGGGGTCTGGACCCCCTCCCAAAGAGGGGAGGGGTCTCCTAGATGGGAGGGGGGCGATCCCTCCCCATCCAGTTTCAGTTTGGGGGGGGGTCTGGACCCCCTCCCAAAGAGGGGAGGGGTCTCCTAGATGGGGGGGGCGATCCTTTCCCATCCAGGCTACGTTTGGGGGGGTCTGGACCCCCTCCCAAACAGGGGAGGGGTCTCCTAGATAGGAGGGGGCGATCCCTCCTCACGCAGGCTGACTTTGGGGGGGGGTCTTCTACCTGGGAGCGTGGACTTTGCCGGGATGGGATCTCCTCGTGGTCTCCTTTCCATCCAAACTGGGTTTGGGGGAGGGGTCAGGAGCCCTCCCGCCCTTGGATTTTGCCCCCTTGGCGAGGCTGCCTTGGCCGGGAAGGGATCTCCTCGGGGCGCCCTTTCCCCCTGCCCACGGAGGGCCCGCAGGATCCGCCCACCTCGAGGTTTGGTGGGCGAGGTTGGCTTAGATCTCCTCGTGGTGCCCTTTCCGTCAACCCGACTTTCCTCCTCTTCCTCCACCCCCCCCCCAAAAAAAAAATCGGATCAGGAGTTGCACAGACAGCCGGTCTCCTACCTCGCAGGGTTGTGGCTTGGATGGCAGGGGAATGGAGCCAGGGAGGGGCCAGCAGGAGCGTACCGCAGGGGGAGAGGCGGGAGGGGAGGAGGGAGAAGGGAGAGGGAGGGAGAAGGGGGGGCAACAAGTCTGAGGGGTGGCTAGTCCTGGTGGGGGGGTCAAATTGGGGACCCTGAGACCCTCCAGTCGGGAGGGGATTCTTGAGGGAGAAGGGTAATAATAATAATGATGATGATGATGATGATGATGATGATGACAACGACGACCCTGGAGGTCATCTAGTCCAACCTCCTTGCTCAAGGAGTCGATCCTGACGGAATCATATTGGAAGGGACCCTGGGAGGTCATCTAGTCCAACCCCCTTGCTCAAGGAGGAGATCCTGACGGAATCATATTGGAAGGGACCCTGGGAGGTCATCTAGTCCAACCCCCTGCTCAAGAAGGAGATCCTGACGGAATCATATTGGAAGGTACCCTGGGAGGTCATCCAGTCCAACCCCCTTGCTCAAGGAGGAGATCCTGACGGAATCATATTGGAAGGGATCCTGGGAGGTCATCCAGTCCAACCCCCTGCTCAAGCAGCAGATCCTTACAGAATCATGTTGGGACTTTAGAGGTCATCCAGTTCAACCGCCCCCCCCTCAGGCAGGTCGGTGGAAGGGAGGGAGAAGGGGGGAGTAGGTCTGGGGGTGGCTAGTCCTGGTTGGGGGGGGGTAAATTGGGAACCCTGAGACCCTCCAGATGGGAGGGGATTCTTGAGGGGGAAGGATAATAATGATGATGATGATGATGATGATGATCCTGGAGGTCATTTAGTACAACCCCCTGCTCAAGGAGGAGATCCTGACGGAATCATATTGGAAGGGACCCTGGAGGTCATCTAGTCCAACCCCCTGCTCAAGGAGGAGATCCTGACGGAATCATATTGGAAGGGACCCTGGGAGGTCATCCAGTCCAACCCCCCTGCTCAGGCAGGTCAGTGAGAGGGAGGGAGGGAGGGAGGGAGGGAGGGAGAAGGGAGCAGTAGGTCTTGGGGTGGCTAGTCCTGGTGGGGGGGGGGCGAATTGGAGACCCTGAGACCCTCCAGACGGGAGGGGATTCTTGAGGGGGAAGGATAATAATGATGATGACGATCCTGGAGGTCATCTAGTCCAACCCCCTTGCTCAAGGAGGAGATCCTGACGGAATCATATTGGAAGGGACCCTGGGAGGTCATCTAGTCCAACCCCCTTGCTCAAGGAGGAGATCCTGACGGAATCATATTGGAAGGGACCCTGGGAGGTCATCTAGTCCAACCCCCTTGCTCAAGGAGGAGATCCTGACGGAATCATATTGGAAGGCACCCTGGGAGGTCATCTAGTCCAACCCCCTGCTCAAGGAGGAGATCCTTACAGAATCATGTTGGAAGGCACCCTGGGAGGTCATCTAGCCCAATCCCCTGCTCAAGGAGGGGATCCTGACGGAATCATATTGAAAGGGACCTTAGAGGTCATCCAGTCCAACCCCCTTAGTCTGGCAAGTCGGTGGGAGGGAGGGAGGAAGGGAGGGAGGGAGAAGGGGGCAGTAGGTCCTGTTGGGGGAGGGCGGATTGGGGACCCTGAGACCCTCCAGAGGGGAGGGGATTTTGAGGGGGAAGGGTAATAATGATGATGATGATCCTGGAGGTCATCTAGTCCAACTCCCTGCTCAAGGAGGAGGAGATCCTGGCGGAATCATATTGGAAGGGACCTGGGAGTCATCTAGTCCAACCCCCTGCTCAAGGAGGAGATTCTGACGGAATCATATTGGAAGGGGGCCTGGGAGGTCATCTAGTCTAACCCCCTGCTCAAGGAGGGGATCCTGACGGAATCATATTGAAAGGGACCTTGGAGGTCATCCAGTCCAGCCCCCTGCTCAAGAAGGAGATCCTGACGGAATCATATTGGAAGGGATCCTGCGAGGTCATGTAGCTCAACCCCCTGCTCGAGGAGATCCTGTCGGAATCATATTGGAAGGGACCCTGGGAGGTCATCCAGTCCAACCCCACTGCTCAGGAAGGTCGGAGGGAGGGAGGGAGGGAGAAGGGGGGAGTAGGTCCTGTTGGGGGAGGGCGGATTGGGGACTCTGAGACCCTCCAGAGGGGAGGGGGGAGGAAGGGAGGAGGGAAGAAAGTTAGGAGGGAGGGGGCAGGGAAGGAGCAGGGGACAGCCTCCCCTCCCCTCCTCCTCCCTCCCCTTCTCCTTTCCCCCCTCCCCCCGGCTTTTCCAGACCCCCCCCCCCCGCTTCCCCGCCCTGCGTGGAAGAGAGAAAGAGAGAGAGAGAGACCCTCGTGCAAAGCCGCTGGAACTCCCCGCCACCTGAGCCGAACATCGGGAGTTCCGTCCGTTGCAGCTGCGAACGAAGAACGGGACGACCCCTCCCCTCAACCTCCCCCCTCCCTTTAACGGCCAGTGCAGCAGCTCCGGAGCCCGGACGGGGCAGATCGAGCGGGGTAGGGGGGGGTCTCTCCCCACTCCCCCCACTAAACCCCGCACCCCCCCCATTTCCAGGCAGTTGGTATGATCTGGGATACCCTTGGCTGGCTGGCTGCCCGTTTTTGGGTGGGTGGGGGGTCTTCAGGGATGAAGTGTTGCCCCCTCCCCACCACCAGCCCTGGGACCCCTCCCGGCATTTGAAAAGGGGGAGCAGAGCAAAGGCTCTTTGTGTGTTTGTGTGTGTGTGTGTGTGTAGCCCCTCCCACTGGAGCTGGAGCAGACCCTCCCCCCAGGAATTGGGTGGGAGGGGGTCCCTCCGGCCTCTCTTTCTCCCCCCCGTCCATTCAAGGGTGCAAAGAATAATGAGGGGGTCTTTCCACTGGCCCCCCACTTTTTCCCTTTCTTCCCCATTTGGAGAGAGTTTAGAGACCTGGAAAGAAGAGGGGACTTCAACTCCCAGAGTTCCTCAGCTCGCCGCGGAAGCCCGGATTTGGACTCCCAGATTTCCGGATGGGGGATTCTGGGAGTGGAAGTCCTCCCCTCTTAAAGCAGGCCGGCTGGGGGATTCTGGGAGTTGGTCCTCCCAAAGAATGCCAGCTGGGGGATTCTGGGAGTGGAAGTTGTCCCCTCTTAAAGCAGGCTGGCTGGAGGATTCTGGGAGTTGAAGCCCATCCCGCTGAAAGCATGCTGGCTGGGGGATTCTGGGAGTTGAAATCCACCCCTTTAAAGCATGCCGAATGGGGGATTCTGGGAGTTGAAGTCCTCCCCTCTTAAAGCACGCCGGCTGGGGGATTCTGGGACTTGAAGTCCTCCCCTCTTAAAGCAGGCCGGCTGGGGGATTCTGGGAGTTGGTCCTCCCAAAGAATGCCAGCTGGGGGATTCTGGGAGTGGAAGTCATCCCCTCTTAAAGCAGGCCGGCTGGGGAATTCTGGGAGTTGAAGCCCATCCCACTGAAAGCATGCTGTCTGGGGGATTCTGGGACTTGAAGTCCTCCCCTCTTAAAGTATGCCGGCTGGGGGATTCTGGGAGTTGGTCCTGCCAAAGAATGCCAGCTGGGGGATTCTGGGAGTGGAAGTCGTCCCCTCTTAAAGCAGGCCGGCTGGGGGATTCTGGGAGTTGAAGCCCATCCCACTGAAAGCATGCTGTCTGGGGGATTCTGGGACTTGAAGTCCTCCCCTCTTAAAGCATGCCGGCTGGGGGATTCTGGGAGTTGAAGTCCTCCCAAAGAATGCCAGCTGGGGGATTCTGAGAGTTGAAGCCCATCCCGCTGAAAGCATGCTGGCTGGGGGATTCTGGGAGTTGAAACCCACCCCTTTAAAGCATGCCGAATGGGGGATTCTGGGAGTGGAAGTCCTCCCCTCTTCAGGTGGCGGCCCTTCCACCAGACCTCCCCAACCTGTTCTCCCTTTGCATCCTGCCCCCCTCCTTATTGTGTCCTCCAGCCCACAAACACACCGTGCCCTCCCTGCCACACACACACACACAGAGTCACACACACAAACACACACACAGACACAAACAGAAAAATTTCCAGCTGCCAGGAACAGGGTTTTTTTTTTTTTCCCCTGGCCCCTCCTAAACTGGGGTGGCGCTGCCGGGTTTCTTTCGTCAAGGCACCATTGTTTGCCTGCCCGGCCTACTGGCGGGCGCCCCGTCCAATCCCGGGCAGAGAGAGATGCTGGAGAAGCGGGCAGCACCAATGGGAGGAGGCGATGTAGCCGGGCAGAGGCTGGGCAGGGCCAAGGGAGGGGGGGGGCTGGGACAGGCCTGGGAAAGGGGGGGGTAGGAGGAGGCGAGCCTCGCCATGGCCTGTCTGCCCCGGGCTTCGGGGTGAGGCCTATGGACCAGTTTGGGGGTCGACCTGCCCACCAGGTGATGCTCCAGCATCCTTTCTCCTCCTGCATCCCTGCCACAGCATCCACAGACGGTACCCGCAGGCTGTGCTGAGCACCCAGCCGGGCGGCAGGTGGGAGGACCAAGCCAGGCCAGCAGACCACAAAACCCCTCTTCCCCAGCCAGGTGAGGGGTGGGATGGGGCGTCTGGTCCACCTGGAGGACCCCTCAGGTGAGATCTCAGCCCGCAAGGGGGGGGGAGAGCATGGGACCAGGAAGGAGGTTTCCTGCCCTCCTGTCTTTGCATCCGGCCGATTGGGAGAGGGGAGGGAAGTGGATGGGTGGGTAGATTAGATTCAGGTTTGAAATAATAGGGGGGGGCGGTCTCCGGCTTGAGCAGGGGGCTGGACTAGAGGACCTCCGAGGTCCCTTCCCACTCTGTCATGCTGTGATTCTGTAAGGGTCTCCGGCTTGAGCAGGGGGCTGGACTAGAGGACCTCCGAGGTCCCTTTCGACTCTTCTCCTGTTGTTCGGGGGGGGGGGTGGAAGGGGCCGCACGGGTGGGCCGGGCCACAAGGCCACTGGGATGGAAGGCATGTAAATCCTTTCCCTCCATAACTTCGACTCCCAGAATCCCCCAGCCGGCATGCTTTAAGAATGGAGGACTTCCACTCCCAGAATCCCCCAGCCTGCATGCTTTAAGAGGGGGGGACTTCCACTCCCAGAATCCCCCAGTCTCCATGCTTTAAGAGGGGGGGACTTCCACTCCCAAAATCCCCCAGTCTCCATGCTTTAAGAGGGGGGGACTTCCATTCCCAGAATCCCCCAGTCTCCATGCTTTAAGAGGGGGGGACTTCCACTCCCAGAATCCCCCAGTCTCCATGCTTTAAGGGGGGGGGGACTTCCACTCCCAGAATCCCCCAGTCTCCATGCTTTAAGAGAGGGGGACTTCCATTCCCAGAATCCCCCAGTCTCCATGCTTTAAGAGGGGGGGGACTTCCACTCCCAGAATCCCCCAGTCTCCATGCTTTAAGAATGGAGGACTTCCACTCCCAGAATCCCCCAGCCTGCATGCTTAAGAGGGGAGGACTTCCACTCCCAGAATCCCCCAGCCGTTATGCTATAAGAGGGGGTGGACTTCAACTCCCAGAATCCACCAGCCCGCCTGCTTTAAGAGGGGAGGACTTCAATTCCCAGAATCCCCCAGCCGGTGTGCTTTAAGAGGGGAGGACTTCCACTCCCAGAATTCCATGCTGGTTGGGGAACTCTGGGAATCAATGTCCCCTCATCTTAACGTTGCTCAGCTTGACAAACTCTGCTCTCAGAAGCTTTTTGCTCCTTTTTTTTCCCCTTCTGAACTTTCAACGGTCGCTAAACAAATCGTCGTAAGCCGAGGACTAACTACTACTGGTGTCAATTGTATAATGTCTATTGGTACAATGCCCAGAGTCACTTAGGCAGGGTGGTGCCTAAAGATGATAAACAAACAAACAAAGAAATAAAGCTAGTCCTTTATTTAGCAACCCGACGTTACGACCGCTTTGAAAACAAAGTGGCTTACGACCAGTTTTTCACGTTTAATGACCATTGCCGCTTCTCTATGGTCCCACGATCAAAATTCGGATGCTGGGCAGCTGACTCACGTTTACGACGGTCGCAGCGTCCCCCGGGGAGGTGTCACGTGCTCAAAATTCAGACGCTCGGCAACCGACTCATATTTACGACGGTCGCAGTGTCCCGCGGTCACGTGTTCAAAATTCAGACGCTTGGCAACCGACTCGTATTTACGACGGTCGCAGCGTCCCATGGTCACGTGATCAAAATTCAGATGCTTGTCCACCGACTCGTATTTACGACGGTCGCAGCGTCCCATGGTCACGTGACCAAAATTCAGACGCTTGTCCACCGACTTGTATTTACGACAGTCGTAGTGTCCCGCGGTCACGTGTTCAAAATTCAGACGCTTGGCAACCGACTCGTATTTACGACGGTTGCAGCGTCCCACGGTCACGTGATCAAAATTCAGACACTTGTCTACCGACTTGTATTTATGACGGTCGCAGTGTCCCAGAGTCACGTGTTCAAAATTCAGACGCTTGGCAACTGACTCATATTTACGACAGTCGTAGTGTCCCGCGGTCACGTAATCAAAATTTAGACGCTTGGCAACCGACTCGTATTTACGACGGTCGCAGCGTCCCGCAGTCACGTGCTCCCAATTCAGACACTGGGCAACCGACTCGTATTTACGACGGTCGCAGCGTCCCACGGTCACGTGATCCAAATTCAGACGCTTGTCCACCGACTCGTATTTATGACGGTCGTAGTGTCCCAGAATCACGTGCTCAAAATTCAGACGCTTGGCAACCGACTCGTATTTATGACGGTCGCAGTGTCCCAGAATCACGTGCTCAAAATTCAGACACTTGGCAACCGACTCGTATTTATGACGGTCGCAGTGTCCCAGAGTCACGTGATCAAAATTCAGACGCTTGGCAACCGACTCGTTTTTATGACGGTCGCACTGTCCCAGAGTCACATGATCAAAATTCAGACGCTTGGCAACCGACTCGCATTTACGACAGTCATAGTGTCCCGCGGTCCCGCGATCAAAATTTAGACGCTTGGCAACCGACTCATATTTACGACGGTCGCAGTGTCCCAGAGTCACGTGATCAAAATTCAGACGCTTGGCAACCGACTCGTATTTATGACGGTCGCACTGTCCCAGAGTCACGTGATCAAAATTCAGACGCTTGGCAACCGACTCGTATTTACGACGGTCGCAGCGTACCCGGGGTCACGTGATCCAAATTCAAAGGAGGCAAAACTCACGTAGCCAGTGCCTCCCTTAGCGACCGACGTTTGGGGGGAGGGGGGTCGATGCTGGTCGTTAAGCCGAGGACTCCCTTTTAGTGACATTGATAGAAGACTCGTCCCAGACTCCCAGGAATGGGGGGGCTCCAGAGCTGAGCGGGTTCTTCTTCCGTCCCCTGCAGGTTTGGCTGGCCTCTGAGTACCCCGCGAGCGAAGAGCTGGGCGATGCATCTGCCGAGCCGCTGAGGATGATGAAGGAGATGGAGGACGAGCAGGAGAACTGCAGCTATCAGGGACCTGGTGGGTCTCCAGCTGATTTTTTTTGGGGGGGGAACTCTGAAAATTTTTCCTTTCTTTCTTTTTTTGGGGGGGACCATGGCAGTTTGTCCCGAGACAGACAATGGCCTGTTCGAAAAGAGACGGGCCGGGTGGAGAATCGCGGTTTAATTTGAATAGAAAACGGGAAGTTCACGATGGAAGGGGGGGGGGGCTTGGTGCTCTCTGAGCTGTGTGGTTTTCCTTGCAGACGTCTCAGGACCTAGCTAGGGAACGTCATCAGTGCTGGAAGGAAGGAAGGAGGAGGGAGGGAGGAAGGAAGGAAGGAAGGAAGGAAGGAAGGAAGGAAGGAAGGAAGGAAGGAAGGAAGGAAGGGGAAAGGACTGTGGGGTCCTTGGTGCTCTCTGAGCTGAGTGGTTTTCCTTGCAGACGTTTCATAACCCAACTAGGGAAGTCATCAGAGCTGGAAGGAAGGAAGGAAGGAAGGAAGGAAGGAAGGAGAGGAGGAGGGAGGGAGGGAGGGAGGAGAGGAGGAGGAGGGGAGGGAGGGAGGGAGGAAGGAAGGAAGGAAGGAAGGAAGGAGAGGAGGGAGGGAGGAGAGGAGGAGGAGGAGGGAGGAAGGAAGGAAGGAGAGGAGGAGGGAGGGAGGGAGGGAGGGAGGAGAGGAGGAGGAGGAGGGAGGAAGGAAGGAAGGAAGGAAGGAAGGAAGGAAGGAAGGAAGGAAGGAAGGAAGGAAGGAAGGAAGGAAGGAAGGAAGGGGAAAGGACTGTGGGGTCCTATGTGCTCTCTGAGCTGAGTGGTTTTCCTTGCAGACGTCTCAGGACCTAGCTAGGGAACGTCATTAGTGCTGAAAGGAAGGAAGGAAGGAAGGAAGGAAGGAAGGAAGGAAGGAAGGAAGGAAGGAAGGAAGGAGAGGAGGAGGGAGGGAGGGAGGGAGGGAGGAAGGAAGGAAGGAAGGAAGGAAGGAAGGAAGGAAGGAAGGAAGGAAGGAAGGGGAAAGGACTGTGGGGTCCTATGTGCTCTCTGAGCTGAGTGGTTTTCCTTGCAGACGTTTCATAACCCAACTAGGGAACGTCATCAGTGCTGGAAGGAAGGAAGGAAGGAAGGAAGGAAGGAAGGAGAGGAGGAGGGAGGGAGGGAGGAGAGGAGGAGGAGGAGGGAGGGAGGAAGGAAGGAAGGAAGGAAGGAAGGAGGGAGGAGAGGAGGAGGAGGGAGGAAGGAAGGAAGGAAGGAAGGAAGGAAGGAAGGAAGGAAGGAAGGAAGGAAGGAAGGAAGGAAGGAAGGAAAGAAGGAAGGAAGGGGAAAGGACTGTGGGGTCCTATGTGCTCTCTGAGCTGAGTGGTTTTCCTTGCAGACGTTTTATAACCCAACTAGGGAACGTCATCAGTGCTAGAAGGAAGGAAGGAAGGCAGGAAGGAAGGAAGGAAGGAAGGAAGGGAAGGAGGAGGAGGAGGAGGAGGAGGAGGAGGAGGAGGAGGAGGAACTGTGGGGTCCTTGGTGCTCTCTGAGCTGGGTGGTTTTCCTTGCAGACCTTTCAGGACCCAACTAGGGAACGTCATCAGTGCTAGAAGGAAGGTGGGAGTTATGGAGAGGAGGAGGGAAGGAGAAGGAGGAAGAGAGGAAGGAGAGAGGGAGGAGGAGAAGGGGAAAGAGAGAGAAAAGGAGAGGGAGGAGAGGAGGAAGGACTGTCGGGTCCTGGATGCTCTCTGAGCTGGGTGGTTTTCCTTGCAGACGTCTCAGGACCCAACTAGGGAACATCATTGGGGCTAGAAGGGAGGATGAGGAGGGGGAGGAGGAGGAGGAGGAGGACGACGACGACGATGACGACGACTGCGGGATCCTTGATGCTGAGTTGGGTGGTTTCCTTGTAGACATTTTATGACCCAACTCGGTAACATCATCAGTGCTAGAATAGAATGGATTTTTCAGGGAGGAGGAGGAGGAGGAAGAAGAAAAGAGGAGGAGGAGGAGGAGGAGGAGGAGGAGGAGGAGGAGGAGGAGGAGGAGGAGGAGGAGGAGGAGGAGGAGGAGGAGGAGGAGGAGGAAGAAAATGACGGTGGGATCCTTGGGGCTCTCTTAGCTGGGCGGTGACCTTGCAGACGTTTCTTTACCAAACTAGTTAACACCATCAGGCTTTGCCTTCTTGACTCTTGCAAGGACATTATCGAGTTAACCTTGCTCTGCTTTTTTTTTTTTTTCCTCCCCCCCCCCCGCAGAAGAGAGCTGGCAGCCCACCATTATCAAACAGGAGGAAGAGGAGGAGGAAGAGGGACTGGAGGCGCAGCTGAGCCGGCTGGCGGCCGCCAGCGCTTCGAAATGTGCCACCAACGGGCTCCACCAGATCGTCCAAAAGCTGAGCGGCGCCGAGCCCCTGCAGCTGGTGGGACCCGGGGCCACCAGCGAGGAGGTCGTGCTCCTGGACTACAGGGTGAACCCTTTAATTCGGGCCGGCAGACCCCCCCTGGGGGAGACGTCCCACTGGTGCCTGGAATGCGGGAAGAACTTCGGCCAGAAATCTGAGCTGGAAGCCCACCAGGCCAAGCATCACGCCGGGCAGAACTCCTACATCTGCGGCGACTGCGGGCGCAGCTTCATGGAGCACATGGCGCTGGCGGCCGGGCAGGGGGGCTGTGCCGCCGGACACCCTTTCGCCCCTTCCGGCAGCCGGAGGAAGGGGCCGGCCCTGAGCAACGAAGCCGGGGTGCAACGCAAGGAGCGGAAAGAACTCTCTCTGCAGGAGAAGGTCCGCGTGCTGGAGATGCTGGAAGGGCCCAAGGTCTCGCAGAGCGAACTGGCCAAGCGGTTCGGGGTGTCCCAGCCCCAAATTTGCCGCATCATCAAGAACAAGGAGCGCATCCTGGCCGAGTGGGGTAAAAACCCCAACCCGGCTCGCAAACGCAAGCTGGAAGACAGAGCTCCGCCTGGCGGCGACCGAACGTTCCTGCAGTGGTTCGAACGCAGCTGCGGACACCCGTTCCCGGCGGACGGCAGACTTTGGCAAGAGAAAATCGCCTTTGGAGGGGGAGAAGCCGGCTTGGAGACCACCCTTCCGTGGCCGAACGGCTCCCCGGCCAAGCCCAAAATCAGCCCCCGGAGGGCCCTTCCGGAGAAATGGAACCGGGAAGTGCTGGAAGAGGATGACGACGAAGACGAAAGTCGCTGGGAAAGTACGACGCTGCCGTGTATCCTCAGCCACTACGATCTTCCCAACGTCTACGCTTGCGGGGAGACCGGGATGCTGTTTCGGGCCACCCCCGAAGATCTGGCGTCCCGGAACGGCAGCGAAGGCCAGGACCAGCTGACCATCTTGCTGTGCGCCAACATGGACGGCTCGGATAAGAGGGACGTGCTGATCGTGGGCAAGGCCGCCCGTCCGTTTGCCGGCCTTCGGGGCTTGTCTTCCGCCACCTACCGGGTTCAAAACCGGGCCTGGATGACCCCGGCCATCTTTTCCGAGTGGCTGCAGAAGTTTAACGAGGAGGTGAAGCATCAGGAGAGGCGCGTGGCCCTTTTCGTGACGCAGTGCGCCGCCCACCCCTACGCCGAGCTCTCCAACGTCCAGATGGTCTTCATGCCACCTCACGTCGCCTGGCTGCCTCCCCTGGAGCAAGGGGTGGTCCAGAATTTCAAGTGCCACTATCGGAGAAGGATGTTGACCCACCTCTTGGTCAAGGACCACGGCAGAGCCTCCAGCCCCTCCACCGGCCAGCTCTCCCAGTTCCTCAGCCTCCTGGATGCCATCCACCTGGTGGTCCAAGCCTGGTCCGAGGTCTGCCCTCAAACCATCGCCAACTCTTTCAAAGCGGCCGGCTTCAGCGCGAACCCCCGTCTACTTACCCCGCCGTTGGAAGTGGTCCGAGCCCTGGGCTGCAAGGATCAAGATCAATTTGAGCAGTTCGTTTTGATGGACGAAGGGCTGGAGTGCTTCGGAGAACAGGACGGCGTGGACCCGACCAGGGAGACCCCTCGAGAGCAAGAACCCAACTCGGCGAGAGGAGGAGGGGGGGAGGAGGAGGAAGAGGAGGAGGAGAAGGAGGAGGAATCGGCCCTCTTCTCCTGCCCCTCCAAGCCGGACGTCGTGGACAGCTTGGCGAAGCTACGGCGCTACCTGGAGTGCCACGCCGTGTCGCCCAACATCTTCCAGACCTTCTACCAGCTGGAGGATCTCATCCACGCCCTGGCTCTCTCCGACATGCAGTTAGCCAAAGGGAGATCTTGCCAAGATTGACTCTCAACGTAGCCCTGGAACCGGTGGACCATTCCGGATCCCTGAAACAGGATGTCCAGGAATCCACTGACGTGCGGTTTGTTTTTTTGGGGGGGAGGGTCTTCTGGACACCCTGTACAGTCTCCAAGTAGTTTTGGCAACGTAGCATCGAGTGAGAATCCTGCCGTTTTCCTCCTGAGAATTAGAAGCATGCAGAGAAGAACTACAGAGTAGCCGTAAGACACGAGCGAGGGGGAATGTTTTGTGGACCTAGCTGTCCACAAATTCTTCTCGCGGGGAAGCTGGGGAGGGAGCAATGGGCAACTCGGCTTCCTTTTGACCCGTGACCCGACTTTTGCTTACACACCACGTTGTGTGTGTGTGTCTGTCCAATTGTGACTTTTAAACCATGGCTTTGCCTAGGGAAGCCCTCTCCACTAGCGGTTGAGTACAGGTTTAGGAAAAGTGGGAAGGCCGCTGCGGATTGCCGCGTGTGGATAAGTGAAAGCCCTGGGGGTTCCCAGGGGGAGGGGCCGAACAATGCCACACCCACACAGGCAATCGAGGGGAGTCGGTCCCATGCGACGGGTGCAAAGGACAGCCACGGCATCCCACCCGCGCGTGGGGCGAGGGGCCTTGTCCTCTGACTTGTACGGGACACCGTAGATCAGTAGGAGACGTAATATCGGTCCCTTGGCCTGTACGGGAACATACCTCTATCTATAGAGGATCGACGATGTTGGGTGGACCACGGAGAAGGCTTAACGGTTGGGGAGAGAGGACCTTAGGGGTCATGGCGCCCGAACAGGGGCTCTTCTTCTGGCATCCTGACGGACGCCGTGACCAGACTTAGTACTCTTCCCCAAGAGGAACCCACAGCAGGATCGGGGCGACAAAAACATGACAATAAAGGTTATCTTATCTGAGTAGCTGTGGGGCATCTGGGGAAGTTGGCCCACTTCCCTGAGAATTTCTGCAGGACCTCAACCTCCTGGGGCGGGTCTTCCATTTCAAGCCCTCCTTGGTCACCAGCCGTGGAGCAGACCACCCCCTCGTTGGAGAAGACCACGCGTGAAGGCCAGAAGCTACGTCGGGGACAACAGCAACTTGGAGAGAGAAAGTTTTAGAGTTTCCCAGAATCCCCCTGGTTTTTGAAGAATAAGAGTGAGGGATGTAGGAGGCTGTTTAGACACCCCCCCTCCCCTGGGCTCGTTCTGAAGGACTTCTCTGACGGGATGCCAATAAAGTGTTCAAAGGCCGATGTTTGTCGTGGGTTTGTTATGGAGATCCGTGTGTTGCTTTGCCCAGATAGACACAAGGACAGTATCACATTCTGCATCAGAGTAATAATGGCGGGACTTCTGGGGTATCCTCAGTCGTGCGTCGTTTGCTTCACAGCCTCATGACCACCACACAAAAGATTTTTTTATCTATCTATATCTGTACCGACATCTATCATCTCTCTCTTGTCCATCCATCAAATTGATCATCATCCATTCATATCTATGTCATCCATTAATCTCTATTATGTCTGTCTGTCTATATCTATCTACCTACCTACCTACCTACCTACCTACCTACCTATCTATATCTATCTATCTATCTATCTATCTATCTATCTATCTATCTATCTATCTCTACATCTGTTGTCTAATTTATCATCTATCTGTCTGTCTATGTCTGTATCTATCTATATCTCTATATCTACATCTGTTGTCTAATTTATCATCTGTCTGTCTGTCTATATATGTATATCTATATCTGTTGTTTGTATATTATCTATATCTATCTCTGTCTGTTGTCTAATTTATCATCTATGTCAGTGGTTCTCAACCTGTGGGTCGGGACCCCATTTGGGGTCGAATGACCATTTCACGGTCGCCAAACAACACAGTCCGCCATTTTTTCCCCCTTTTCCTTAGCTGTGCTACTCCCTTTTATTCTATTGGCTTTTGAAAGCCAATAGAATACTCTCTCTTGAATAGAGTCTAATTCTATTTGCTTTCAAAAGCCAATAGGAATTGTCCAGGCTGTCTTTGCCCTGCTGAGCCCGCCAAAAGTCCCATTCTGCAAATGGTGCTGCACCAGTTGAGTAGTCCTCGACTTACGACCGGTTGAGTAGTCCTCGACTTCTGACCGGTTGGGGTCACGGCATTAAAAAGGTTGAGAACCATTGATCTATATCATCTATCTCTATCTATCTATCTATCTATCTATCTATCTATCTATCTATCTATCTATCTATCTAATTCATCTATTGTCTAATAATTTATCTGTCTATATTGATATCATCTATCTATCTCTATCTCTATCAACATCTGTTGTCTAATTTATCATCTATGTCTGTCTGTCTATATTTATCTATCTATCTATATCTATCTATCTATCTATCTTATATCTATCCGTTGTCTAATTGTCTATATCATTATCATCTATCTCTCTATCTGTTGTCTAATTTATTATCTATCTATCTATCTATCTATCTATCTATCTATCTATCTATCTATCTATCTAATCCATCTATTGTCTAATTTTTCTGTCTATATCATCTGTATATCATCTATCTCTATATCTGTCTATATCATCTCATATAATCTCTCATCTATCTCTATCTATATCTTATATCATCTATATCATCTCTATATCTTATAATCTATCATCTGTATCTATCTATCTCTATCTAATCCATCTATTGTCTAATTTGTCTGTCTTTATCTTCTATCTACTGTCTGTCTATCTATCTATCTATCTATCTATCTATCTATCTATCTATCTATCTCATATCTATCTCATCTATATCATTAATCAATCAAGCTAGCTATCTTATCAATCTATATCTTCATTCTATCATCTCTTACCTATCATGTCAATCTATCATCTATCTAGCATATCACCTAATCATCTATTTATCCATCCATCTACATATATATCTATGTATCTATTATATCCATTTATATCTTATTATGTATCTATTCACTCCATAATCCCT
Organism: Crotalus tigris; assembly: GCF_016545835.1. Taxonomy (NCBI): domain Eukaryota; kingdom Metazoa; phylum Chordata; class Lepidosauria; order Squamata; family Viperidae; genus Crotalus; species Crotalus tigris. The sequence goes on from NW_024098380.1 coordinate 124,360, forward strand.
CCGTCAATCATTTCCCCCTTCCCTCCCTCTCTCCCTCTATCCATCCAATCCTCCATCTACATCCGTTCATCGGCTATACATCTGTGCACAGCTGTGTGACTAACTTCACACCCGCAGCGATTCCATGATTGGAAGAACGATAGCGAAATGGGGCGAAGCCCCCTTTAATGACCGCTAAATTTGGGGCCGAATTGCCACCGTTAAGTCGAGGACGACCTGTGGTATAATTTTCAACGGGTGACAGAGTTAAGGTTTTTCTTTTGTTCCAGACAAATAGGGAAAAAAATGGGTTCCGAACAAAAGTTGACCAAAATTTATTGTCTCTAAACTGTTTTTTTTTTAATCAAAAAGACTCTCGCAGTTTGCTTTCTGTGTGCATAACGGTGTTTGCACACGTTTAACAACTTCCCAACTCAACACCCTACTAGACAGGGTTTCTCAACCTTGACAATTTTTAAGACACGTGGACTTCAACTCCCAGAATTCCCCAGCTAGCATACATTAAGATGTGTGGACTTCAACTCCCAGAATTCCCCAGCCAGCATTCTTTAAGAGTGTAGGACTTCCACTCCCAGAATCCCCCAGCCAGCATCCGTTAAGATCTGTGGACTTCAACTCCCAGAATTCCCCAGCCAGCATGCTTTAAGAGGGGTGGACTTCAATTCCCAGAATTCCCCAGCCAGCATACATTAAGATCTATGGACTTCAATTCCCAGAATCCCCCAGTCAGCGTCCATTGAGATGTTTGGATTTCAACTCCCAGAATTGCCCAGCCAGCATGCGTTAAGAGTTTCCTACCTAAGCAGGGGGTTGGACTAGAAGACCTCTAAGGTCCCTTCCAACTCTATTATGGTTATTGTGTAGACTTCAACTCCCAGAATTTGACGCTGGCTGGGGAATTCTGGGAGTTGAAGTCCACCTGTCTTAAAGTTGCAAAGGTCGAAGAACGCAGTTTCCACAGCACTGTGAGTAACGAACATGTACAAAATCCAGCTACTATTCATATATGCAGATTCTTTTGTTAATGAGCAATATTGATTAATTAGGTTAATAGATTTAATATTTTGTTTCATCAACGGAGCAACTGATAGAAGATTGCTGGCTCCTGAATCAGGGATTTCCCCACTCTGTTGTGAATTCTATACTTATACATGCCTGGCATGAAGGACTTAGCCTGGAATCTTAAAGAGCCGGAAGGAAGCCAGGGGTCATCTAGTCCAACCCCTGCCCTGGTTGCAGGACTCTACTGCCGTCTCTCTGCCAGATGCATGGGGAAGCTTTGAAAGCTGCCGAGGGCCGTCAGCTCAGAGAGTTCGAAGCCGTCTTTCTCAATCTTTGCACCTTTTCAGACTCCCAGAATTCCATGCTGGCTGGGGAATTCTGGGAGTCGAAGTCCGCACAGCTTCCAAGGGCTATGGTGGAGAAGCGCTTCTTTAAAGCCGAGTTCCCCAACCTTTCGGGATTGGCGGCCCAGAGGGGGCAAGGGGCAGGCACGCAAGTGAGACCGAGAGCAGCGGTGACATTCGCACCAGGTTCCCGGCACTTGTACGAGTAGGGCGGCGAGTCCCCGTGACACTTCAAGCGGGGACGCCGAATTCCCACGGCGCTCAAGCAAGCGGGGCCCCGAATGCCCACGACACTTGCGCCGCAGCCCGCAGGTTGGAGACCCCTGTATCAAAGAGACAAATCGATAGAGAAGCGGACTCTCTAGCATGCCCAGTCTCGATGGCCTTTTGCAACCAGGACCCTCAGTGGCAACAGCAGGGGAAACCAGAACCAGAGCAGTGATAAACTCAGGATAAGCACTGTCGCTAAACGAATTTTTGTAAGCCGAGGACTAGTGCTAGACTAGACTCGTATTTATGATGGCTGTGGCGTCCTGGGGTCATGTGATCAAAATTCAGACGCTCGGCAACCGACTCGTATTGATGACGGTCGCAGCGTCCCGGGGTTACATGATCAAAATTCAGACACTTGTCAACTGACTCATATTTAGGACGGTCGCAGCGTCCCGAGGTCATGATCAAAATTCAGACACTTGGCAACCGACTCGTATTTACAACGGTCGCAGCGCCCCGAGGTTGTGACCAAGATCCAGACGCTTCGCAATCGACTCGTTATTTATGATGGTCGCAGCATCCCGGGGTTACATGATCAAAATTCAGACTCTTGTCAACTGACTCGTATTTACGACGGTCGCAGCGTCCCGAGGTCGTGATCAAAATTCAGACACTTGGCAACCGACTCGTATTGACGACGGTCGCAGCGTCCCGAGGTTGTGATCAAAATCCAGATGCGTCGCAATCGACTTGTTATTTATGATGGTCGCAGCGTCCCAGGCTCATGTGACCAAAATTCAGACGCTTGGCAACCGCCTCGTAGTTATGACGGTTGCTCACGTGACCCTGGGACATGGGAACCCGGATTCATTTAACAATCATTGTTACTAACTTGAGAATTGAAGTGAGTCACTGCAAGAAAGGTCGTAAAATGGGGCAATGTTCAGTTAATGTTTCACTTTTTAATAACCGAAATTGGGGTCAAGGACAACCATGTATTTGTGAGATTTGATGCCTCTCCCACTTGTCAAAGCAAGCCGGAAAAACTGTCACAAAATCCCCGCTAATTATTCAAAGCGGGAAAGTTACAAATTCTTGACATACTATTCCAATCCAATGTAATACATACAGATGGTCCATGACTTACGACTCACAACATGTGTCTACGTGACCATCGCAACATCTTCAGCGATCACAATTTGGGCACCGGGCTACCGGCTAGCATTTAAGACGACTGCAGCCCTTGGGGTCACACAATTCCAAGTTGTGACCTTTTGTGTGAATTTTGAGCCAGAAATATCCGGAGTCACTGAACAACTATATTGATTGGCTTAATGACTGGACTCGCTTCACGACGGCAGTGATTCGCTGAAGGACCGCCGTAAAAAGGGTGGTAAAGTCGGGTCTGACTCCACTTCCCACTTATGATGGAAATTGGGGTCTGAATTTGAGGTGGCAAATCGTATGCCGTAAATCGAGGAGTGCCTTTACCGACTGTTTCTCGGGGAGAATCTTAAAACCTCAGGACGCTTTACATCTTCTCCGTGCCATCTATTTGAGGGTGGAAAACAAATAAATAAGATGGGCTTGTGTGTTAGAAAACACACACACACATACACATACACGAGACAAACACACCCAACACAAGAGCCGAGCCAGCGGGTGATTTTTTTTTTTTAATCCCCATTTATTAGCTTTAATCTAGGTCGTAAAAAGGGTGCAGGACAAATAACAAGCACTGGCCTATCCGAGCATCAAGAGTCACAGGTACGTTTGAGGATATTCCCAGCAGCCCTTGGGGCTCCAAAGGGAGTCCCGGTTCAAACGGTGGAGTGCCGCTTCGCCTGAAACGGTTGCCGATTCGAGTCCGAAATCGGGTGTGCAAGGCAGGAGGAGAGGGGGAGCAGAGGTGCTGGGAGATGGGGTCCTCCTCCTATTTTCCCAACCTCCCCCTCTCCGCCAGATTTGCATGGAAATCATGGTTAGACGCCCAAGCCAGGATGGCGGCATCAAGGATAACAGGGCAGCCAGCCTCGTTCTGGACGAGAGAATGAGGCAGTTTCTGAAGACCGACGAGAGATCAAGCTCCTTTTTCTACCCTCCCTCACTAAGGGGGTTGTCCCAATTGAGGCAGTGTAGTCCGAACTTATTCAATTCACAGCCATGTTTCTGTTGTCACACATCTGCCATGTAGTGCAGGGGTCACCCTCGGGAGATATGGGCGCCGTGCATCCCGGATGTGAGGCCTGGTGGGCTCAAGGAAGCCGAGGAATGGGCATGCAAGAGGACTCGCGAGAACCAGGGTAACAGGCTCGCGAGAATGCTAAGTAACCTCACACCCTTATTTTCAGAGGAGGGGGCTTCCAGGGCACTGAACTGGAACTCGGTTCCTGGGGAAACATAACCACTTCCAGAAAGCTAGTTATGACCCCAGGCGCAGCGACGCCACCGAGTTTCTCCTGCTTGCACAATCCTGGCGCGAGCTGAGGCTTCCTCACCAGGACGAGAAATTTGGGGAACAAAATACGAAACATCTCCCCCCCCCCGAATCAAGCAGGAGCATGATCGTCTTCCGAATGCTGCCGTAAACCTATCCTCTGACAATGTGGGGGTGGGGGAGGAACGATCCCCCTCGATCTCGTGTCCCGACGTTCGGCTCGCCTCGCCATCTCAAGCGCCTTGAGGGCGCTGCCAGCTGCCCGTTCTCGAACGAGCGGACACAATCCGTCCTCGGGCGCGAGGTCGGCGCGGCGAGGTGCACGCACAGGGGTAAACCAGGATCATTCGCCGCAATGTCCTCGGAAGTCTCCGGATGTGCGACCGAGCATCTGTCACACAGTCCTCGGAGGTCTCCGGGCGTGCGACCGCCTTGCAGGAAGATACGGGGGGGCACTGCCTCTCCAACCACGGTGATGTGGCGCCAACCATCGGCGAGCCGAGCCCCGGGAACCTTCTGGGATGAGAGCGGCGTCACAAGGGATAAATAGAACTTTATTTAAATAAACATATCTCAACATCTTTGTACAAATTACAAGTCCCCAGGTCCAGAATCCTAGGTGCCAAAGTTGGCCGATGGGCCCTTTAGGAGATCCACCAGGATGTCCAAGAGCTGGCTGTGTTGGTGGTGGAGGTCTCCGGGAATGGCCGCCATCTCGTAACAGAGGCAGGTCTCCACCATCCGGGAGAGCGCCACCCGGAAGTCGCGAAGGAGCCGTATGGTGTACGAGTCGCCTTCCAGCACCAGCAGGTCACTGTCGACCAAGGAAATGGTGGCCCGCCAGCCGTCGTCTTGGGAAGAAAGGACAGAGAGGTGAAGCGGCTTGAGGACAATTCTTACATCGTATATGCCGGCGTATTAGGCGACCCGGCGTATAAGACGACCCCCGTCTTTATCGCCGAGCTGCATTCCTAGAACGTCGTCTTATACGCCGGAAACTACCAGTATTTACGGCGTATAAGACGACTCGGCATATAAGACAACCCCCGTCTTTGGTGCCAAGTTTAGCGCTTCCGGAAGTCGTCTTATACGCCGGCATATATGGTACATTAATTGATTTTTTTTGTTAAAAAACGTATCGACGTACGACAGCTCTTTTAGCGACCGTCCCAAGTTAGAACGGAACTGGAAAAAGGGATTTAGGACCGTTTTTCACACTTACAACCGATGCAGCATCCCCAGGATCATGTGATCAAACTTCAGATGCTTGGCAACCGACTCGTATTTATGACGGTCGCAGTGTCCCGGGATCAAAATTCAGACGCTTGGCAACCGACTCGTATTTATGACGGTCGCAATGTCCCGGGATCAAAATTCAGACACTTGTTGCCGACTCGTATTTACGGTTGCTGACTCGTATTTATGACGGTCGGAATGTCCCAGGATTATGTGATTCAAACGCTTGGCAACTGACTCACATTTATGACGGTTGCAGGATGACGTAATCTAACTTCAGACACTTGGCAACCGACTTGTATTTGTGACGGTCGGAATGTCCCAGGATTATGTGATTCAAATTCAAACGCTTGGCAAACGACTCACATTTATGACGGTTGCAGTGTGCCGGAGGTCACGCGATCCCTTTTCGCGTCCTTCTAACAAGCAACGTCAACGGGGGATCACTTCACCACCGTGTTACTAACTTGACAACCGCAGTGATTCACTTAAAAAACGCGGGAAGGTCGTAAAATGGGGCAAAACTGACTTAGCAAAAGCACTTTCTGACACACATGGGCAGCTGGTGGGAGCCTGCAAAGCGTGAACCTTGTCTAATGGAACGTAAAGGTAGTCCTTGACATACGCCACAGCCCAAAATTCCCGTTGCTAGTTCGAGACGTTTGTTAAGCGAGCTTTGCCCCGTTTTATGACCGTTCTTGCCAGTTATTAAGCACATCACTGCGGTGAAGTGAGTCAAATGGTGGTTACAATGAATCCAGCTTCCCTGTCAAAGATCCCAAAAGGGGATCACGTGACCCCGGGACAGTGCGACCGTCGTAAATGTTCGCCATTTGCCAAGCGTCTAAATTTTGATCTCGTGACCAACGGTTGTTGAGGGTGAAAAACAGTCACAAGTCACGTTTTTTTTCAGTACCATTTGTAACTTCAGTCAGTAAACAAACTGTTGTAAGTGGAGGAGTACCTGTAGGTAGGAAAGACCGAGGAACATTCTTTGGGGGACAGAGAAGGGAGAGAATCAACTGTCTGTGACGGGGAGGGGTGAGGCCAGCGGTTCCCAACATATTGGCCACTGGGCTGCGTGAAAGGCTCGCCAATGCGGACGTATGCGCATGCACGCACAGCCCCAACTTGCCGACGCGTTGACGTGAGCGTCACGGGCATTTGTGGCCCCATTTTCACGAGCGTCGTTGTGACTGTAGCGAGTGTTTGTGGTTCCAGTTTCCTGAGCGTCGCCGCAAGCGTTCATGGCCTCGCTCACGTGAGCAATGGGTGTTCATGCCCGTGTGAGCACATGTGTTCAACCCCCCTCTCCACAAAACAATCCCTTCTTAACCCCCGTCCCCCACATGCTCTGGGCCACAAACCCCCAAAAGGTTGGGACGCTCTGTTCTAGGCAACAGCGCGGGACATTAGCCAAGAGACAGGGAATCCGATTCCTCACCCCGCACGTAGACATCCGTATCGGTCATCAGCAGCACCGCCAGCGGATGTACTTGCGAGGAGTCGCGCACGAAGACGCCGCCGTTGGACTTGACCGCCATGAAGTAGGTCAGCCAACGGCTGTACAGCTTGGAGGACTCCCTGCGGAGGAGAAAGCGAGGGATATCGCATGCGTCGGCTCATGCCTATGCAGCGAACCAATTGGCGCCCCGGGAGGGACCGGCTCTGCTACCTGTTGATGGTGGATTTGTGCAAAAGGACGGTCCCCGCTTTGGTCCGGTAGGTATAGCTGTTCGGTTTGAACTTGCCCTGTCTGGTCACTTTCCCTTGCCGGACCTGCGAGGAAAAAAAAAGAACATAGAGTGACGGCGGTTCAATAATACGATACTGACAGCTGTCTTCCGCGGGAACTAATCAACGGGAGAAGCAACCTGGCATTACGGAGACATTTCCTGACAGTGAGGACAATGAACCAGTGAAACGGCTTGTCACGGGGAGTTGTGGGTGCATGAACACTGGCGGTTTCTAAGAAGAGACTGGACAGTCACTGGTCTGATATGCTATAGGGTCTCCTGCTTGAGCAGGGGGATGGACTAGATGACCTCCAAGGTCTCTTGCAGGCCTATAAGGCAGGAAGGCAGGAAAAAGAGTAGGATAGATGGATACAAGGGAGGGATGGAGAGAGGGAGGGAAGACAGGAAGAAGGAAACGAGACAGGAAGGAAGGAAGGAAGGGGGATAGGAAGGATGGAAGAAGGGATGGCTGGATGGATGGAAGATTGGAAGGAAGGAAGGAAGGAAGGAGAGGAAAAGGAGTGGGAAGGATGGAAGAAGGGATGGATGGATGGTTGGAAGATTGGAAGGAACGAAGGAAGGAAGGAAGGAGAGGAAAAGGAGTGGGAAGGATGGAAGAAAGGGTGGATGGATGGATGGATGGATGGAAGGAAGGAAGGAAGGAAGGAAGGAAGGAAGGAAGGAAGGAAGGAAGGAAGGAAGGAAGGAAGGAAGGAAGGAAGGAAGGAAGGAAGGAAGGAAGGAAGAGGGTCCACCTATTCTCCAAAGCACCAGAAGGCAGGACAAGAAGCAACGGAGGGAAACCGATCAAGGAGAGGAGCAACCTGGAATCATGGAGAAGCTTCCTGACAGTGAGGACAATTAACCAGTGGAACAGCTTGCCACAGGAAGTCGTAGTGCTTCATCATCGCTGGAGGTTTTTAAGAAGAGAAAATGGACAGCCACTTGTCTGAAACGGTATAGGGCAGTGGTGGCGAGCCTATGGCACGCGTGCCAGAGGCGGCACTCGGAGCCCTCTCTGTGGGCACGTGCGCCACACCCCGGAGATGGCAACTGTCCCTCTTCAACTAGCCGCCCGCGAACTCGCCCAGGTCCCACGTGGCCGGATGCATCCCAACATGGCTGGTTTCCCTCCCCCCTGTCGCAACCCTCCTGGCCTCGCATGCTCTCCTTTTCCCGGGCACGACCCACTGCATCGTCTCTTCAGCTGTCCGCCATCTGTCCAGCTCAGAGGCGGCGTCTCTGAACTGCTGGTGGCGGGCTGCGGCGCCCGAATGCACTGCTCGAAAGGCCGGCAGGCTGTGGCTGCTTACGGACACTGTCGGCCCCCATGCGCTCGCTGGCCTCCGTGCGCGGGGGCCGATGGTGCCCTGCCTCGCCTCGCCTCACCCCGCAGGACGAGCCTCCCGCCCGCTGCCCCAACTGCCAGAGACCCCCTGGATCTCCCCGAACCCTCCCCGTGAGCAACATCAAGGTGACCACGCCCACCCTGGCCACATCTCTCCAGTCGGCCACGCCCACCCAGTGGGCCACGCCCGCCCGGCACCCAGCGATAAATCAGTGGGTTTGGGGTCGCGGTTTGGGCACTCGGTCTCTTTAAAAGGTTCGCCCTCACTGGGATAGGGTCTCCTGCTGGAGCAGGGGGTTGGACTAGATGACCTCCGAGGCCCCTTCCAGCTCTCTTCTGATTGATAAAAAGAACTCCTCCCATCCCTATTTCCCAACATTCCTTGGGAGCTCCTAAGGCGGCTTGTTAGATACCGCATCTCCCACTGAGGTGGAAAGCCAGGTGCTGGACTCTCTGGCAGGCAGAGATAGGGATGAGAACCGACAGGGAGCGTTCACATTCGGGGTCCCTAACTCATAGGGCAAGCCACTAGAACAGAAAAATAAGGAAACCCCCCCCACCGCTTCTCGCACTGATGACGTTCCCTAGTTGGGTCATGAAACGTCTGCAAGGAAACCACCCAGCTCAGAGAGCGCCAAGAGGCCCAGAAGTGTCCCACAGCCTCTCTCTCTCTTTCACACACACACACACACACACACCTGGATGAGGTTGGGGTACAGCCCGGCCATCAGGACTCCCTTCACCAGTTCCTCCTCCTCGCTGTACTGGTTGCACACCGAGGACGGCAAGAGGCAATCCGAAGGCGTCGGAACCAGGTAGGCTTCGTAGAGGTTTTCGGAAAACTGCTTCACCAGGCCTGCGGGAGGGGCAGAGAGAGTGGACTTCAACTCCCAGAATTCCCCAGCGAGCCTTATCATCAATGCAGGCTGGTTGCCAAAGACAAGGGGAAGTCCTCGAATAACAACCGTTTGCTTAGTGACCGTTCAAAGTTGGAACGGCCCTCAACCGGTTTTTCGGACCGTTTTTTCACACTAACGAGTGTGCTAGCGTGCCCAGAATCCTATGATCAAAATCCAGACTGACGAGTGTGCTAGCATGCCCAGAATCCCATGATCAAAATCCAGACTGACGAGTGTGCTAGCATGCCCAGAATCCCATGCTCAAAATCCAGACGCTTGGCAACCGACTCGTATTTACAACGGTCGCAGCATCCCGGGGTCCCATTGATCAACATTCAGACGCTTGGAAACTGACTCGTATTTATGACGATCACAGTGTCCCGGGTCCATTGTAAATAAAATTCAGATGCTTGGCAACCGACTCATATTTACGACGGTTGCAGGGTCCTGGGGGACATTGTGATCCTCGTCGACTTTCTGAAATCAACGGGGCAAGTCGGATTCACATAGCAACCGTGGGACTAATTTAACCACCAGTGACTCACTTAATGACGGGGGCAAGAAAGGTCGTAAAATGGGGCAACCCCCCCGAACAACTGTCTTGCTTAGCAGCGGAAACGTGGGGCTCAATTTTGGTCATGAAGCCGAGGATTAGCTCTAGCCAGATTTTGATGACACGACGGTCGTAAGGGCGAGGACTTGTCGTAAGTCACTTTTGTCCGCCTCCTTAAGAATTGCTTCTCTCTCTCTCTCTCTCTCTCTCTCTCTCTCTCTCTCTCTCTCTCTCTCCCCCTCTGTTCTTTTTCCCAAGATAAATGAGGGTCAGCTGTATTTATTAAGTAATCAAATTTATACAGCCTCCCACCTTAAGGAAAGCGACTTCCGGTAGATTACAACGGATCGGGCGAGACAGTGAATAAACGAGACATTCGTTAGTTAACGTGGTTAGATCGTTGTTATTAAAAATGAATTTAAAATGATAAAAGGGAAGCTTACAAAACGGGGAAAAAAGGAGAACAGACGGAGGGGCGGTGATGCCGCTCCGAGGATCGTGCTGCTTACCGTTGATAAAGCGCAAACTCGGGGCGTAGAGCGAGTAATCCTGCAGGTAGTCATCGCGCGCGCGGCTGTCTCTGCGCCGGAGGATGTCTTCCCAGCCCGCCACAGCCCGCACGAACGCCAGGTGGTCGCTACCACTTTCTCGACTCAGGATGGCCTTGGCCTAAGGGGGGAACCGTTGCAAGAAAAGACAGAATAAAGGGATCTCGGAGGTCTTCTAGTCCAACCTTTTGGGACTGACTGACGCCCACAGTGATCACAAGTGCGTATGACGGTCACAGTTACCCTCGCAGGAGGGGGGCTGCAAACGCCTGTGAAATCCGTGGCAATGCTTGCGATAAGGGGCCCATGAGCACCCATAACTTGTTCTAGAAGGATCACAAATGCCCACGATAGTTGTGGCGATACTCGTATGAATGGGGCCGTGAATGCCCAGGACACCCGTGGCGATGCTCATGCGAGAGGGGCCGTGAACGCCCACAACGCTTGCGCGAGTGGGGACACAAACATCTGCGACAGTCCCGCGACTGGGGCCAGAAACATCCGTGATACTAGTGATGATGCTCAAGCGACTGGGGCCACAAACGCACGACACTCATGGAAACTCGCACGAGTGGGGGCCGTGAACACTAGCTTGTGCTAGTGGAGCTACAAACACCAATGAAGGTCGCGGTGACACTCGTACGAGTGGGATTGCAAATGCCCGTGATGTGGCAACGCTCGCGTGAGTTGGGACACGAACATCCACGACGCTCGCACAAATGGTGCCGCAAACACCCGTGACACTCCTATCGTACGAGTGAGACCATGAACAGCTACGATGCTCGTGTAAGTAGGGTCCCAAACATCCACGATGGTCCCGTGAGTGGGGGCACAATCGTTTGTGATGCTCGTGCAAGCGGGGCTGCGAACGCCCAGGACGCTCACACAAGTGGCGCCACAAATGTCTCTCAAGCTTGCGGCGACACTCGCGCGAGCGAAGCGGCGAACACGAAGTGGGGCTCTGCGCACCTGGGCACATCAGCCAGCCTCGCGCTCGACCTGGTGGCCGGTAGGAGGTAGTGGGTTGTGACCCACGGATTGGGGACCCTGTTGTAGTTCAACTGCAGGATGGTGGGGGAAACGCATCCAATTCGGTCGCCGGCCTCACCCGAGACAAGAAGCCTGTGGGGTCCTCACCTTGTCCACCTCCGTACGGTTCTGCAGGCTACTGCTGAAGGGGTCCCGGGTGAGGCAGGAGACGATGAGGAGGAGCGGCTGGATGCAGCGATAGATGGACGCCAGCACGATGGCCTTGGCCAGCCGGGGGTCAGTGGAGATCTGGGCCAGGCGCTTGCCCAGCGTGGTCAAAGCCTCTCGGTGGTCCAGCACGCCTGGAAGAGACTCGGCGTGAGCGAACGGAGAGGCGGGAAGAAAACAGACACCCGTCGGCCGTTTGAACCCCAGAACTCACCGATCTCCTGCAGTAGGATGACGGCCTCGTCCACCGCTTTGATGTCGGGGCTGTCCAGGGCTTTGGAGAGGAACTCGACGGCCTGCGAGTCAAAAAACCAGGGGCAATTCAATTCCCTTCAGAGCAGAGCTGGAAGCGACCTCGGAGGTCATCCAGTCCCACCTTCTGCTCAAGCAGGAGACCATTTCAGACGAGCGGCTGTCCAGCATCTTTTGAAGAGCCTCCAGGGATGGGGCAACCTCCACCGGATGTCATCCCATGATTCTGTAAGGGTCTCCTTACAGACTGGATCAGGGCTTTTCAACCGGTGGCACGCGTACCACTTGTGGTCCGTTAACAAGTGGCAGGTGGTCCGCAGCCTTGCCTAGCCATGTGTAGTGGGGGAGGGAAAGAGCCAGCACGGGCAAAGACTTACTGTGAGAGAGTCCTCTGGAGCTGCAGAGTGGCTGGGGCGAGGCAAAGGCCCCAGGCTCACCCTTCTGCATGAGAAAGGAGGAGGAGGGGGGGTGGAGACAGGAGAGGCTATAAAAGGAGGCAGTTTGGGCGGAGAGGGAGAGAGGAAAAAAAAGCAGCAGCCTTGGGAGGAGGTGGAGTCAGCTCTAGCTGAACGGAAAGAGGAGGGTGAAGGGGGGAGAGGAGAGATCAAGCAGGCCAGCCATGAGCCGATCTACAATTTCTGTGGCAGCCCCTGTGCTGGCAGCAACAAACAGGCAGGAAATGCAGCAGGCGAGGGGCTGCCCTCCACGAGGAATGAAAAAAGGTAGCATCAGCTGGAGGTGAGACACGGAGGGAGGGAGATGGGAGAGTGGAAGGATCCTTACGTGCTTTTGTGACTTTGAAGTGCTGGGGTTTGTGCAACGTGGGCGTTCTGCTCTTAAGGAGTGTTTGGCAATTTCTATTTGGCCGATGTCTCCTGTTAGCTTCTATTGCTCTGCCATTGTCAGCTGTAAGTTTTGCTGCAAGGGATTTTGATGTATTTTTCTCCTGAATGGATTTTGCCTGCAGCATTCCTTTACTTAGGAATGGAACCATTTGGGGAGGCTGCCTTAGCCGGCAGCCAATACTTACTACATTTTTTTCCCCCCTTGCTTAAGTGCCGGCTGCCCTCCTTAACTTTCCTTTCTAGCCAGCAGCTAATTCTTAAAGGGGAATGCGCCTTTTTAAGTTCGTTCACTCAGCAGCTTGTCTTTTCAGTCTCTGGAGGCTTTTCCTTGTTTGATGAATATATGGAAGAGAGAAAATATGGGGGGGGCATGAAAAAGAGGGAGGGAGGGAAGGAAGTCCCGCCTTAGCACTTGGCCACCAGCAGCTCTGCCATTGGCTTTGCTTGTCAAAAAGGTTGCAGAAGGGGATCCCATGACCCTGGGACACTGTGACCATCATAAATATGAATCGGCTGCCAAGCATCCAAATATAAATCACGTGAGCCTGGGCACGCTGCAATGGTCGTTACGTGTGAAAAATGGTCATTAAGTCATTTCAGTGCAATTGCCACTTTGAACAGGTTATTTTTGGGGTCATCAAGTTTTTGACACCTTGCTAGGTGGTACTCGAATATTGCCATAGCCTAAAAGTGGTACAGCCCTGGACTAGATGATCTTCCAATTCTGTGATTCCATGATTCTGTAAGGGTCTCCTGCTTGAGCAGGGGGTTGGACTGGATGACCTCCGAGGTCCCTTCCAACTCTGTCGTCCTATGATTCTCTGTCTCCTGCTTAAGCAGGGGGTTGGGCTAGATGACCTCCAAGATCCCTTCCAACACGATTCTGTCAGGGTCTCCTGCTTGAGAAGGGGGTCGGGCTAGATGACCTCCGAGGTCCCTTCCAATATGATTCTGTCAGGGTCTCCTGCTTGAGCAGGGGGTTGGGCTAGATGACCTCCGAGATCCCTTCCCACACGATTCTGTCAGGGTCTCCTGTTTGAGCAGGGGTTGGGCTAGATGACCTCCGAGATCCCTTCCAATATTATTCTGTAAGGGTCTCCTGCTTCAGCAGGGGGTCGGGCTAGATGACCTCCGAGATCCCTTCCAATATGATTCTGTCAGGGTCTCCTGCTTGAGCAAAGGGTCGGGCTAGATGACCTCCGAGATCCCTTCCAATATGATTCTGTAAGGGTCTCCTGCTTGAGCAGGGGGTCGGTCTAGATGACCTCCGAGGTCCCTTCCAACACGATTCTGTCAGGGTCTCCTGTTTGAGCAAAGGGTCGGTCTAGATGACCTCCGAGGTCCCTTCCCACACGATTCTGTCAGGGTCTGCCTGAGCAGGGGGGTTGGCCTGGATGACCTCCCAGGGTCTCTTCCAACTCTTAGTCTTCTGTGAGGGTCTCCTGCTTGAGCAAGAGGGTCAGACTAGATGACCTCCCGGGTCCCTCCCACCTCTTGTCTGCCTATAATCCCGTTCAGGCTTTCGTGCTTCGAGCCGGCGCTAGTAAGGTAACGCCTGGCGTTGAGCGACTCTAAAAGATCAGAAACCCCCCCCCCATCCCCCTCCTGCGCCATTCCCCCGTTCCGCGGTCTCGGCCGACAGCTCACCGTCTTCTCCGGCTGGTGGATCTTGGTTTGTACCACCAGGTTCTCCAGCGGCGTGCGTAGGATCTCGGGCACCTGGTAGGTGGGCATGCGGTCCAGACGGCTGCGCGGGAAGAGGTGGTAGGCGAAGCCCGACTGGCAGCGTCCGGCTCGGCCGCGACGTTGGATGACGTTCGACTTGGACACCCAGACGGTCTCCAAGCACGAAACCTGGGCGAAGGGGAAGACGGAGGGAAAACAAAATCGACCCGGAACGAAGGAAGAAGCGAGGACGGTTAACCAGAGGAACTGCTGGCCACCAGACGGGATGAGTGCTCCATCGCTGGAAGGGTTGTTTTTTTTTTTTTTAAAGGAAGAGACGGGATATCTGTCTCCCGCTCGAGCAGGGGGTTGGACTAGAAGACCTCCCGGGTCCCTTCCCGCTTTATTCGGAGTGAGCGTTTGTTTCCGGGGTTGGCTTCAGACAATCAAGCACCTTTTGGGCCTTAAACGGAATCCTAACCCGTAAACCTAACCCTAGCCATCGCATTAACCCTAACCCTAAGCTTAAACCTAACCCTAGCCCCAGTCCTAATGCATAACCTTAACCGAAGCCCTAGGCCTAGTTCGAACCCTAAGGTTAAGTCCTGGCCTCAGCCCTAATTCATAACCCTAACCCTCACCCTAGTCCTAATCCTAACCCTAACCTTAAACCTAACCCTAACCTTAGTCTTATCTCTAACCCTAACATTTCAGCTGAAACCTAACTCTAACCCTAGTCCTAACTCTGACCCTAACCCTAGTCTTAACCGTAATCTTAAACTTAACCCTAACCTGAAACCTAACTCTAACCCTAACCTTAAACCTAACCCTATCCTTACTCTTATCTCTAACCCTAACCCTAGTCCTAAACCAGTGGTTCTCAACCTGTGGGTCGGGACCCCATTTGGGGTCGAACGACCATTTTACGAGGGTCGCCAAACAAGGCTGTCTGCCATTTCCCCCCCCCCTTTTCTTTGGCCACGCCCCTGGCACCCGGTGATGTATACGTGGTTGGGGGTCACCACAACATGGGGAACTGTATTATGGGGTCGCGGCATTAGAAAGGTTGAGAACCACTGTCCTAAACCCTAATCCTAACCCTAACCTTAAACCTAATCTTAACTTTAAACCTAACCCAAACACTAATCCTAACCTTAAACCTAAACCTAACCTTACTCTTATCTCTAACCCTAATCCTAACCTGAAATCTAACTCTAACCTTAAACCGTAACCCTAGTCCTAACTCTAACCTTAAACCTAACCCTACTCTTATCTCTAATCCTAATCCTAACCTGAAATCTAACTCTAACCTTAAACCCTAACCCTAGTCTTAACTAACCCTAACCTTAAACCCAACCCTAACCTTAACCCTAACCTTAAACCTAACCCTAACCGTAGTCTTTTCTCTAACCCTAATCCTAACCCTAACCTTAAACCTAATCCTAACTCTAGTCCTAACTCTAACCTTAAACCTAACCTTAGTCTTTTCTCTAACCCTAATCCTAACCCTAACCTTAAACCTAACCTAACCCTAGTCCTAACTCTAACCTTAAACCTATCCCTAACCTTAAACCTAACCTAACCCTAGTCCTAACTCTAACCTTAAACCTATCCCTAACCTTAAACCTAACCTAACCCTAGTCCTAACTCTAACCCTAACCGTAAACCTATCCCTAACCTTAACCCTAACTCTAACCTTAATCCTAACCTTAACACTAACCCTAACCTTAGTCTTTTCTCTAACCCTAATCCTAACCCTAACCTGAAACCTATCCTAACCCTAGTCCTAACTCTAACCTGAAACCTAACCCTAGTCCTAACTCTAACCCCAACCCTAACCCTAACCTTAGTCCTAACTCTAACCCTAACCTTAAACCAAATCCTAACCCTGGCTTAACTCCAGCCCTAATGTTCACCCTAGCCCCAACCCGTACCTTTAAATCTAACCCCAAACCTAACTTTAAACTTAACCCTAACCCTCATCCTAACCCTAACCGGAGATGTCACAAGCAGGAGGAAGCAAGCTAGTCGGCCCTCTCTCCCCCACCCCCCGGGACTCTCCGAAAAAAGCCGGGAAGCCACCCGGAGAAGGAGCCCGCCCCCCGCATCCTTAACCCCGGTTCTTCAGGCCCAAACCTTGGTCTTCAGATCGTAGCGCTCCTCCTTGTGGGTCCCGCTGTCCACCACGTGGACGATGTCGTTGATGGTGATGGAGGTTTCGGCGATGTTGGTGGCCAGGACGATTTTCCGGACCCCGGCGGGGGGTCGGGGGAAGATGCTCTGCTGGTCCATCATGGGGATGTTGGAATGGACTAAACGGGGGTGGGGTGGGAGGGGAAGCGGAAGAAGAAGGCAAATCTCAGCTTTTCGGCTTCTCCTCTTCCCCCACCTTCTCCGGACCGGCGTCGTGGCGCTCGCCATTTCGACCACGGGAAAAAAAACACACCCGTTTCCGGATAGGCGTCGTGGCGCTCGCCAACGTTTCGACCAGAAAAAAAAAACAAACGCCCGTTTCCGGATAGGCGTCGTGACATTTGCCAACTTTTCGACCGGAAAAAAAACACCCGTTTCCCTATAGGCGTCGTGACATTTGCCAACTTTTCGACCGGAAAAAAACCGCCCGTTTCCAGATAGGCGTCGTGGCGCTTGCCAACGTTTCGACCGGAAAAAAAAATGCCCGTTTCCAGATAGGCGCCGTGACATTCGCCAACTTTTCAACCGGAAAAAGAAACACCTATTTCCAGATAGGCATCGTGGCGCTGGCCAACGTTTCAACCGGAAAAAAAACAACGCCCGTTTCCGGATAGGCGTCGTGACATTTGCCAACTTTTCAACCGGAAAAAGAAACGCCCATTTCCAGATAGGCGTCATGGTGCTCGCCAACGTTTCGACCGAAAAAAAAAACCCGCCCGTTTCCGGATACGCGTCGTGACATTTGCCAACTTTTCGACCCCCCCAAAAACGCCCTTTTCCAGATAGGCGTCGTGGTGCTCACCAACGTTTTGACTGGAAAACAAAAACGCCTGTTTCCGGATAGGCGTCGTGACATTTGCCAACTTTTCGACCGGAAAAAGAAACGCCCATTTCCGGATAGGCGTCGTGGCGCTCGCCGTTTCGACTGGAAAAAAAAAAGCCCGTTTCCGGATAGGCGTCGTGGCGCTCGCCAACTTTTCGACCGGAAAAAAAACGCCCGTTTCCGGATAGGCGTCGTGGCGCTTGCCGTTTCGACCGGAAAAAAAGCCCGTTTCCGGATAGGCGTCGTGGCGCTCGCCAACTTTTCGACCGGAAAAAGAAACGCCCGTTTCTGGATAGAACGGCCAAAACCGTTTCCCGCCAGAGCGCGTATTATTTTCACCTGGTAAGATAAGGTATCGGCTGTTGTGGGACCCGAGGATTTCCAAGAGACGCTGCTGGACCCCTTTAATCTCCTGCCAGCCGGGAAGGAAACAGAGGATGCCGCCTGCAAGGAGAGAGAGAGAGAGGGAAAAAAAGAGGGGATGTCCCGTTTCATAAAAGTGGGATTTGGGGGGGGGGGGAGAGACGGGAGGTGAGAAGCAGTCTTCCTGTATTTGAGGGTGCTGCCCCAAAGAGGGCGGGAGGAAAAGAAGGGAGGGAGGAAGGAATGACCAGAGGGGGAAGAAGGGAGGAAAAAAAGAGGGAGGAGGGAGGCAGGCAGGAAGGAAAAGAGGTATGAAGGAAGAAAAAGGGGAGGGAGGGAGGGAGGGAGGAAGGAAAAGAAGGAAAAAAGAGGGGAGGGAGACAGGAAGAAAGGAAGGAAAAGTGGGGAGGGAGAGAGGCAGGAAGGAAAAAAAGAGGGGAGGGAGGGAGACAGGAAGGAAGGAAGGAAAAAAGGGATGAAGGAAGTAAAAGGGGGAAGGGAGGGAGGAAAGAGGGAGGAAAAGAGGGGAGGGAGACAGGAAGAAAGGAAGGGAGGAAGGAAGAAAAAGAGGGGAGGGAGGGAGAGAGGGAAAAGGAAAAAAGAGGGGAAGGAGGGAGAGAGGAAGGAAGGAAGGAAAAAAGAGGGGAGGGAGGGAGACAGGAAGAAAGGAAGGGAGGAAGAAAAAGAGGGGAGGAAGAGAGGGAAAAGGAAAAAAGAGGGGAAGGAGGGAAAGAGGGAGGGAGGGAGGAAGGAAAAAAAGAGGGGAGAGAGTGAGACAGGAAGGAAAAGAGGGACGAAGGAAGAAAAAGAGAGGGAGGGAGGGAGGAAATCCAAGCCCGCCGGTTTATCAAAATGGCTGACTGAGGAATCATGGGAGTTGAAGTCTGCCAGTCAGGAAAGGGCCATGTTGGAAAACCCCGTCTTAAAGCATCCAGGCTGAGGCATTCTGGGAGTTGAAGTCCACCAGTCATCAAAGAGGCCAAGTTGGAAGGCCCCTGAGAGTCTGGATCCAAGCCCACAGCTTCATCAAAATGGCTGATTGAGGGATTCTGGGAGTTGAAGTCCACCAGTCAGAAAAGGGCCAAGTTGGAAGGCCCCTGAGAGTCTGGATCCAAGGCCGCAGTTTCATCAAAATGGCCGACTGAGGCATTCTGGGAGTTGAAGTCCACCAGTCAGAAAAGGGCCAAGTTGGAAGGCCCCTGAGAGTCTGGATCCAAGGCCGCAGTTTCATCAAAATGGCCGACTGAGGCATTCTGGGAGTTGAAGTCCACCAGTCATCAAAGGGGCCAAGTTTGAAGACCCCTGAGAGTCTGGATCCGAGCCCCCAGGTTCATCAAAATGGCCGACTGAGGCATTCTGGGAGTTGAAGTCCACCAGTCATCAAAGGGGCCAAGTTTGAAGACCCCTGAGAGTCTGGATCCAAGGCCACAGTTCATCAAAATGGCCGACTAGGGCATTCTGGGAGTTGAAGTCCACCAGTCATCAAAGGGGCCAAGTTTGAAGACCCCTGAGAGTCTGGATCCAAGGCCACAGTTCATCAAAATGGCCGACTGGGGCATTCTGGGAGTTGAAGTCCACCAGTCATCAAAGGGGCCAAGTTTGAAGACCCCTGAGAGTCTGGATCCAAGCCTGCAGTTTCATCAAAATGGCCGACTGAGGCATTCTGGGAGTTGAAGTCCACCAGTCAGAAAAGGGCCAAGTTTGAAGACCCCTGAGAGTCTGGATTCAAGCCCCCAGGTTCATCAAAATGGCCGAATGAGGCATTCTGGGAGTTGAAGTCCGCCTGTCACAAAAGGGCCTGGTTCCGTCATCGGTTCATTCCCCCACCCCAAAGCAAAGCGAGCCTCCACCCCGCCCCCCCCGCAAAACCCGGTTGGATCCACTTCTACGGCCAACCCAACGAGCTTGAGCGGCACGTGGGGGGGGGGGAAGAGACAGAGGGACTCCCACCCACCTGGTTCTCCGTGGGCATCGATCTGAAGGATCAGGTCGGCGATCAGCTCAAGATCCAGGACACACTCGTCGTCCGATTGCTGGGGGGGGGGGAGGTGTGGAGTGGGGAGAAGAGAGAGAGACAGTGACGGGGCAGGTAATCCTCGACTTATGACCATGAGAGAGCTCAAAGTTCCCGCTGCTAAGCGAGACATGGGTTACAGGAGTTTTGATCCGGTTCATCTCCGTCTTTATTTTGATCTCTCGGTCCTTAGCCGTTTCACCGTTATCCATCCATCCATCCATCTCTATTGGTCTCCCCCGTCTCTTTATTTCGATCTATCCCTATCTATTATCTACCCACCTACCTATCCATCCATCCATCCATCTCGATTTATCTCCGTCTGTCTTTATTTTGATCTCTATCCCTATCGATCTATTACCTACCCACCTACCCATCTCTATTTATCTCCGTGTCTTTATTTCGATCTATCCCTATTTATCCATTATCTACCCATCCATCCATCCCTCTCTATTTATCTCCATCTTTATTTTGATCTCTATCCCTATCTATTTATCCATTATTTACCCTTCCTCCATCCATCCATATCTATTTATTTCCATCTATTTTTATCTCTCTATCCCTATCTATTTATCCATTATCTACCCTTCCTCCATCCATCCATCCATATCTATCTCCATGTCTTTATTTTGATTTCTCTATCCCTCTATTTATGCATTATGTACTCATCCATCCATCCATCTTTTATCTCCGTCTGTCTTTATTTTGATCTCTATCCCTATCTATTTATCCATTATTTACCCTTCCTCCATCCATATCTCCGTCTGTCTTTATTTTTATCTCTCTATCCCTATTTATCCGTTATCTACCCATCCATCCATTCATCTCTATTTATCTCCATCTGTCTTTATTTTGATCTATTTATCCATTATCTACCCTTCCTCCATCCATCCATCTCTATTTATCTCCGTCTGTCTTTATTTTTATCTCTCTATCCTTCTATTTATCCATTATTTACCCATCCATATCTATTTATCTCCGTCTTTTATTTTTATCTCTCTATCCCTATCTATTTATCCATTATCTACCCTTCCTCCATCCATCCAACTCTATTTATCTCCATCTGTCTTTATTTTTATCTCTCTATCCTTCTATTTATCCATTATCTACCCTTCCTCCATCCATCCATCTCTATTTATCTCTATTTTGATCTATCCCTATTTCTCCATTTACCCATCCATCCATCCATGTCTATTTATCCCATCTTTTTATTTCAATCTCTCTATCCGTATCAATGTATCTATTAGGTACCTACGTACCTATCCATCCACATCTATTTATCTCTGTCTGTCTTTATTTTCATCATTCTATCCCTATCTCGCCTTTATGGATTACTGCCTTGTCGTGGCGAAGGGGCTTGCATAACTCAATGAAGCTATAAGCTATGCCGTGCAGGGCCACCCAAGACGGACAGGTTATAGCAGAGAGTTCTGACAAAATGTGATCCACTGGAGAAGGAAATGGCAAACCACTCCAGTATCTTTGCCATGAAAACCCCATGGACAGTACTAAAAGGCAAAAAGATATGACACTGGAAGATGAGCCCCTCAGGTCGGAAGGTGTCCAATATGCTACTGGGGAAGAGCAGAGGGCTAGTACTAGTAGCGCCAGAAAGAATGAAGCGACTGGGCCAAAGCCGAAAGGACGCTCAGCTGTGGATATATCTGGTGGTGAAAGGAAAGTCCGATGCTGTAAAGATTTTTTCTCCATAGGAACCTGGAATGTAAGATCCATGAATCAAGGCAAGCTAGACGTAGTCAAAAAAGAGATGACAAGAATGAACATCGACATCTTAGGAATCAGCGAACTAAAATGGACAGGAATGGGTGAATTCAACTCAGATGACCATCAGGTATACTACTGTGGGCAAAAATCCCTCAGAAGAAATGGAGTAGCCTTCATAGTCAATAAAAGAATAGGAAAAGCAATACTGGGATACAATCCCCAAAATGACAGAATGATCTCAATTCGAATCCAAGGCAAACCATTCAATATCACAGTAGTCCAAATCTATGCCCCAACCACTGGTGCTGAAGAGGATGAAATTGACCGGTTCTATGAAGCCCTACAGCACCTTATAGAATTAACACCAAAAAATGATGTCCTTATCATCATGGGGGATTGGAATGCTAAGGTAGGAAGCCAAAAGATAACCGGAATAACAGGCAAGTTTGGCCTTGGAGAACAAAATGAAGCAGGGCACAGGCTAATAGAATTTTGTCAAGAGAATACGATGGTCATAACAAACACTCTTTTCCAACAACCCAAGAGACGGCTCTACACATGGACATCACCAGACGGTCAACATAGAAATCAGATTGACTATGTACTCTGCAGCCAAAGATGGAGAAGCTCTATACAGTCAGTAAAAACAAGACCAGGAGCTGACTGTGGCTCAGATCATGAGCTTCTCGTTGCAAAATTTAGGCTTAAATTGAAAAAAGTAGGGAAAAGCACTAGGCCACTCAGGTATGAACTAAATCATATTCCTGATGAATATACAGTAGAGGTGACAAATAGATTTAAGGAACTGGATCTGATAGACAGAATGCCTGAAGAACTATGGATGGAAGTTCGCAACATTGTACAAGAGGTAGCAACTAAAACCATCCCAAAGAAAAAGAAATGCAAGAAAGCAAAATGGCTGTCTCCGGAAGCTTTGCAAATAGCTGAGGAAAGAAGGGAAGCGAAAGGCAAAGGAGAAAGAGAAAGATACACCCAATTGAATGCAGAATTCCAGAGAGTAGCTAGAAGAGATAAGAATGCCTTCTTAAATGAACAGTGCAAAGAAATAGAAGAAAACAACAGAATAGGGAGGACCAGAGATCTCTTCAAGAAAATTGGAGATATGAAGGGAACGTTTCATGCAAAGATGGGCATGATAAAGGACCAAAATGGCAGAGACCTAACAGAGGCAGAAGAGATTAAGAAGAGATGGCAAAACTACACAGAAGAACTATACAAGAATGAGCTTAACATCCCAGATAACCACAATGAGATGGTCACTGACCTCGAACCAGACATCCTAGAATGTGAAGTGAAATGGGCCTTAGAAAATCTGAGCAACAACAAAGCTAGTGGAGGTGACAGTATTCCAGCTGAGCTATTCAAAATCTTAAAAGACGATGCAGTAAAAGTGCTACACTCAATTTGCCAGCAAATTTGGAAAACTCAACAGTGGCCACAGGATTGGAAAAGGTCAGTTTACATTCCAATTCCAAAGAAAGGCAATGCCAAAGAATGTTCAAACTATCGCACCATTGCACTCATTTCACATGCTAGTAAAGTTATGCTTAAAATCCTACAAGCTAGACTCCAGCAGTATGTGGATCGAGAACTACCAGAAGTACAGGCAGGATTTCGAAGAGGCAGAGGAACTAGAGATCAAATTGCCAACATACGCTGGATCATGGAGAAAGCTAGGGAGTTCCAGAAAAACATCTACTTCTGCTTCATTGACTATGCAAAAGCCTTTGATTGTGTGGATCACAACAAATTGTGGCAAGTTCTTAAAGAGATGGGAGTACCAGACCATCTCATTTGTCTCTTGAGAAACCTATATGCGGGTCAAGAAGCAACAGTGAGAACTGGACACGGAACCACTGATTGGTTCAAAATTGGAAAAGGAGTCCGGCAAGGCTGTATACTGTCGCCCTGCCTATTTAACTTATATGCAGAGCACATCATGAGAAAGGCAGGGCTAGATGAATCAAAAGTTGGAATTAAGATTGCCGGGAGAAATATCAACAACCTAAGATATGCAGATGATACCACTCTAATGGCAGAAAGTGAAGAGGAACTAAAGAGCCTCTTGATGCGGGTGAAGAAGGAGAGTGCAAAAGTTGGCTTGAAACTCAACATTAAGAAAACCAAAATCATGGCATCCGGCCCTCTCAATTCCTGGCAAATAGATGGGGAAGAAATGGAGGTAGTGACAGATTTTATTTTTCTGGGCTCAAGATCACCTCAGATGGGGACTGCAGCCAAGAAATTAAAAGACGCTTGCTCCTGGGGAGGAAAGCTATGGCAAATCTAGACAGCATACTAAAAAGCAGAGACATCGCCCTGCCAACAAAAGTGCGTATAGTCCAGGCCATGGTTTTCCCAGTTGCAATGTATGGCTGTGAAAGTTGGACCATAAGAAAGGCTGAGCGCCAAAGAATTGAGGCCTTTGAACTATGGTGCTGGAGAAGACTCCTGCGAGTCCCTTGGACTGCAAGGCGTTCAAACCGGTCGTCCTAGAAGAGATCAACCCCGACTGCTCTTTAGAAGGCCAGATCCTGAAGCTGAAACTCAAGTACTTTGGCCACCTAATGAGAAGGAAGGATCACTGGAGAAGAGCCTAATGCTGGGAAAGATGGAGGGCAATAGAAGAAGGGGACGACAGAGAATGAGATGGCTGGATGGAGTCACTGAAGCAGGAGGCGTGAACTTAAATGGACTCCAGAAGATGGTAGAGGACAGGAAGACCTGGAGGAACGTTGTCCATGGGGTCGCGATGGGTCGGACACGACTTCGCAATTAACAACAACAACAATCCCTATCTATTTATCCATTATCTACCTATCCACCCATCCATATCTATGTATCTTTCTGTCAGTCCGTCTTTATTTCTATCTCTCTGTTTGTCTATTATCTGTCTACTTCCTTCCTTCCTTTCTTCCTTTTTTCTTTCTATCCGGATCAGCCTTGACCTCTCGGTTGCCCGTTTTCCACGCACCTGGTCACGGGTCCCCCTATCCTTCCCCCGCCCCCCGGATCGCTCGCGCGCCGCCCACCTTGATCTCGTAGTGCCGATGCCGGCCGAGCATAGCCATCATATCCTCCAGGTAGTACTCCTTGACCGGATACATGAAGCCCGGCACTTTGACCACCGGACAGTCGCCAAAGTACTCCGAGAAACGCTGGTTGTCCCCCGTGGCGCTCATCAGCACCAGGCGCAGCTGCCGGTTCTGCTTCTGGATCCCCTTCAGCAGGATGAGCAGGAAGTCGGTGTTGACGTCCCGCTCGTGGACCTCGTCCACGATCACGTGGCTGACCCCCTCCAGCCGGGGGTTGCCCTGCAGCTTGCGCAGTAGGATACCCACGGTGCAGAAGAGCAAGGCGCCGCCCCGGGCCGGCGGCTTGCTCTCCAGCCGCACCTGGTAGCCCACGTTGCGCCGCAGGCTGGGGCCCAGCTCCTGGGCCACGCGCTGGGCCACGGAGATGGCACTGATCCGGCGGGGCTGGGTGATCACCACGTTGCACTGGGCGCCGCGCCCCTCCAGGAGGTAGTGCTCCAGCAGGAGCTGCGGGATGCGGGTGGTCTTCCCGCAGCCGGTGTCGCCGGCGATGACCACCACCGGGTGCTGCTCCACGGCTGAGAGGATGGCCTCCTTGTGGGAGTCCACGGGCAGCGAGGGGCTGTCGGGCCACAGGTTGCCCCGCCGTTTCCAGAGGGCCAGCAGGTTTTGGCTGAGGCGCAGCTCTTCCGATTCGGAGAGCGGGATGTAGGTTTTGCCCGTGATGGCGTCGCTCAGGGCGCCGTTGCTCTCCTTGCTCAGGTTCATCACGTCGTCCGCCAGGCGCGGCCGGGACTCCCGGGAGTCGACGGGATACTGCGGAAAGCAGACGAGAGGGCTTTAGAGAGGGATCCGCTTGCAAGGTGCTGGCCATCCCCCCGCGATCAACGGGCTGGAAGAGAGAGTCAATACACCGGAGGGCTACGGGGTTGTTTGTTCCATCGCTGAGACAGGCTAGTCGTCAACTTAATGAGCGTTTGGGTTAGTGATTGTTCGAAGTGACAACCGTGCCTCATGGCCGCGGCCGCACCCCCACAATCAAGTGATCTGTCTGTGTGTGTGTGTGTGTGTGTGTGTGTGTGTGTGTGTAGATATAGGTAGGTGGTGCTCGACTTAGGACGATGGTTCGTTTCGTGACCGTTCGAAGCGACCACGGTGCTGAAAAGGCCTCACGACCGTGGCAGCATCCCCACAGTTGGGTGGCTTGTGTGTGTGTGTGTGTGTGTTTGTTTAGCGACAGTTCGAAGTAAGAAGGTCCTGTAAAAAGGGACTGGAAACCGTTTTTCACTCTTATGACCGGTGTAGCATCTCCATTCAGGTAATGTGTGTTTTTGTGTTTGTTTGTGTGTGTGTGTATACATATACATACATACATACATACATATATATACACACACATATACACACATATATACACACACACGAACATACATATATACACACATTACACATATCCACACATGTACATATCCACACTACACACACACATGTACATATACACGCTACACACATATACATATACACACTACACACACATGAACACAAGCCACATATACTACACGTATACTACACATATACACACATGAACATACACATATACACATACTACACACATGAACATATATACATACACTACACATATATACACACGTGAACATACACACTACACATATATACACATGAACATACATATATATATACACAATACACATGTACATATATACACACATACACACACATGAAGATACACATATACATATACACATGAACATACATGTATACACACCACACACATGTACATATATACACATATATGCACATGAATATACACACATTAAACATATATACACACGTACATATACACACATGAACACATACACACATGAACATATATACACACACTACACACACACGCATATATATATATATATATGTTCCTTGACTTACAATAGTGACCATTTGAAGTTACAATAGCGCTGGAAAAAGGGACTTAGCAGTGTTTTTCACACTTATTACCACTTATTACTGTGGCATCCCTAGTCAGGTGACTTGTGTGTAAAAATATCTAGGTAGTCCTCAACTTATGACGGTTTAGTGAGCGTTCAAAATTACAACGGTGCTGAAAAAAATGGGACTAAGGACTCGTGTCTGTGTCTCTGTGTGTAGATACATATAGGCAATCCTTGACTTACGATGATTCGTTTAGTGACTCTGTGTGTGTGTAACAACCGGGACAAAAAAAGTCATCAAACGGGGCACAGCTCAGTTCACAACTGTCTCACTTAGCAGCAGAAATTTGGGTTCAATTATGGCCGTTAAGTCAAGGACTTACAACAGGCCCAGGCTTTATAACAGTCCATTTAGAGACCATTTCAGCTCGTCCCGGACTTATAACAGTCCGTTTAGTGACTCAAGTTACAACGGCATCGAAAAAAGAGACTTACAACTATTCTTCACACTTAACGACCGTCGCAACCTCACCCAAGCTGGATTCGCTTAATGACAGTTGTGATGGATGTCACAACCGCAGTGGTTCACTTAACAGCGGGGTGGGGGGCGAGCTGTCGTAAAACGGGGCCAAAACTCACTTCAGAAATGTTACCCCTTCGCAATCGTTTCGGGACTCCGCAGCGCCGCGGCTGGCAGGCCTCGGCGCTCCGCCCGACTTACGTGGTTCAGGTAGTTCTCGATCTTGCGCAACGTGGCCTCGGGGACTTTGATGTGGCAGGGCTTCCGCTGGTTCTCGCCCAGCTCCCGCAAGGAAGTCATGTTGTACATGGCGTGACTCAACGGATTGTTGTTCTTGTCCACTAAGCCGAGACTCTGGAGGGAGGGAGGGAGAGTCACGGTGAGACCGGGGTGCCCGGGAGCCCACGGGGAGATGGTAACGTTCTGCGATTTGAAGTAATCTCACGGTCAATTTGGAATATCCTGGAATATTCTGGAAGGTTCTATCATTCGGTAATATTCCGCGATTTGGTAATCGGTAATTCAGGCTAGCAGCTGGAAGGGCTGGGAGATGGGGGTAGCCAGGAGAGATATTTTTGTCATTTCCCGGTAAATCGGTAAGATCGTGCACTTCCGTAATATCCCGAAATTCTGTAATTCCGTAATATTTGGTAATAGCCTGTAATTCTATAATATCCTGTAGTTCTGTAATATTCTGTTAACTCGGTAAAATTCTGTCATTCGGTTAATATTCTGAAATTCTGCAATTCCATAATATTTGGTAACATCCTGTAAGTTTGTAATATTCTGTAATATTCTGCAATTCCATAATATTTGGTAATATCCTGTAATTCTGTAATATTCTGTAATATTCTGCAATTCTGTAAAATCCTGTAAAATTCTGTTAACTGTAAAATTCTGCCATATTCTGTAATTCTGTAAAATTTTGTAATATTTCGTAATGCCCTCTAATATTCTGTAATTCTATAATATTTTGTACTATAGATATATATCTAAATAGATACACATATATCTAATTGTAGATAGGAAGATATCTAAACGTAGATTAGATAGGATATGTAAATAGAGATACTATATATCTTACAGATATCTAATTATAAAGATGTATGCAAATATCTAGAGATAGGTGTATCTAAATAGATAAATAGAAAGATATCTAATTAGATGTATATCTAAATATAGATTAGATAAATATCTAGAGATACGATATATAAATAGATATAGATATCTGATAGATCTAAATATATATCTAAATACAGATGGATTGGATTAGATAATAATAATAATAATAGTAGTAGTAGTAATACAGTTGGAAGGGACCTTGGAGGTCATCTAGTCCAACCTTCTAAATAGACATAGATATCTTATAGATAGATATCTAAATATATAGCTAAATAGTTTGACAGATTGATAATACACACACACACACACACACAAAAAAACATATATATAGACATGTACATATATATGTATACATATACATATTTGTATATATGTACATGTCTGTCTATACTTTTATTTAAACTAAATTTGTATACAGTAATTGTAGATAGATATATCTAAATAGATAAAAAGATATATCTAATTAGATGTATATCTAAATATAGATTAGATAAATATTTAGAGATAGCTATGATATATTTAATGATAGATCTAAATATAAATAAATATCTAGAGATATATTTAAATAGATATATCTAATGATAGATCTAAATATATGTCTAAATACAGATGAATTAGATTATAGATAATATCTAAATATACATATCTAAATATAGAAATCTTATAGATATATCTTACAATTACATGGACATAGATATCTAAACATATATCTAAATATATATATATCTAGTCTGACAGCGATAATACACGTATCTATCTAAATATACAGATATTGCTAAATATATGCACTTGACTGTCTATATATGCTGACGTTTTATTGAAACTAAACTTGTCTATCAGTGGTCACACGACTTCTGTCGATGCCCGACGCTAAATAAAATCAAATGAACAAAAAAATAAAATGAAAAATCACATTACCATCACAAGCTAAATAAAAACCAGCCACCGCAGAGGCCCGCGGAACGCCGTCCACGCGCTGCGGCTTTCTCGCCACTCACCTTCAACTTCTGGCAGGCCAGCGCCGCGGCCTTGTTCTCCGCTTCCACTTTGCGACGGCCCTTGGCCGCGAAGGTCATGGGGCAGGGCCAGCGGAGGGTCAGTTTGCAGATCTTGGTCTTCGTGCCGACAGTCCGGAACTGCATGTACTCCTGTCGGAACGACAAAACGTCGGGAAGAGACGCTTTTAACGTCCGATTTTCGCCGAAAGCGACGTACACACACCTACACACCTGGTTCAGGTGGCAACTCACCTTGACGGTGGAGGAGGAGGTGGCGATTTGGATGACCTGGGCGAGGAGGTTTTTCGGGAGGGGAAACTGAGTCAGGGCGCGCAGGGCGGTGTTGTCGTCCGTCATCTCCATCGACAGTCCATCCCTGTACGGGGAAAAGACGAGGCAACCGCTCGGTCGTATCTCGGGGATTCGGTCCCCCTGAAAAGGGTCTGCTGCTGCCGTAAGAGGGCGGCGCCTAGGGTTTGGACCGTGAGTGTGGAGGGAGTCCTCGACTTACGACCGTTTGTTTAGCGAGTGTCCGAATTGGCGAGAAAAAGTGCCGTACGACAGGTTTTTCGCTCTCAAGCAGTGGACATTGGGGACTGAGCCGTGGTCGTAAGTAGAGGACTAGCCATAGTTCAATCGGCTTTGATGCTTAGAGATTGTCGAAGGGCCGCACAATCATTAACAACTGGGGGCACTCGCTTAAGGCCTTTTTTTTTGGAAGCGAGTTCAGCTCCATTTTACGACCTTCCTTGCCAATGGCGTTAAGCGAATCCCTGCAGTTCATTGAAGTCACACGGTTGGGAAACAAAATCTGGCTTCCCCCGTTGACTCGGATCGTCCCGAAGGTTGCCAAACAGGATTACGGGATGCTCCCCACCAGGATGTTGTGACCGTCGTAAGTGCGAGTCAGTTGCCAAGCGTCAGAATTTTGGACCGAGGGGAAGCCAAGTCACTTTTTTCAGCGTCGGTGTAATTTCGGTCACTGAATGTGTCTAAGACGCTTTTTCCGGTGTCGTCGTTGCTTCGGTCACTAAAGGAACCGTTGTAAGTCCAGGACGTGACCTTGTCGAGATGGAAGCCAGACCCTCCCAAGAGAGACCCTCACCCAGCCACCCGAGCCCAGGGCGTACCGACGTCGTACCTCAGGTCCCTGGGCGGCGTCTGGCCTCCCGGTCGCGACACGGAGATGCCGTTAGGCACTTCAATGGCGTCCTCTTCCAGTTCCCCCTCCTCCAGTTCTCCCTCCTCCAGCTCCCCCTCCTCCAATTCCTCATTTCGGATGGGTTTGGGGAGGGGGGGGCTGTGCTCCAGGGGCTGCACGGGGTCCTCGGGCTCCATCCGCCGCCAGCAGGTCGAGAGGTCGG
This sequence comes from Crotalus tigris, assembly GCF_016545835.1. Taxonomy (NCBI): domain Eukaryota; kingdom Metazoa; phylum Chordata; class Lepidosauria; order Squamata; family Viperidae; genus Crotalus; species Crotalus tigris. The sequence goes on from NW_024098380.1 coordinate 154,762, forward strand.
CCAGGGACGGCCCCGATTTTGACCGCCAGTGGCTTTCGGAGAACCACTTCCGGTCGGCGGCGCAGCCCAGCTGCTCGGCGAGCAGGCGGTACTTCGCCGCGTCGAAGAGTTCGTTGCGGGGTCCGAGCAAGCCCCAACCCTGGAGTAGGGAGAGAGAGAGAGAGAAGGGAAGAAAGGAGAAAAAGCTTCGGAGGGGATACATGGGGGACGAGTGCGGGAGAGCTCTGGCGCTCTCGAAGGTTGGTGGTTTTCGGGCAGACATCTCGTTGCCCGACTAGGGAACGCCATCAGGGCTAGAAGGGAGGAGGGTTTGTGCGGAAGAGGAGGCAGAGGAAAAGGGGGAGGAGAAAGACCGTGGAGTCCGTGGTGCTCTCTGAGCTTGGTGGTTGTCTTGGAGATGTTTCATGACCCAACTAGGGAACATCATCAGTGCTAGAAGGGGGGTTGTGAGGAGGAGGAAGAGAGGAAGGAGAGGATGAAGGAGAAGAGGAGCGAACATCATCAGTGCTAGAAGAAAGGGGGTTGTGAGGAGGAGGAAGAGAGGAAGGAAGAGGACGATTGTGGAGTCCTTGCTCTCCATTGCTAAGTGTTGTAACCATCCCTGTAGCCTTCAAGTCCCGCTAAGCGACAACTGTGACCGGGTGACAAAGAGGGTACAAAACCCGCCCTGGAAGCCGCACCTTGAACAGCTGGCATGCGGCTGCGGCGGCTTGTCTCTCTGCGTCGATCTTCTTGGTCCCGTAGCCTTCCACTTCGACATTCTTGGGCCACTTGATGAGCAGCGTGACTTTCTGGAGAGAGAGGGAGAGCCAGCCTGAAGCATTCGTCCTCGATTTACGACTGTAGAAGGCCCCCCCCCCATTGCAGTTGTTGTCGTGACAGAAAATGGTCAAACTACGGTTGGTCCTCGACTTACGACTGTAAATGTCTCCCTGCTGCAGTCGTTAAGTCGTCAAAGAAAATGGTCAAACTACCGTTTGTCCTCGACGTACGACTGTAAAAGAGCCTCCTCACTGCCGTCGTTAAGCTGCGACACAAAGCAGTCAAGCAAACAAACCACAGCGACTCCTCGACTTAAGACTACTACTGATCCCCACATTTCGCGGCTACGGGAGACATTTGTTCAGTCGGTTTTGCCCCGTCTTACGACCTTTCTCACCCCAATTGTTAAACAAATCACCACATTTCTTAAGCGAGTCCTACAGTTGTTAAGTGAATCTGCTCGTCGGAAGGACGCAAAAGGGGATCACGGGACCCCGGAGACTCTGCGACCGTCGTAAATACGAGCCACTTGCGATTTTGATCACAGGATAACGGTCGTTAAAAGTGAAAAGTGGTCCTACGTCACTTTTTTCCAGCGCCACAATAACTTTGGTCACTAAACAAACTGTCGTAAGTCGAGGACTACCCGTCTTGTTGCATTCACAATGTGGAATATTTACCTTTTTCCGCGGACCGTTGGTGTGGATGTAGATTAACTTGTCCCTCGCATGGGAGATACCAAGAGCCCGACCGATGACACTGTTGAGAAGGTTTTTCGGCTGCGGGAATTCCTTCAGCAAATCTCTTGTCTCTGCAATGAAACAGGGTGCTGTTGCGGTCGCCAAAATGTTGCTTTCCAAATATACCGCGCAATGTATATACGGGACGGCGATGCCAGGCCTTTAGTTAAAACCAACTGCAAAAGCTCAGGATGTGAGACGTTAAGTGAGGCTAAACTAAGTTAGGGGGGTCCTGGGTGCCCCCTTAGATTTTGGTGGTTTTGTCACAGACGTTTTGCGACCCAACTAGGGAACATCATCAGTGGTAGAAAGGAGGGGTGTGTGTGGAGCAGGAGAGGGAGGAGGGGGGGGTCTTTGGTGCTCTCTGAGGTTTGGTAGTTTTCGTACAGATGTTTCGTGACCCAACAGTTTCTGCCCCAAAGGGCGGGGAGTTCAGCACCCCCACTTACCTCGGGATACTTTCCCTCTCCGATCTATTTACCCTATGACATAATTCCCCCCTGGATGCTGGCCCGGGAGGGGCATTAGATCCCTCACTTACTCTGGGGCACATCTCTCCAATCTATTTTCCCAGGACATAATGCCCCCCAATCCTGGCCCACCTAAATCCTGACCCGAGGTGGGCATGTGACCCCCTATTTACCCCAGGACACAATACCCCCCAATGGTGGCTCAAAAGCGGGGGATCAGACCCCCCACTTACTCTAGGGCAATTATCCCCCAATCCTGGCCCAAAGAGGGTGTATCAGACTCCCACCCACCCTTGGTTATATTTCCTCCACCCGATCCATTAACCCTTGGGCACAGCCCCCCCCCAAATCCCGGTCCGAAGAACGGGCATGAGGCATCCCCCTAACCCAGTAGTTCTCAACCTGTGGGTCGGGACCCCATTTGGGGTCAAACAACCATTTCATGGAGGTCGCCAAACAACACAGTCCGCCATTTTCCCCCCCTTTTCCTTAGCTGTGCTTCTCCCTTTTATTCTATTGGCTTTGGAAAGCCAATAGAAGAGACTCTCTTGAATAGAGTCTAATTAGACCCCCACTTGCTTACCCTGGGGCATATTTTCCCCCCGATCCTGCCCCAAAGGGGGGCCATGAGACCCCCCCACTTACAGCAGGACATAATGCCCTCCCAATCTGGCCCAAAGGGGGGGGTATGGGACCCCCCATTTACCCCAGGGCATAATGCCCCCCAACCTTGGCCCAAGGGGAGATCATGAGACCCCCCACTCACTTACCCCAGGGTATATTTCCTCTCCAATTCTGGGCCAAACGGGGGCATGAGACCCCCATCTACATACCCCGTTGGAAATCCCCCCCCAATCCTGATCCAAAGGGGGGGATGACATCCCCACCCACTTACCCAGGGAGAAATCCCCCCCCCGATCCTGGCCCAAAGGGGGGGCATCAGACCCCCACCCACTTACCCCGGGGGGGGGGGAATTCTCCCCCCATCCTGGCTCAAAGGGGGGGGCATCAGACCCCCACCCACTTACCCAGGGGGGAATTCCCTCCCCCCATCCTGGCCCAAAGGGGGGGCAGGAGACCCCCACCCACTTACCCCGGGGGGGAATTCCCCCCCATCTTGGCTCAAAGGGGGAGGGGCAGAAGACTCCCACCCACTTACCCCGGAGGGGGGGGGAATTCTCCCCCGATCCTGGCCCAAAGGGGGGGGATCAGACCCCCACCCACTTACCCTGGGGGAATCCCTCCCCCCATCCTGGCCCAAAGGGGGGGGGGGCAGGAGACCTCCACCCACTTACCCCGGGGGGGGGAATTCTCCCCCGATCCTGGCCCAAGGGGGGGGAATCAGACCCCCACTCACTTACCCTGGGAGGAATTTTCCCCCCCATCCTGGCCGAAAGGGGGGGCATGAGACCCCCACCCACTTACCCCGGGGGAATCCCTCCCCCCGATCCTGGCCCAAAGGGGGGCATCAGACCCCACCCACTTACCCCGGGGCAGGCGGGGGGGCGAGAGGCGCAGGCAGGCGCCGTCCTCGCCCTCCCCGGGACCCGGCTCGCCCTCCCGGCCCATGTCCACGTCCCGGCCGGCCTCCTCTGCCTCCTCCGTCCCGGCCACCCGGGTGTAGCAGCGGGACCGCCACGGGCCGATCAGCCCCGGGAAGGAGCCGCCGCCGCCGCCGCCGCGCAGGAAGGCCCGCAGGAGCCGGCAAGTCACCGCCATGCGGAACGCAGAAGAACCGGGGCAGAGAGAGCGCGCGGCCAGAGCGTCCGCGGCGCGTGGGGGGGGGGGAAGACGAGAGGGAGCGTCCCCGCGCGGCGCCTGGACGATAGAGAGGGACAGGTCAGAGCGTCCGCGAAGAGAGGCAGCGTCCCCGCGCGGCGCCTGGGGAAACAGCGGGGAGGCGAGAGCGCGCGGCCAGAGCGTCCGTGGCGGAGACGAGGGCGCGAGCCCCGCGCGGCGCCCAGACGATAGAGAGGGAGAGGCCAGAGCGCCCGCAAAGGAGGGAGACGAGGGGAGCATCCCCGCGCGGCTCCTAGAGGAACAGTGGGGATGAGAGAGCGCGCGGCCAGAGCGTCCGCGGCGGGTGGGGGGGGAAGACGAGAGGGAGCGTCCCTGCGCGGCGCCTGGACGATAGACAGGCAGAGGCCAGAGAGTCCGCGGAGGAGGGAGACGAGGGGCAGCGTCCCCGCGCGGCTCCTGGAGGAACAGCGACGAGCGAGCGCGCGGCCAGAGCGTCAGCGGCGGAGGAAGACGAGGGGGCGATCCCCCGCGCGGCGCCCGGAGGAACAGCGGGGATGGAGAGTGCGGCCAGAGCGTCGGCAGGAGACAAGAGGGAGCGTCCCCGCGCGGCGCCCGGAGGAACAGCGGGGATGGAGAGCAGGGCCAGAGCGTCTACGGATGAGGGAGATGAGGGGGAGCGTCCCCGCGCGGCGCCCGAAAGAACGGGGATGGAGAGGGAGCGGCCAGAGCGTCAGCGGTGGAGGGGAGACATCCCCCGCGCGGCGTTTGGAGGAATAGCGGGGATAGAGAGAGCACGGCTGAGAGGGAGCGTCCCCGAAGAGCGGGGATGGAGAGGGAGCGGCCAGAGCGTCCGCGGAGGAGACGAGGGGGAGCGTCCTCGCGCGGCGCCCGGAGAAACAGCGGGGACTGAGACCAGGGCCAGAGCGTCTACGGATGAGGGTGGCGAGAGGGAGCGACCCCCCCGCGCGGCGCCTGGAGGAACAACGGGGCAGAGAGAGCGCGCGGCCAGAGCGCCCGCGGCGCAGACGAGAGAGCGTCCCCGCGCGGCGCCGGGACAAATACCGGGGATAGAGAGCGCGCGGCCAGAGCGTCCGCGGCGGGGGAAACCAGAGCGGCGTCAACGGAACAGCGGGGATAGAGAGCGCGGCCAGAGCGTCCGCGGCGGAGGGAGACGAGAGGGAAGTCCCCAACCGGCGCAAAGGCTAGGGCAGAGAGAGAGAGTGCGGCCAGAGCGTCCGGAAACAGAAGAGATGAGAAGGATCTCCTCCCGGCGGAGCGCAGAGAGACAGAACAGGCCGCCGCGCAGGCGCAGAAGCGAGGCGAGGCTGAGGCTGCTGTAGGGCGGGGGGGGGGTGAGGACAGACAGCCCAGGCCTCCCGCAGGCTTTTTTTGGGGGGGGGTGGTGGCTCTGTCGCCCCCCCAATTGCACAAGCTCAAAGACCGGCCTTGTAGCTTCTGGGGGTGGATGGGAGGAGGCCAACGGCCGGTTCCCCAGGGCCTGGAGCCCCCCAACCAAAGGAGTCCAATGCAAGGAGTCCCCCCAATGAAGGGAGTCCAATGCAAGGAGCCCCCCCCAACAAAAGGAGTCTAAGGCCTGGAGGCCCCCCAACACATGGAGCCCCCCCAACACACGGAGCCCCCCAATTAAGGGAGTCCAAGGCCTGGAGGGCCCCCAACCAAACGAGTCCAAGGCCTGGAGCCTCCCAACACACGGAGCCCCCCAATTAAGGGAGTCCAAGGCCTGGGGCCCCCCAATGCAAGAGTCCCCCCAATGGAGTCCAATGCAAGGAGCCCCCCAACCAAAGGAGTACAAGACCTGGAGCCCAACACACGGAGCCCCCCAATTAAGGGAGTCCAAGGCCTGGGGCCCCCCAATGCAAGAGTCCCCCCAATGGAGTCCAATGCAAGGAGCCCCCCAACCAAAGGAGTACAAGACCTGGAGCCCAACACACGGAGCTCCCCAATGAAGGGAGTCCAAGGCCTGGGGCCCCCCAATGCAAGGGTCCCCCCCAATGGAGTCCAATGCAAGGAGCCCCCCCCAACAAAAGGAGTCTAAGGCCTGGAGGCCCCCCAACACATGGAGCCCCCCCAACACACGGAGCCCCCCAATTAAGGGAGTCCAAGGCCTGGGGCCCCCCAATGCAAGAGTCCCCCCAATGGAGTCCAATGCAAGGAGCCCCCCAACCAAAGGAGTACAAGACCTGGAGCCCAACACATGGTGCCCCCCAATGAAGGGAGTCCAAGGCCTGGAGCCGCCCAACAAAAGGAGTCCAATGCAAGGGTCCCCCCAATGAAGGGAATCCAAGGCCTGGAGCCCCCCAACACACGGAGCCCCCCAACCAAAGGAGCCCAAGGCTTGGAGCCCCCTAATGAAAGCCCCCCCAATGAAGAGTCCAATGCCTGGAGCCCCCCCAACACACAGAGCCCCCCCCAACAAAAAGAGTCCAAGGCCTGGGGCCCCCCAATGCAAGGGTCCCCGCAATGGAGTCCAATGCAAGGAGCCCCCCAACAAAAGGAGTCCAAGGCCTGGAGCCCCGCAACACACGGAGCCCCCCAATGAAGGGAGTCCAAGGCCTGGAGCCCCCCAACAAAAGGAGTCCAAGGCCTGGGGCCCCCCAACAAAAGGAGTCCAATGGACAGAGCCGCCCCCCCCAACAAAAGGAGTCCAAGGCCTGGAGCCCCCCAAAACACGGAGCCCCCCAATGAAGGGAGTCCAAGGCCTGGAGGCCCCCAACACCCGGAGCCCCCAATGAAGGGAGTCCAAGGCCTGGAGGCCCCCAACCAAAGGAGTCCAAGGCCTGGAGGCCCCCCAACACATGGAGCCCCCGAACAAAAGGAGTCCAAGGCCTGGAGCCCCCCAACACACGGAGCCCCCCAATGAAGGAAGTCTAAGGCCTTGAGCCCACCAATACACGGAGCCCCCCAACAAAAGGAGTCCAATGGACAGAGCCGCCCCCCCCAACCAAGGAGTCCAAGGCCTGGAGCCCCCCAAAACACGGAGCCCCCCAATGAAGGGAGTCCAAGGCCTGGAGGCCCCCAACACACGGAGCCCCCCAATGAAGGGAGTCCAAGGCCTGGAGGCCCCCAACCAAAGGAGTCCAAGGCCTGGAGGCCCCCCAACACATGGAGCCCCCCAACAAAAGGAGTCCAAGGCCTGGAGCCCCCCAACACACGGAGCCCCCCAATGAAGGGAGTGCAAGGCCTGGAGCCCCCCAACAAAAGGAGTCCAAGGCCTGGAGCCCCCCAACACACGGAGCCCCCCAATGAAGGAAGTCTAAGGTCTGGAGCCCCCCAACACAGGGAGCCATCCAATGAAGGGAGTCCAAGGCCTGGAGCCCCCCAACATATGGAGCCCCGCAACAAAAGAAGTCCAAGGCCTAGAGCCCCCCAACACACGGAGGCCCCCCAACGCAAGGAGTCCAATGCACGGTGGCCCCCCCAGTGCAGAGGCCCCAAATCCACGGAGCCCCCAAACACACATAGCCCCCCCCACTGAAGGGAGTCCGATGCGCGTAGCCTCCAATGGAAGGAAGCCGCGGCTTGGAGCCCCTCAATGCAGGGAGCCCCCCCCCCAAGGAAGTGAAAGTCCCCAATGTACACAGAGCCCCCCAATACACAGACCCCGAATGGGAAACGCCTCTGGAGTCGTTAGAGAAATGGAGGAGGAGGAGAAGGAGGAAAGACTGTGGGGGTCCTCGGTGCGCTATGAGTCTGGTGCTTTCCTTGCAGACGTTTCGTGACCCAACTAGAGAACACCATCAGGAAGCGGAGGAGGAGAATGTGGGGTCCTCGGTGCGCTACGAATCTTGTGGTCCCCTTGCAGACGTCTCGGGATCCAACTAGGGAACGTCATCCGCTTCTCTCTCCCTTCCAGCACTGCACGACTGACGTTTCCTCGTCGGGCTCCGAAATATCTGCAAGGAAAGCCCCCCCCGCCTCCTCCAGCTCCGAGGCCCCCCGCCCAAGGACCCCTACCGTCCTCGGCGAGGCGGGGAATTCTGGGAATTGAAGTCCACCCACCTTTCCAAGGCTGGGAGACCCGGTTCAAAGGCGGCGAGCCGGACGGAGGGCTTGGCCTTCCGATCCGGCTCGACTTCAGATCCCTGCCACCTTCCGGGAAGGCTGGCTGGGGACGATGGGACTTGCCATCCAACAGGATCCAGCGCGATCCTCTTGACCTCGCGATTGTCAATTCCAGGGTGGAAGTCCGGGGCGGCGAACGCTAGAACTACGGGGAAACTTCCGTCCTCGCCTTCCCGACCAGAATTCTTATTCGTGGAGGTTTGCTCCGTATTACGACTCAGTGAATCGCCGCGGTCCTTAAATGAGTCGCCCAGTTCTTAAGCGAGCCGAGCTTCCCCCTCGCCGGCTTCCTTTGCCGGAAGGTCGCACAAAAGGGGATCGCGCGGAACCCCCAGGACGCGGCGTCCGTCGCGCATGCGACTCGGTGGCTGAGCAGACGGGGGAGGGCGCAACGATCGTTAAGTGTGGAAAACGGAAAGAAATCCCTTTTTCCCCCGGGGCGTCGTGACTCCGAGCGGTCACTAAGCCAACTGGGGTTAAGGTAGCGAGAACGATTCACCGGTGGCCCCCTAGAAATGGTGGCTGCTCCGTTACTGGGGGGGGGGCTTTTAAGGACGGATCGGACAACCATGGGCAGGGGGTTGGACTAGATGACCTCCGGAGGTCCCTTCGGATTGGTGCAATGCTATAGAAGTCTCCCGCTTGAGCAGGGGGGTCGGACTGGATGACCTCCCGGGTCCCCTGCAACTCTGTCCTTCTGTAAGGGTCCTCCTGCTTGAGCAGGGGGCTGGACTGGATGACCTCCGGGGTCCCTTCCGACTCTCTCCTTCTCTGATTCTAGAAGGCTTTCTTGCTTTAGCAGGGGGCTAGACTAGAGGACCTTCAAGGTCCCCTCCAGCTCTGTACTTCTATAAGGGTCTCCTGCTTGAGCAGGGGGTTGGACTGGATGACCTCCGGGGTCCCTTTGAATCGTGTAATTCTGTAAAAGTCTCTGCTTGAGCAGGGGGTTGGACTAGATGACCTCCAGGGCCCCATCCAGCTCTGTCCTTCTGTAAGGGTCTCCTGCTTGAGCAAGGGATGGGACTGGATGACCTCCAGGGTCCCTTCCAACTCTATTCTTCTCTGATTCTATAAGGTTCTCTTGCTTAAGCAGAGGGTCGGACTAAATGACCTCCAGGGTCCCGTCGAATCGTGTAATTCTGTAAAAGTCTCTGCTTGAGCAACTCTCCAACTCTGTCCTTCTGTAAGGGTCTCCTGCCTGAGCAGGGGGTTGGACTGGATGACCTCCAGGGTCCCTTCCAACTGTCCTTCTCTGATTCTGTAAGGTTTTCTTGCTTAAGCAGAGGGTTGGACTAGATGACCTTCAAGGTCCCATTCAGCTCTGTACTTCTATAAGCGTTTCCTGCTTGAGCATGGGGTTGGACTGGATGACCTCCAGGGTCCCTTCCAACTCTATCCTTCTCTGATTCTGTAAGGGTCTCCTGCTTGAGCAGGGGGTTGGACTGGATGACCTCCAGGGTCCCTTCCAACTCTGGTATTCTATCATTCTGTAAGGTCTCCTACTTGAGCACAGGGGTTGGACTAGATGACCTCCAAGATCCCTTCGAATCACATAATTCTATAAAAGTCTCTGCTTGAGCAGCGGGTCAGACTAGAAGACCTCCAAGGTCCCCTCCAACTCTGTACTTCTGTCAGGGTCTCCTGCTTGAGCAGGGGGTTGGGCTAGATGGCCTCCGGGGTCCCTTCCAAACCTGTCCTGCTAGGATTCTGTCAGGGTCTCCTCCTGGAGCAGGGGGTTGGACTAGATGACCTCCCAGGACCCCCGTCCAACGCTTGTCATTCCGCGATTCTCTCAGGGTCTCCAGCTCGAGCAGCGGGTTGGACTAGATGACCTCCCGGGAACCCTTCTGCTCCCGGCTGGATCGACATCTTACCTCTTCTACATGAATTCAAGGAGAACATCTCTGGCAGACCCAAATGATCCAATTCCTGGAAGAGAGAAAAGGAGAAAAACGATATCAATTTATATAATCAGCATAAATATAAAACCGAATAAAGTTCCACAATCCATCAAGCCCTCAATGAAATGAAGGCAGTCCTCAACTTCCGACAATCGTTAAGGGAGACGTTGGTGACGCGAATTCGCCCTCCTCCCCCCCTTTGGCCACTCTTCGGCCCACCGTTGCTAAGCGAATCGCGGCGGCGGTTAAGGGAGGGCCACAGTCGTTCAGTGAAGCTGGCCTGGCCCCTCCCCTCCTATTGACTTTGCTCGCCATCACGTGACCTCGGGACGACGAAACCGTCGTATAGGCGAGTCAGTCGCCAAGCCTCTGAAGGTGGACCACACGGCTGTGGGGGAGGATGCGGGCAGCGGTCATTAAACTAGTGGATGGATGGATATACGAGTGATGCGCTCCTTCATCCTGAGACGAATGGAGTCAACGAAAGAACCAACGAACACGGGAGATATTCTCCCGCAGGATTAAAATCGAAGGAAGGAAGGAAGGAAGGAAGGAAGGAAGGAAGGAAGGAAGGAAGGAAGGAAGGAAGAAGGAAGGAAGGATAGAGGGAGGGAGGGAGGGAGGGAGGGAGGAATATATGAGTTAGGTTCATTTGTTGTATAAAAATCGAATGATCGAATATCTCAATTACGCTCTCCCGCAGGATTAAAAATATAACGAACGAACGAACGAGTTATATTTTCTTACAGAAATTTAAGGAATGAACGAACAAACGAACGGTTTACAATTTCTGATTGAAATTGAATGAATGAATGAACTAACGAACGAACAGACCATTAGAGACGAATGAATGACAGTCTCCTGGAGAATAAAAATCAAACGAAGGAATGAACGAACGAACGAACAAACGAATGTACGAGTTATGTCTTCTTACAGGATCGCGATGGGTCGGACACGACTTCGCAATTAACAACAACAGGATAGAAACTTAAGGAATGAATGAATGAATGAGCTAATGAATGGACGGTCTCTAATGAGACCATTAGAGATGAATGAGTTATTTATTTATTTATTTATTAATAAAATTTATATGCTGCCCAATCCCTAGGGACTCAGGGCGGCGTACAAAATTAAAACAATAAATATATGAGTTATGAGTTATGGCTTTCTGTAGGATAAAAATGGAATGAATGAATGAATGAATGGATGTATAAGTTATGCTCACCTGTAGGACAAAAACTGAATGAATGAATGAATGGGTTACATTGTCTGATAGAAATTTAAGGAATGAATGAATGAACGAACGAACTAACAAATGAACGGACCATTAGACATGAATGAGTTATGGCCCTCTGTAGGATAAAAATGGAATGAATGAATGAACGAACGTGTAAGTTATGCTCACCTGCAGGACAAAAATTTAATGAATGAATGAACGAATGGGTTATAGTTTCTTATAGAAATTGAATGAAGGAAAGAATGAACGAATGAACTAACAAATGAACGGACCATTAGAGATGATTGAGTTACGGTCTGCTGGAGAATAAAAATCAAATGAACGAACGAACAAACGAATTATGTCTTCTTACAGGACAGAAACTTCATGAATGAATGAATGTAGGATAAAAACGGAATGAATGAATAGGATAAAAACGGAATGAATGAATAAATGAATGAACATTTCATTTATGCTCACCTGCAGGCTAAAATTTGAATGAATGAATGATGAATGAACGGGTTACGTTGTCTTCTAGAAATTTAAGGAATGAATGAATGAATGAATGAATGGACCATTAGAGATGGGTTATGCTCACCTGTAGGACAAAAATTTAATGAATGAATGAATGAACAAACAAACGAGTTATAGTTTCTTATAGAAAATGAATGAATGAACGAATGAATGTATGAGTTATATTTTCTTACAGAAATTTAATGAATGATTGAATGAATGAACTAATGAATGAACAGACCATTAAAGATGATTGAGTTACGGTCTGATGGAGAATAAAGATCAAATGAATGAATGAATGAACGAGTTATGTCTTCTTACAGGACAGAAACTTAAGGAATGAATGAATGAATAAATGAACTAATGAATCAACGGTCTCTAATGGGACCATTAGAGACGAACGAGTTATGGCCCTCTGTAGGATAAAAACGGAATGAACGAATAAATGAATGAACGTTTCATTTATGCTCACCTGCAGGCTAAAATTTAAACGAATGAATGAATGAATGAATGAATGAATGAACGGGTTACATTGTCTTCTAGAAATTTAAGGAATGAATGAATGAATGGACCATTAGAGGTGAGTTATGCTCACCTGTAGGACAAAAATTAAATGAATGACTGAATGAATGGGTTACATTTTCTTATAGAAATTTAAGGATTGATTGAAGGAAGGAAGGTAGGAAGGAAGGAAGGAAGGAAAGAAGGAACTAACGAATGAACGGACCATTAGAGAGGAGTTATGGCCCTCTGTAGGATAAAAATGGAATGAATGAATGGGTTACATTTTCTTATAGAAATTTAAGGAAGGAAGGAAGGAAGGAAGGAATAAGTTATGCTCACTGGCAGGACAGCAATTTAAAAATGCATGAACGAACGGATGAACGAACAAGCCAACGTTTAAGTTACGCGCACTTGCAGGGCCAAAATCAAATTGAACGAGTGTCTCTGGAGACTCTCAAGTCCTCCAGGCCATAGCTGCACCTGGGAGAGGTAGAAAGCCAAAGCCCTCCACTCGCCACGGGAATGCTATCCCTCTCTCCCTGCTATAGGTAATGAGGACCAGATACTTGGCTCAAGATCCAAACACAGGAACCGGAAGCCTTCGGCAAACCTTATCCACTCGGTGGGCAGAATCCATCAAATTCCTGCGGGAAGACGTTAAGGAAGCTAGTCTGGGCAGCCTGGACTGGACCGCCGTTGGTCTGAAACGGTACTATAGGGTTTCCTGCCTGAGCAGGGGGTTGGACTAGATGACCTCCAAGGTCCCTTCCAACATTATTACTATTATTTATTATTATTATTATTATCATCATCATTATTATGAAGAGACTGGACAGCCATCTGTCTAAAACGGTGTCGGGTTTCCCGCCTGAGCAGGGGGTTGGACTAGATGACCTCCGAGGTCCCTTCCAACTCTGTCACTCTGTGATTCTGTAAGGGATTCCTGCTCGAGCAGGGGGTTGGACTAGATGACCTCCGAGGTCCCTTTTGTTATTATTATTGTTTTGTTGTTCTTGTTTTTGTTCTTATGAAGAAACTTGTCCACCCCAGGGATAAAACACCCAAGACACAAACTGCGCAATTATTAACATTATTATTAGTGTTATTGTTATCATCATCATCATCATCATCACAAAGGCAAAATCTTGTCCACCCCAGGGATAAAACACCCAAGACACAAACTGAGCAATTATTAGCATTATTATTAGTGTTATTGTTATCACCATCATCATCATCATTATTACAAAGGCAGAAGCTTGTCCACCCCAGGGATAAAAAACCGGACACAAACTGAGCAATTATTATTATTATTACTATTACTATTTTATCATCATCATCACCACCACCACCACCACAAAGGCAGAAGCTTGTCCACCCCAGGGATAAAACACCCAAGATACAAACACAGCAATTATCATCATCATCATCACAAAGGGAGAAGCTTGTCCACTCCAAGGATAAAACACCCAAAACACAAACAGAGCAATTACTACTACTACTACTACTACTACTACTACTACTTCTGCCTTTGTACTACTAATAGTAGTAGTAGTAGTAGTAGTAGTACAAAGGCAGAAAGTTTTCCTTTTCTTATTTGTAAAAATTTTCAATAAAAAAATATAGCAATTATTATTTTTATTATTATTATTATTATATCATCATCATCATCATCATCATCATCATCATCATCATCATTAGAAAGGCAGTTGTCCACCCCAGGGATAAAACACCCAAGACACAAACAGAGCAATTATTATTATTATTATTATTATTATTATTATTATTATTATTATTATTATTATTATATCATCATCATCATCATCAGAAAGGCAGAAGCTTGTCCACTCCAGGGATAAAAAACCCAAGGTACAAACTGAGCAATAATAATTGCTGCTACTACTACTACTACTACTACTAGTAGTACTACGAAGGCAGAAGCTTGTCCACCCCAGGGATAAAAAACCGGACACAAACTGAGCAATTATTATTATTATTACTATTACTATTTTATCATCATCATCACCACCACCACCACCACAAAGGCAGAAGCTTGTCCACCCCAGGGATAAAACACCCAAGATACAAACACAGCAATTATCATCATCATCATCACAAAGGGAGAAGCATGTCCACTCCAAGGATAAAACACCCAAAACACAAACAGAGCAATTACTACTACTACTACTACTACTACTACTACTACTACTACTAGTAGTAGTAGTAGTAGTAGTAGTAGTAGAAAGGCAGAAAGTTTTCCTTTTCTTATTTGTAAAAATTTTCAATAAAAAAAATATAGCAATTATTATTTTTATTATTATTATTATTATTATTATTATTATTATTATTATTATATCATCATCATCATCATCATTAGAAAGGCAGAAGTTGTCCACCCCAGGGATAAAACACCCAAGACACAAACAGAGCAATTATTATTATTATTATTATTATTATTATTATTATTATTATTATTATTATTACTACTACTACAAAGGCAGAAACTTGTCCACCCCAGGGATAAAACCCCCAAGACACAAACAGAGCAATTATTATTATTATTATTATTGTTATTATTATTATTATTATTACTACTACTACTACTACAAAGGCAGAAGCTTGTCTACCCCAGGGATAAAACCCCCAAGACACAAACAGAGCAATTATTAATATTATTATTATTGTTGTTGTTGTTACTACTACTACTACTACTACTACTACTACTACTACTACTACAAAGGCAGAAGCTTGTCTACCCCAGGGATAAAAACATCCAAGACACAAACAGAGCAATTATTATTATTATTATTATTATTATTATTATTATTATTATTATTATTACAAAGGCAGAAGCTTGTCTACCCCAGGGATAAAACCCCCAAGACACAAACAGAGCAATTATTATTATTATTATTATTACAAAGGCAGAAGCTTACCCACCCCAGGGACAAAAAAACCCCCAAGACACAAACCGAGCCACGTGCCACACGCAGCACGACCCCGTCAGCCACCCGCAGGCCTCCCCACTGGGGACGCAAAACCACCCCTTCCCCAGCTCGCGGCGCAAGACCCGCAGCAGCAGAACACACCCACTCGGGGGGGGGACCGGATTCGGCGGTCCATCCGCCTTCGAAAGACAAGGGCCTGTCGCTTCCGAGGACCCCAAAAGTCCGCCTTTTGGACCGAGAGGATGGCGGGTTTCGAAAGAGAGGGGAGTCCAAGAGGCCGTCGGGGTCAAAATTGAACCACCCTCCCTCAACGGACGGGTAGAGAGAGCGCGTCAACGACCTTCCGTCCACCACACACAATCCTTTCGGGCCGCTCCAAGGCGCCACATCCACTTTGCGCCACTCAGACGACTCCCCGGGACCCGGGTCAGCCTCCGAGCGGCCTCGACGCCTCGCTCAAAGGAGGCGAAGGACCAGCTGTCTGCAAGGAGTATAAATACTCCCAATTTCCCCACCCGCCAGGTAGAGCGGAAGAAGCTTCTTTGGGAGAAGGGAAACGTCTTCAGAGGGGAAAAAAAAACAAGACATTCGGTTGGCTGGTGAAAAAAAGCACCTTTGGGGTGGAGGGAGGAAGGAAGGAAGGAAGGAAGGAAGGAAGGAAGGAAGGAGAAGGAAGGAAGGAAGGAAGGAAGGAAGGAAGGAAGGAAGGAAGGAAGGAAGGAAGGGTCTAATTGAGGCTCGCCTGCAGGATGAAAATCGAATGAATGAATGAATGAATGAATGAATGAATGAATGAATGATGCTCACCTGCAGGACACAATTTGATTGCATGAATGAATGAGGGAGGAATGAATGAATAAACAAACGTAGATGCTCACCTGTAGGATGAAAATTCAAGGAAGGAAGGAAGGAAGGAAGGAAAGAATAAATGAACTTACATGTTATACTCACCTGAAGGACAAAAATTGAAGGAAGAAAGGAAGCAACGATTGAATGAACGAACAAACGTATAAGTTATGCTCTATTGCAGGATGAAAATTGAAGGAAGGAAAGAAAAAAAGGAAAGAAGGAAGGAAGGAAGGAAAGAAAGAAGGAATGAAGGAATGAATTTGTAAGTTATGCTTACCTGAAAGACAAAAAATGAATGAATGAATGAATGAACGAACTTATAAGTTGTGCTCATCTGAAGGACAAAAATTGAAGGAAAAGGAAGGAAGGAAGGAAGGAAGGAAGGAAGGAAGGAAGGAAGGAAGGAAGGAAGGAAGGAAGGAACCTGTAAGTTATGCTCACTTGCAAGACGAAAATTGAAGAAAGGAAGGAAGGAGGAAGGAAGGAAAGAAAGAAAGAAAAAAGGAAAGAATAAATGAACTTTCATGTTATGTTCACCTGAAGGACAAAAATTGAAGGAAGGAAGGAAGGAAGCAATGATTGAATGAACGAACAAACGTATGTTATGCTCACTTGCAGGATGAAAATTGAAGGAAGGAAGGAAAGAAAAAAGGAAAGAATGAATGAACTTATAAGTTATGCTTACCTGAAGGATAAAAATTGAAGGAAGGAAGGAAGGAAAGAAAGAAAGGACGAAAGAAAGAAAGAAAGAAAAAAGGAACGAAGAAATGAACCTGTAAGTTATGCTTACCTGAAGGACAAAAAATGAATGAATGAATGAATGAATAAATGAATGAACGAACTTATAAGTTATGCTCATCTGAAGAAGAAAAATTGAAGGAAGGAAGGAACCTGTAAATTATGCTCACCTGCAGGACGAAAATTGAAGGAAGGAAGGAAAAAAGAAAGAAAAAAAGGAAAGATAGAACAAACTTCTAAGTTATGCTCACTTGCAGGACACAAATTGAATGAGTGAATGAATGAATGAACGAACAAACAAATGTACATATAAGTTATGCTCACCTGAAAGATGAAAATCGAAGGAAAGAAGGAAAAAAGGAATGAATGAACATGTTATGCACCTGAAGGACAGTAAGGAAAGAAGGAAGGAAGGAAAGAAAGAAAAAAGGAACGAACCTGTAAGTTATGCTCACTTGCAGGACGAAAATTGAAGGAAGGAAGGAAAAAAGGAAGGAAAGAAAAACAAGGAAGGATGGAACGAACTTCTAAGTTATGCTCACCTGCGGGACGAAAATTGAACGAACGAACGAACGAATGAACCAATGAACGTATAAGTGATGCTCACCTGCAGGAACAAAATTATATGAACGAAGGAACAAACGAACGAATGAATGAACGCATAAGTGATGCTCACCTGGATGAAAACTGAAGGAAGAAAGGAAGGAAAAAAGGAATGAATGAACGAATGTGGAAGTTATGCTTGTCTGCAGGACAAAAATCGAATGAAGGAACGAACGAACAAACGTATAAGCGATGCTCACCTGCAAGAACAAAATTATATGAATGAAGGAAGGAACGAAGGAATGAAGGTAGAAGTTATGCTCACCTGAAAGATGAAAATTGAAGGAAGGAAGGAAAGAAGGAACGAACGAACGTTCTAAGTTACGCTCCCCCTGCAGGACGAAAGGGAGAAAACCATCCCAAAGTCACCCAACAAGATCTCAAGATCCCAGGACGCCGCGACCGTCACAAACACGTGTCAGCGGGGCGGCGCCGGCGTATCGATCCCGTGACCGTGGCAAGGAGGAGGAGGCGCCGGAAGTAAAGCGTGAAAAAAAAAAACAGGCCAAAGGCATCGTTTCCGTACTGTCGGAACTTCGCCCGGCCGCTCAACGAACTCGTTGTGCCTGCAAGTTGCGTTTGTGCGGATGGAGCACTACGCAGAGATCCCCTTTAAGCGTCAAACCGCGGACGGAACACAACTCCTTTTTGTGGCTTTCGTAGCCAATGGACGACTCGGCTCGGGGGGGGGTTCCTTTGAGCGTCGCGTCGTAAATCTGGGAGCGGAAACCGATTATAAGGAAAATCCGGAAGTCCCCAGGATATCCGAGCAACGCAGGAAATTGGGGAATGAAAAAAGGGTGGGAAGGGAGACCGGAGGTCATCCAGTCCAACCCCCTCCTTGAGCAGGAGAGTCTTACAGAATCCCGGAAGAACAGAGTGGGAAGGGACCTCGGAGGTCATCTAGCCCAACCCCCTGCTCGAGCAGGAGACCCTTATAGAGTCACGGAATAACAGATTGGGAACGGACACCGGAGGTCCTCTAGTCTCACCCCCAGGGGGGAAAGGGACACAATCACGGAATAACAGAGATGGAAGGGGCCTTGGAGGTCATCTAGTCCAACCCTTTGAACAGGAGGCCCTTACAGAATCACGGATTAACAGCGGGAAGGGACCCCGTGGGGGTCATCTAGCCCAACCCCCTGCTCAAGCAAGAGAGTCTTACACAATCAGGGAATAACAGACTGGGAAGGGCCCCTGGAGGTCCTCTAGTCCCACCCCCAGGGGGGAAAGGGAGAGTCAGCCTGGAGTCCCTGGTGCTCTCGGAGCTGGGAGGGTTTCTTGTAGCGGGCTCCTGACCCATCAAGGCAGCAGAGGAGGAGGAGGAGGAGGAGGAGGAGGAAGGAAGGAAGGGAGCAGGAGGTGATGGTAGAAGAGGAGAAAGAGAAGTAGGAAGGAAGGAAGAAAGGAAGGAAGGAAGGAGGCGGTAGAAGGAGGAGAAAGAGAAGGAGGAGGAAGGAAGAGAAGGACGGAGGAGGAGGAGGAGGGGGGAAGGAGAAGGAAGGAGGAGGAGGAGCGCTCGGGGCCCCATGCGCCAGGCTGTCTTCTTGTAGACATTGCAGAACCAAACTAGGTAACCTCATCAGTGCTAGAAGACAGTGGGGGGTTCTCTCTCTCTCTCTTTACCCACTGATGACGTTCCCTAGTTGGGTCACGAGATGTCTGCAAGGAAACCACTCAACCCAGAGAGCACCCAGGACCCCACAGTCCTTTCTCCTCCTCCTCCCTTCTTTCTTTCTTTTTCTTTCTTTTTTTCTTTCCTTCCTTCCTTCCTTCCTTCCAACACTGATGACGTTCCCTAGTTGGGTCACGAGACGTTTGCAAGGAAACCATCCAGCTCAGAGAGCACCATGGATCCCACAGTCCTTTATCCTCCTCCTCCTCTCCTCTCCTCTCCTTCCTTTCTTCCTTCCTTCCTTCCTTCCTTCCTTCCTTCCTTCCTTCCTTCCTTCCTTCCTTCCTTCCTTCCTTCCAACATTGATGACGTTCCCTAGTTGGGTCACGAGACGTCTTCAAGGAAACCACTCAGCTCAGAGAGCACCCAGGACCCCATAGTCCTTTCTCCTCCTCCTCCCTTCTTTCTTTCTTTCTTTTTTTCCTTCCTTCCTTCCTTCCTTCCTTCCTTCCTTCCTTCCTTCCTTCCTTCCAACACTGATGACGTTCCCTAGTTGGGTCACGAGACGTCTGCAAGGAAACCATCCAGCTCAGAGAGCACCATGGATCCCACAGTCCTTTCTCCTCCTCCTCCTCTCCTTCCTTCCTTCCTTCTAACACTGATGACGTTCCCTAGTTGGGTCACGAGACGTCTGCAAGGAAACCACCCAGCTCAGAGAGCACCCAGGACCCCACAGTCCTTTCTCCTCCTCCTCCTCTCCTTCCTTCCTTCCTTCCTTCCTTCCTTCCTTCCTTCCTTCCTTCCTTCCTTCCTTCCTTCCAACATTGATGACGTTCCCTAGTTGGGTCACGAGACGTCTTCAAGGAAACCACTCAGCTCAGAGAGCACCCAGGACCCCATAGTCCTTTCTCCTCCTCCTCCCTTCTTTCTTTCTTTCTTTTTTTCCTTCCTTCCTTCCTTCCTTCCTTCCTTCCTTCCTTCCTTCCTTCCTTCCTTCCTTCCTTCCAACACTGATGACGTTCCCTAGTTGGGTCACGAGACGTCTGCAAGGAAACCATCCAGCTCAGAGAGCACCATGGATCCCACAGTCCTTTCTCCTCCTCCTCCTCTCCTTCCTTCCTTCCTTCTAACACTGATGACGTTCCCTAGTTGGGTCACGAGACGTCTGCAAGGAAACCACCCAGCTCAGAGAGCACCCAGGACCCCACAGTCCTTTCTCCTCCTCCTCCTCTCCTTCCTTCCTTCCTTCCTTCCTTCCTTCCTTCCTTCCTTCCTTCCTTCCTTCCTTCCTTCCTTCCAACACTGATGATGTTCCCTAGTTGGGTCACGAGACGTCTGCAAGGAAAACCACTCAGCTCAGAGATCTGGGCAGGAAACACAATCCTGGCCAGGCAAATGGGGGGGGGCTTCTTAGCATTCCCTACACACCAGCCCCCTCCCCCCCAAAAGCAGTTAATCTTGCAGGCAGCCCCCCCCACCCCATATTAGCTCCTCCTACCTAGACAGACAACCCCCCCCTCTCGTCCCCTGGACCCCTTCCCCCCCAAAACAGCTCAATCAACCCCCCCTTTTCTGCAAATCCAGATTCCCCCCTTGGAAAGACCCCCCCCCCGAGGACTGCCCAATTTGGGGGGGTCTCTGCAGCCCCTCTCTCAAAGACACAAGATCCAAGCAGTAGACAGTCAAGGGGAGGGGGGCTCAAGCAGCCTCAGAGGATGGACCACCCCCCCCCCAGAAAAAAATCAGTCAAGGGAACCTTTTCGTCTCCCCCCCCGAAAGAACGGTAATCCCCTCCCCAAAAATAAGATCCAGAAGGCCAGACCCCCCCTCCCCAAAAAATCATTTAAGGGACCCCCCCTCCAATTATCCGATCTCCCCAAGCAGAAGCCCCCTCCTCAGTTTGCAAGCCCCCCCACCTTTAGAAAGAAGACTTGAAGCAAAGGCTGGGGGGGGTCTTTGTAGCCCCCTCCCTCAAAAGGACATCCAATCCAGGCAGAAGGTGGCCAATTGGGGGGGTGGGGTCCTCAGCATCCCCAGGGGCCAGCCCCCCCCAAAATCAGTTACATGACCCCCTTTCTCAGCCCGCAGACCCATTCCCCCCTCTTTTGCAGACCGCCCCCCCGAATCCCCCCCACCCAATATCAGCCCCTTCCCTCCTCAGCCTGCAAAGGCCCCTCCCCCAGAAAGAAAGAATTGCAGCCCCCTCCCCTCAAAATAAGACAGGATCCAGAGGCCAGAGCCCCCCCCCAATTATATAGGAGACCCCTTCCTCTCCCAGATAGACCCTCCCCACCCAATATCGGCTCCCCCTCCTAAGCCTGCAAAGACCCCTCCCCCAGAAAGAAAGCATAGCAGCCCCCTCCCCCCAAATAAAACCAGATCCAGAGGCCAGACCCCCCCCAAAATCATTTATGCGACCCCTTCCTCTCCCAGAGAGCCCCCCACCACCAATATCAGACCCCCCCTCCTAAGCCTGCAAAGACCCCCCCCAGAAAGAATAGAAGCCCTCTCCCCTCAAAATAAGACAGGATCCAGAGGCCAGACCCCCCCCCAAAATAATTTATGGGACCCCTTCCTCTCCCAGCTAACCCCCCCACCCAATATCAGACCCCGCCCCAGACAGACCCCCTTCCTCAGCCTGCAAAGCCACCCCCCAGAAATAATTGCAGCCCCTCCCCTCAAAATGAGACAGGATCCAGAGGCCAGACCCCCCCCAAACCATGTGGGACCCCTTTTTCTTCCAGGTAGACCCCCCACCCAATATCAGACCCTCCCCCCAGACAGACCCCCTTCCTCAGCCTCAGGAAGAACTGCAGCCCCCTCCCCTCAAAATAAGGAGGGGATCCAGAGGCCAGACCCCCCCCAAACCATTTGGGGGACCCCTTTTTCTTCCAGGTAGACCCCCCCCACCCAATATCAGACCCCTCCCCCCAGACAGACCCCCTTCCTTATCCTCAAAAAGAAGTGCAGCCCCCTCCCCTCAAAATAAGGACGGGATCCAGAGGCCAGACCCCCCCCAAACCATTTGTGGGACCCCTTTTTCTTCCAGGTAGACCCCCCCACCCAATATCAGACCCCTCCCCCCCAGACAGACCCCCTCCCTCAGCCTCAGAAAGGACTGCAGCCCCCTCCCCTCAAAATAAGGAGGGGATCCAGAGGCCAGACCCCCCCCCAAATCGTTTCATTTCCCAGCTAGGCCGCCCCCCACCCCATATCAACCCCCCCTAAGCCTGCAAAGACCCCTCCCCAGAAAGAAAGCATAGCAGCCCCCTCCCCCCCAAAGAGAACCAGGTCCTCTCAGACCCCTCCCCCCCAAATCATTGATGGGACCATCTCCCCCCCCAACACCCAATATCAGCCCCCCCCAGCCTGAGACCCCAGACCCATTCCTCAAATGCTCTCCCCCCCCCCTTTTGGCAATCCCAGATCCCCCCCCCTTTTTTTTTAGCAGACCCCCTCCCCAAATGATCCTTCATCTTCCAGTTAGGCCCCCCCCCACCCAATTTAGGGACCCCCCCAGTCACCCCTTTAAGGAGAGGGGGGGATGGAGGCCCTCCCCTCCGCCCCCCCCCTTTGATTCCCCCCGCCCAGGGGAGACCCTCCCCCTCCCTCCTCGCCCCCTCCCCGAGAGGCCGGTCCCCCCCTCCCCCGCCCCCCCCACCCATACAGACACAATGGCGGCGTCTGCGGCCTACCCCGAAAAGGGCCCCACCGACCTGCTTCCCACCGCGGCTCTGCAGCCAGCGAGGCGGCGGGCGAGCGGAGGCGGCGCGCCGGAGGATCGTCTGGCCGGCCGGTGCGCGGCTTTGCCCTCCCCTTCGCAGGAGGCCGGGACTACGATTCCCGGCGTGCCTCGCGGCCGGGCGGCTGACGTCGGCGTCAGGGCGGACGGCCGAGGGGAGGGCGGGGCCTGTGCGACGCTTTCCCCCCCCCACATAGACCCATCGAAGGGCGGCCCGGACTACGATTCCCGGCGTGCCTCGTGGCACGAAATGACGTCGGCGTCAGGGCGGACGGCCGTGGGGAAGGCGGGGCCTGTGCGATGCTTTTCCTATATATTCATACACAGCCATCAAAGGGAGGCCCGGACTACGACTCCCGGCGTGCCTCGCGGCACGAAATGACGTCAGCGGGAGGGCGGGGCCGGTGCAGGAAAATGGCACTACGACTCCCGGCGTGCCTCGCGGCACGACATGACGTCGGCGTAAGGCCGGCCGGCCGAGAGAAGGACGGGGCGGGTTTGCTTCTAGGGCAGGGAACGGGAGGAGGAATGCTTTCCCTCACAGGACGCCCGGACTACCCACTCCCGGCGTGCCTCGCGGCACGAAATGACGTCGGCGTCTGGGCGGCCGGCCGAGGACAGGGCGGGGCTTGTGCGCCGCTTTATCCCACGCCTCGCAGGAAGCCGGGACTACGACTCCCGGCCTGCCGCGCGGCGCGAAATGACGTCGGCGCGAAATGACGTCGGCGTCAGGGCGGCCGGCAGACCGGCCGTGGGGAGGGCGGGGCCGGTGTGCTGCTTTTCTCCCCCATCACGGGGGGGGGAGGCCAGGACTACGACTCCCGGCGTGCCACGCGGCACGAAATGACGTCGCACGGGAGGGTGGGGCTGTCGCGGTGCTAGGCGACGGAGCACGCCGACGGAGGGCGGAGCCGCGCCGAGGAGGGGGGGGAAAGGGAGGAGGAGGAGCGGCGGTGGCGGCGGCCGGTAAGTAGACCGAGGCTGCGGCCTGGCAGGCATGTGTCCGTCAGGTCGAGCTCTGGACAGGGCCTGCTTTCCCCTCTTCCGCCCCCCCGCCCTCCGAAAAGTCCGGGGCGGGAGGGGGGAGGGAAGAGGAGGGATTTCCCCCCCTCCTTTCGTTTATTTTCTGAGGAGATTTTTTTCAGCTTGTCAGATTTCTCCGAAGCCGCGCGGGGAGTCCTCGACTTACGACCCTCGCTGGAGGGGGGGCCGTCCGGAGTCGTCGCCCCTCCCCCACTCGGGGCTGGGGGGGGCCTTTTGGGTGGCCTCTGTTTCCCTCCTCCAAGACCGTCTTTCCCGCTTAACGGCTGTTTTTTTTTCTCCCTCAGCGACCATTGTTTTTCAGTCTCTATCGCCGTTTTTTCGGCCTCAACAACTGTTTTCCTCGCTGAACGACCGTTTTTCTCCCTGAAAGACTTGTTTTCCTCGCTGAACGACCATTTTTCTCCCTCAGTGACCATTTTCCTTGCTGAACGACCGTTTTTCTCCCTTAACCACCGTTTCTGCTAACTCAACGACCGTTTTTCTCCCCCAACGACCTTTTCTCCCTCAGCGACTGTTTTCCTCATTGAATGACCGTTTTTCTCCCTCAGTGACCGTTTTCCTCATTGAATGACCGTTTTTCTCCCTCAGCGACCGTTTTCCTCGCTGAACAACCATTTTTCACACTTAACGACCATTTCTCATAATTCAATCACTGTTTTTCTCCCCCTATGACCTTTTCTCAGTGACCGTTTTCCTCACTGAACAACCTTTTTCTCCCTCAGCGACCGTTTTCCTTGCTGAACGACCGTTTTTCTCCCTCAGCGACCGTTTTCCTCTCTGAACGATTGTTTTTCACACTTAACAACCATTTCTTATAACTCAATGACCGTTTTTCTCCCCCTATGACCTTTTCTCAGTGATCGTTTTCATGAATGACCATTTTTCTCCCTCAGCGACCGTTTTCCTCATTGAATGACCGTTTTTCTCCCTCAGCGACCGTTTTCCTTGCTGAACAACCATTTTTCACACTTAACAACCATTTCTCATAACTCAATGACAATTTTTCTCCCCCTATGACCTTTTCTCAGTGACCATTTTCCTCGATGAACAACTATTTTTCTCCCTCAGCGACCGTTTTCCTTGCTGAACGACCGGTTATCTCCCTCAGCGACCGTTTTCCTCTCTGAACAATTGTTTTTCACACTTAACGACCATTTCTTATAACTCAATGACCATTTTTCTCCCCCTATGACCTTTTCTCAATGACCGTTTTCCTAATTGAATGACTATTTTTCTCCCTCAGCAACCATTTTCCTCACTGAACGACCGTTTTTTCCCTCAGTGACCGTTTTCCTCGCTGAAGGATTGTTTTTCACACTTAACGACCATTTCTTATAACTCAATGTTTTCCTCCCCCAACAACCTTTTCTCCCTCAGTGACCGTTTTCCTCATTGAATGACCGTTTTTCTCCCTCAGCGACTTTTTCTACCGCAAAGATCGTTTTCCTCGCTGAACGACCATTTTTCTCCCTCAGCGACCATTTTCCTCGCTGAATGACCATTTTTCACAACGACCATTTCTCATAACTCAATGACCGTTTTTCTCCTTCAACGGCCATTTTCCTCGCCGAACGACTGTTTTTCTCCCTCAACAACAGTTTTTGTCGTTGAACGACCGTTTTTCAGCCTGAAAGACCGTTTTTCACACTTAACGACCATTTCTCATCTCAATGGCTGTTTTGCAGCGCCAACGACCATTTTTCTCACTGAATGATGGTTTCTCACCCTCAATGGCCGTTTGGCATACTGAATGGCTGTTTTTCACGCCAACGACCGTTTTTCACCCCAATGACCGTTTCTGACACTTAACGACCATTTTTCATACTCTGTGTCTTTCAGCCTCAACAACCCTTTTCACCCTCAACGGCGGTTTTTCACACTTAACGACCATTTTTCACGCTTAACGACCCTTTTTTAGTCTCCACTGCTCTTTTTCACCTTAATGACTTTCTCACATTTAATCACTATATTTCATATATACCATGCCCTTTTTCAGCCTCAATGGCCATTTTTCACACTTAGCAACCATTTTTCACACTTAATGACCCTTTTTTTTAGTCTCTACTGCTGTTTTTCACCCTCAATGACCGTTTTTCACCTTCAATGACAATTTTTCACACAGGATCCATTTTCACACTTAATGACATTTTTTTTGGGTCTCCACCACCATTTTACAGCCTCAACTGCCGTTTTTCACCCTTAATGATCGTTTTTCACTCTTAATGACTATTTTTCATACTCAAGGGCCGTTTTTCAGCCTCAACCCTTTTTTACCCTCAATGGCTGTTTTTCACACTTAACAACCATTTTTCACACTTAATGACCCTTTTTCTTAGTCTCAACTGCTGTGTTTCACCCTCAATGACCATTTTTCACCATCAACCGCCATTTTTCACAATGACAGTTTTTCACACTGGATCCTTTTTTACACTTAACGATGATTTTTTTTTCAGTCTCCACCGCCATTTTACAGCCTCAACTGCCATTTTTTCACCCTTAATGACCATTTTTTACCCTTAATGACCATTTTTCTCCCTCAATGACCGTTTTTCTCTCTGAACGACTGTTTTGCAGCCTCAATGACCGTTTTTAACTCTCAACTTACATTTTGCACTCTTAATGACTTTTTTCACACTTAACGACCATTTTTCATATTCAATGACCATTTTTCACACTGAATGACTGTTTTTCACTCTCCAACCATTTTTCACTCCAGTGATCATTTTTTAACCCTTAACAATGTTTTCACACTTAATGACCGTTTTTTCAGTCTCTTATGACCGTTTTTCTCCCTCAACAACCGTTTTTCACACTCAATGCCATTTTTCACCCTGAACGGCTGTTTTTCACAATCATTGACCGTTTTTAACACTCAATGGCCATTTTTAACACTGAATGACCGTTTTTCACCCTCAACCATTTTTCACCCACAGTGACTGCTTTTCACACTCCATGACCATTTTTCACCTTTCACAACCCTTTTTCACCCGACCTCAACATCGGTTTTTAATACTCGGTGGCCATCGTAGCATCCTCCCGGTCATGTGATCAAAATTCAGATGCTTGGCAGCCACTCGTATTTACAACGGTTGCAGCATCCTGGAGTCGGGTGATCTCGATTTGTGATCTTCTGACAAAGCAAGAAAGCCTGATTCGCTTAACAACCGTGGTACTCATTTCACCAGTGCTGAGATTCACTTAACCATCCTGGCAAGAAAGGTCACAAAATGGGGTAAAAATTCTCTGAACAAATGTGGGACACAATTGTGGTTATAAGTCGAGGACTTCCTGTATTTCTCAGCTTTGGTCACTTTCCGATGAGTTTGACTTCAACTCCCAGAATTCCCTGGCTGGGAGACTCTGGGAGTTGAAGTCCACCTGTCTGAAAGGGCCCAAGGTTGAGAACCACTTCTACTGATTTTGGCTGCAGTTATTTGGATGCTCAGATCGTTTTGTCTGGGATTTCTGATTTGAAATTCGCCCTTATTTTTGAACTCTTTTCCATCCAGGTTGAACGTGGGAAAGCCTCTTGGCGTGAACATGATCATCTGGGAGTGTTGGGTCAAGATGAAGGTAAGAGCCTGTTAGGATTGTTGGCCTTTTAGACAAGACTTTATTGTGTAGATATAGATATAGATATTTACTCTCTGTAAACACACACACACACACGTACGTGTGTGTGTGTGTGTGTGTGTGTGTGTGTGTATGTTTTCTGAGGTTTTCGCAGGTGTTTGTATGTAGATCTTTGGTTATCCGGGTTTTCTCGAATAACCATTGCTCCTGGAAGCACGAAGCCAAAAACACCAGCCTGAAGATGACAAATGAGACTTCGTCGAAACGTCGCCAAGACACTTCCAATTTTACGCGGGAGAAAACCGAATAACCAAAGACCTACATACATACATACATACATACATATATATATACTGCTCACAAAAATAAAGGGAACACAAACATATAGGATCCTATATGTTTGTGTTCCCTTTATTTTTTTGAGCAGTATATATATACACATACACACACACACACAGACACATATACATAACATGCAGTATATATAGTGTATGTACTATATATACCAGTGGTTTTCAACCTTTTTAATGCCGCGACCCCCAACCGGTCGTAGATCGAGGACTACTCAACTGGTGCAGCACTGTTTGCAGAATGGGACTTTTGGCGGGCTCAACGGGGCAGAGGCAGCCTGGACAATTCCTATTGGCTTTGGAAAGCCAATAGAATTAGACTCTATTCAAGAGAGTCTATTCTATTGGCTTTCAAAAGCCAATAGAATAAAAGGGAGTAGCACAGCTAAGGAAAAGGGGGAGAAAAAATGGCGGACTGCGTTGTTTGGCGACCCCCGTGAAATGGTCGTTCGACCCCAAATGGGGTCCCGACCCACAGGTTGAGAACCACTGATATATACAAACAATACACATATATAATACACATTACATATATAAATATATATAAACACACACACACATATAATACATGTATAAATATATTGTATGTAAAATATATATACATATAATATACAGATATAAATGTATTATATAATATATGCACACACATATACACTACACGTATATAAATGTTATATATATATATATACATACACATACAGTATAATACATATAATTTGTATATGTATTTGCAATATATACACATATTACATATAATATATTTACATTCATATATATATTATACATGTGTGTATGTGTGTATTGCACAAGAACATATACAAATACAAATATATATTGCCAACCGTCTGCATCCCAGCTCACCGAGGGGTTCCACTTTGTACACCACACTAGCCGTAGCACATGGGTTCACTCATCCCAGGGACTACAATAAATCTAAGCGTATCCAGGGGTGTGCCCGCTTTGTGCCTTACTAGCTCAGGCAGGCAGGTAGTTGGCACACACACACACACACACACTCCATTCTAAACCTGCTCAACTGGGAAAAGGCCGTGGGTCATTTTAATTTTCTCAGCCCCAGTCCCAGTCCTTCCACCTTCTGGCGGCTGACCATACACCGGGTGCACCCTGAGTCCAGCAATGCTGTGAATGATCCCCCTTGCCTCCAAGGAAGGCACCACAATTTCGACCCTGGCCATCATAGGGATGATGGTGCCGTTTTACCTTCGGGTCGTCTTCCTCCTCGTCGCTCTCGTAGGAGCTGGGACCCACTCGAGTGCTGACCTGCTGATCTACAGGTGTCTTTTTCTTCAGCTTCGCCAGGGGTGGGGGGAAACTCTTCCTTTTGGATTGACTGGCAGGTGGAGGAGCAGATGTTGGATGCGGCGCGAGGCCCTCAGCTGCTTGATGGCCCTCCTTCCCACGGTCGAAACATGCTCCTTGGTTCCAGCGAGGCTCGCGTCCTCTGGCTGGGGCTTGCGCCTTCTTTGTACCCTCCCCAGCCGTCTTTTGGGTGCCCTGCGGGATCAGCTCTCTTGCATGGCATGCTCCCTCGGGTCGATGTCCGCTTCGCCGGCCACTCAGAACCGCGCTTGTAGGTTGGCCAGAGCCCATTCGGGATATGCAGTTTTGGTGTCGTTCTCGGTTCAGCCCTTCTCAGAAGTAGCACACCAGCGTGCGCTCGGACCAGTCCCTCAAGTATAGTCCATCACCAACCACTTCCCCCGCTTGATGGCGTGGGTACAGGCTTCTGCGCTTCAGGCCTCCACGGGGTCTTCCAACCACAACTCGTAGGATTGCCGTGAACACATCCAGCTAGCCCAGCTCCGGCGCTCCTCCATTGTGCAGGGACACGAGCCCTCCGGCAGCACCACCTCCGCGGCATCGTCTGGGCACCTTCTCCTGTAGCGCTCCATGTGGTGCAACGTCTGGGCCAGGAAGAAGTAAGCCAGCCTGTCTGGATCCCCATCGAAATGGAATGTCCATTCGTCTGTTACCACGATGTATCCTGGCGGACGCCGATGATAAACCCAGAGGGATCGGTTGGTGCTACGCCGGGGTAAAGGTGGCGGAGCTCGCTACCTCGGATCCGGCCGGTGATATAATCGTCTCGGCTTTCGTTGGCACCGTCGGCTACAGGATGGTAGCAGACGAGAGGATTACAGACTTCATTTCTCTACCAGTCTTGGTCACCGCTGCTGTAGCTCCCGCTGACATCAGTCCCTCGATCTTTAACCTGCCAAAGGGCGGCAGGAAGCAACGGGAAGCTTCCACTCAATCGGCTCGTCCCACCCGACCGGTCATCTTGCTTTCCACTCAATCCCTCGGATGACATGGAGTCCATCGTATCATAAGAGGTCCTCGGCTTCCGTCGCCTTCCCCAATTTCACTGCCCAGCAGGCCTTCGGTCTCTGGTAGGGGGGCAATCTCTCAGTCTCTCTTTGAAGTTCACTGGCTGCGGCTTCGGTTTTTCGGCACTTTGTTTGAGAGACGCGACGGCTGGTTGCGCGCCTGTCCCAGTCTATAACGCTGAGGGTTGCTCGAGCTTCTTCCTCTCTAACGACTGCTTGTCTATCGCCGACATCTGGGGGTTACCGGGGGTCAGTTGGAAAAGAGTCTGAACTTTTGATTGCTTGGGGATGCCGCCGTGGAGATAATTCTGAGAAACGGTCCGAATTCGGTTTTTTTCAGTCCTGTTGTAACTTTGAACGGTCATTCAATGAATGGTTGTAAGTTGAGGACTCCCTGTGTATCACTAGGGATTAAATGAGCAGGGCTTAGAGGCTTGAAAGAAAGAGCTCGTTACATTTGCAGCCGCCTTGGAAATATAGGCTTCGTGCTTAAATCCAGGATTTGGATCTAAATGTTTGTCGGTGGAGATTCTTAGTCACCCAGATCATGGTTGTCCCAAAAGTGGTTTTCTTCATGAAGCAACTGGACTTTCTTGTTTTCTTTTTGAAGACCTTTCGCTTCTCCCTCAAGACGCTTCTTCAGTTCCGACCGGATGGTGGGAAATGGAAGGAGTTATACTCCTGGCAGACAGCTGGTCATTTGCATTCTTTTAAACGATCATTGAGGCTACTTGGAGCTTTACCTGTGTCCTTAAGATCCCCTGAGTGATGCAAATGTGTGTATGGAGCCTTCATGGCTGCAGGAGGGACACAGGGCAGAAAGGCTCCACACCCATTCGCACCACTCAGGTGATCCTGAGGGCACAGATAAACCTCCAAGTGGCTTCAGTGACTCTCTAAAAGAAGGCAAATGACCAGCAGTCTGGAAGGAGTATAAATCCTTTCATTTCCCCACCATCCAGTCGTAGCTGAAGAAGCTTCTTCGATGAGAAGGGAAACATCTTCAATGGGAAAAATGTTGGTGGGGAAATGGAAGGATTTATACTCCTTGTAGATAGCTGAACATTTGCATTCTTTTAGAGAGACGTTGAGGCCACTTGGAGGTTTCCTTATGTCCTTAAGGTCACCTCGATGGTGCAAATCCGTGTGGAGCCTTCTTGACTACAGGAGGGACCCAGGGCAGAAAGCATCCTGCAGCCACGAAGGCTCCACATCCATTTGCACCACTCAGGTGACCCCGAGGACACAGATAAACTCCAAGCGGCTTCAACGACTCTCTAAAATAACGCAAATGACCAGCTGTCTGAAAAGAGTATAAATCCTTCAAATTCGCCACCATCCGGTTGGAGCTGAAGAAGCTTCTTCGATGACAAGGGAAATATCTTGAAGGGAAAAAAAATCATAGTGGGGAATGGAAGGATTTATACTCCTTTTAGATAGCTGGTCATTTGCGTTTTTTAGAAAGCCATTGAGGCCACTAAAGGTCACCTGAGTGGTGCAAATCCGTGCAGAGCCTTCTTGGCTGCAGGAGGGACACAGAGCAGAAAACATCCTGCAGCCAAGAAGGCTCCACACCCATTTGCATCACTTACGTGACCCTGTGGATACAGAGAAACCTCCAAGTAGCCTCAACGGCTCTCTAAAAGAATGCAAATGACCAGCTGTCTGAAAGGAGTATAAATATTCCCATTCCCCACCATCCAGGCAGAGCTGAAGAAGCTTCTGGGACTTTTCTTACCACACTGGTTAAGAGAATCCCGACGGTTGTTAACTTGGGGACCCGGTTGTGACGTCGAAGCGCCGTCGTCGTTAAGCTAGCCACACGATTGTTAAGTGAATCTGGAGTCCCCCCTCCCTTGACTGTGCTCATCGGAAGGTCACCCAGACGCGGTGACTGTTGTAAATACCAATCGGTTGCCAAGCGTCGGAAGTTTGATCCCGTTATCGGGAGAGTTGTAAGTGCGAAAGAGAAGGCAAATGCCTTCCTTTTTTTTTTTTTTTTTTTGCTGCCGTTGTAAATTTGAACGGTCGCCAGACGAATCGTTGTACGTCGAGGACTGCGTGCATACACCTTCTAGCTAGAATAGTTGGTGTGTGTGTGTGCGAATGACGGAGGTGTCGCCACTTTACTTATGTGGCTTGTTTTTAAGATAGAAAAGATTGTCCAGGTTCTTAAAAAGCGGCGGATCTGAGATGCAAACAATTAGAGTCACCACTAGATGGCAGCAAGAAGCAAACAACATTAAATCATACTGCTCCCTACAGGACAAGATGGAGTATTGCAGCCCAGGAGAAGTCTACTTTTTGGACAACAGGCAGTCCAAAGTTACAAGGAGATGGGAAAAAGGGACTTCGGATTGTTTTTTTCACTCTTACCATTGCAGTATCCAAAATTTGGACGCTTGGCAAGGGACTCGCATTTATGACGGGCACATGATTTCCCCCTTTTGACACGCAAACCAGATTCGCTTAACAACCGTGTGACTCACTGAAGAACCGCAGCAAGAAAAGTCGTACAATGGAGCAAAACTCACCGAACAAAGGTCTCGCTTAGTGATATATTTTTTGCGCTCGGTTGCGATCATAAGTCGAGGACTGCCTGTACAAACTTAACAGCCACAGGGATCCGCTGAACAGCCGCAGAAAGAAAGTTCGGGAAATGGGCGAAATTCCCTGAACAAAGATTTTGCTTAACGACCGAGGACCGGCTGTATACAGTTTAGATCATTTTTTTTTTTTTTTTTGCAAATGGGCAGCAGCTCCGATCGTGACTCTCAGTGCAGAGCTGGCTGCCGATAGTCCTTGACTTAACGCTTCATTTAGCGACTGTTCAAAGTCATAACGGCACCGGAAAGAGTGACGTGGGACTGTTTTTCGCCCTTAATGACTGTTGTGGCATCCCCATGGTTTTGCGATGAAAATTTGGACGCTTGGCAACGGACTCCTATTTATGACGGTCACAGAGCCCCTGGATCCCCCAAATCCCCTTTTGCGACCTTCCGATTAGTTGACAGGGATGCTGGCTTCATTTAACAACTAACATATCAACCGCAGCGATTCATTTAACGACCGTGGCAAGCCAACGTCCTAAACGGGGGCAAAGCTCCCTGAACCAATGCCTCACTTAACCACGGAAATGTGGTCGTAACGCGAGGACGACGCGTATCATTTTTGCAAACGGTCACGAGTGGAACGCAGAGATTTAACGTCCATCCTGCTAGTCCTCGGGTTACGACCATGGAGTCCAGACTCCGTGAAGTGAGTTTTGCCTCAGTTTAGGACTTTTCTGGCTCCGGTTGTTGAAGCAAATCGCGGCAGTTGTTAAGCTAAGAGCATGGTCGTTAAGTGAATTGGGCTCCCGATGTTGACTTTGCTGGTTGGACGGTCGCAAAGGGGGAATCCCGCGGCCTCCCGGGAGGCCGAGACTGTCGTAAATACGAAAAAGTTGCCAAGCGGTCGGAGTTTGATCACGGGACCGTGTCGAATGCCGCAACGATGGTCGCTAAGGCTGAAAACCCGTCAGCTTTTTCCCGTGCTGTTCTACCTTCGGTCGCTAAACGAACCGCTGTTAAGTCGAGGACTGCGGCGAGGACTTCAACTCCCAGAATTCCTCAGCCAGGATGCTCTAAGACAGGGGTCTTCAAACATGGCCCTTTTATGACCGGTGGACTTCAATTCCCAGAATTCCTCAGCCGGGATGCTTTAAGATGGAGCTCTTCAAACTGGGCTCTTTTGTGGCTTATGGGACTTCAACTCCCAGAATTCCTCAGCCGGGATTCTTTAAATTTATAGGGGTCTTTCAACTTGTCCCTTTGATGACTGGGGGGACTTCAAGTCCCAGAATTCCTCAGCTGGGATGCTTTAAGACAGGAGTCTTCAAACATGGCCCTTGTATGAATGGTGGACTTCAACTCCCAGAATTCCTCAGCTAGGACGCTTTAAATTTATAGAGGTCTTTCCTACTTGTCCCTTTGATGACTGGTGGACTTCAACTCCCAGAATTCCTCAGCCAGGACGCTTTAAAGACAGGGGTCTTCAACCTTGGCCCTTTGATGACTGGAGGACTTCAACTCCCAGAATTCCTCAACCAGGACGCTTTAAATTTATAGGGGGTCTTTCCAACTTGGCCCTTTGATGACTGGAGGACTTCAACTCCCAGAATTCCTCAGCCAGGACACTTTAAGACAGGGGTGTTCAACTTTGCCCTTTGATAACTGGAGGACTTCAACTCCCAGAATTCCTCAGCCAGGACGGTTTAAGACAGGGGTCTTCAACCTTGGCCCTTTGATGACTGGAGGACTTCAACTCCCAGAATTCCTCAGCCAGGACGCTTTAAATTTACAGGGGTCTTTCCAACTTGTCCCTTTGATGACTGAAGGACTTCAACTCCCAGAATTCCTCCGCCGGGCAACGCCAAGTCACGACTTGGCGGGAGTTGCAGTCCGCCAGTCCTCGAAGGGCCAAGTTTGAAGAAAAAAAAAAAGTAACATCCGGGCTCTTTTCCCCCTTCGCGCGCATGCGCAGCCGCCCGAGCGAAGCCTCCGACCGAGCCCGAAGCTTGTCAGCCTGCGCAAAAGCCCGGGCGGGGCGTCTCCCAAGCCGGGCGCGGCCCCGAGCCTCGAGCGCAGGCGCAGTTCCGCACCTCTTTTTTTTTTTTTTTTTTTAAATTGGGTTTCTTCCACTTCCCCCATCCCCCCGCTCGGGCGTGTCTCCGTCGGCGTCCAGCGCCTTCAGGCTGGCGCGGCGCATGCGCGCTGCCGCCCGGGGCCTGCCTGGCATTGTCCCGCGCGCCCAGCCCGGCCATGGAGAGTCCCGGCCCGCCCTGAGGGGAAATTTTGGCGCCACCGCAATGGCGGCGGCTGAGGCGGCTGAGGCGAAGCTCCGCCGGGGCCGAGCGGCCGCCCGAGCCCGCCAAGCCGCCCTGTGGAGCCGGGCTCGGAGCCTCTGCCGCCGCCTCCGGGCTTTGCAGGCCCGCCAGGTGGAGCGGCACGTCCGGCAGCAGCTGGGCGGGCTGGGCGGGCGGACGAGCCCGACGCCGCGGCCTGGTCGGAGCGGCGGGCCCGAGCTGAGGCGTTTGGCGGCCGGCGCCTCGGCCCGCCTCCGCGCCGCCCAGCGGGGCTGCGACTCGGACGCCACCGAGAGCGCCTCCTCGGCCGCTTCCTCCTCCGCCTCCGCCGCCTCCTCGTCGGCCTCCTCTTCGTCGGGCTCCTCGCTGGGCAACTCCTCCTCGTCGTCGTCCGCCTCCTCGTCCGACAGCGAGGCTCCCCAGCCGGGCGCCCGGCCTCAGCGCAGCTCCCGGGTGGGGTGAGTGTCTTGGCCTGGGGGGGGGGGCTGAGCTGTGGACACGTGTGAAGGGAGCCTGAGCTGGGGATAGATGCAGGAGAAGGGAGCCTGAGATGCTTGCACGTGTGAAGGGAGCCTGAGCTGGGTGGGTGCACCGATAAGTGGGCCTGACCTGTGGACACGTGTGAAGGGAGCCTGAGCTGGGGAGAGATGCGTGTGAAGGGAGCCTGAGCTGGGGATAGATGCAGGAGAAGGGAGCCTGAGATGCTTGCACGTGTGAAGGGAGCCTGAGCTGGGTGGGTGTATCGATAAGTGGGCCTGACCTGTGGACACGTGTGAAGGGAGCCTGAGCTGGGGAGAGATGCGTGTGAAGGGAGCCTGAGCTGGGGAGAGATGCAGGAGAAGGGAGCCTGAGATGCTTGCACGTGTGAAGGGAGCCTGAGCTGGGTGGGTGCACCGATAAGTGGGCCTGACCTGTGGACACGTGTGAAGGGAGCCTAGGCTGGGGAGAGATGCGTGTGAAGGGAGCCTGAGCTGGGGAGAGATGCAGGAGAAGGGAGCCTGAGATGCTTGCACGTGTGAAGGGAGCCTGAGCTGGGTGGGTGCACCGATAAGTGGGCCTGACCTGTGGACACGTGTGAAGGGAGCCTAGGCTGGGGAGAGATGCGTGTGAAGGGAGCCTGAGCTGGGGAGAGATGCAGGAGAAGGGAGCCTGAGATGCTTGCACGTGTGAAGGGAGCCTGAGATGGGTGGGTGCACCGATAAGTGGGCCTGACCTGTGGTGAAGGGAGCCTGAGCTGGGGAGAGATGTGTGAAGGGAGCCTGAGCTGGGGAGAGATGCAGGAGAAGGGAGCCTGAGATGCTTGCACGTGTGAAGGGAGCCTGAGCTGGGTGGGTGCACCGATAAGTGGGCCTGACCTGTGGACACGTGTGAAGGGAGCCTGGCTGGGGAGAGATGCGTGTGAAGGGAGCCTGAGCTGGGGAGAGATGCAGGAGAAGGGAGCCTGAGATGCTTGCACGTGTGAAGGGAGCCTGAGATGGGTGGGTGCACCGATAAGTGGGCCTGACCTGTGGACACGTGTGAAGGGAGCCTAGGCTGGGGAGAGATGCGTGTGAAGGGAGCCTGAGCTGGGGAGAGATGCAGGAGAAGGGAGCCTGAGATGCTTGCACGTGTGAAGGGAGCCTGAGATGGGTGGGTGCACCGATAAGTGGGCCTGACCTGTGGACACGTGTGAAGGGAGCCTGAGCTGGGGAGAGATGCGTGTGAAGGGAGCCTGAACTGGGGAGAGATGCAGGAGAAGGGAGCCTGAGATGCTTGCACGTGTGAAGGGAGCCTGAGCTGGGTGGGTGCACTTATAAGTGGGCCTGACCTGTGTACACGTGTGAATGGAGCCTGAGCTGGGGAGAGATGCGTGTGAAGGGAGCCTGACCTGTGTACACGTGTGAAGGGAGCCTGAGCTGGGGATAGATGCTTGTGAAGGGAGCCTGAGATGGGTAGGTGCACCTATAAGTGGAGCCGGACCTGTGGACATGTGTGAATGGAGCCTGATACAGAGGGACATGGGTCAATGGAGCCTGACCTGTGTAACGAGTGAATAGAGCCTGAGCTGTGGAACTCCTCCTCTTCCTCCTTCTCCTCCTCCTCCTCCTCCTCCTCCTCCTCCTCCTCCGACAGCGAGGCTCCCCAGCCGGGCGCCCGGCCTCAGCGCAGCTCCCGGGTGGGGTGAGTGTCTTGGCCTGGAGGGGGGGAGAGACGTGGGAGGAGGGGGGCTGAGCTGTGGACACGTGTGAAGGGAGCCTGAGGTGGGCATAGATGCGTGTGTGGAGCCTGAGATGCTTGCACGTGTGAAGGGTGCACCTATAAGTGGCCCTGACCTGTGGACACGTGTGAAGGCAGCCTGAGCTGGGGAGAGATGCGTGTGTGGAGCCTGAGACGCTTGCACGTGTGAAGGGAGCCTGAGATGGGTGGGTGGACCTATAAGTGGAGCCTGACCTGTGTACACGTGTGAATGGAGCCTGAGCTGGGGATAGATGCATGAGGAGGGAGCCTGAGATGCTTGCACGTGTGAAGGGAGCCTGAGATGGGTGGGTGGACCTATAAGTGGAGCCTGACCTGTGTACACGTGTGAAGGGAGCCTGAGCTGGGGATAGATGCAGGAGAAGGGAGCCTGAGATGCTTGCACGTGTGAAGGGAGCCTGAGATGGGTGGGTGCACCTATAAGTGGAGCCTGACCTGGGGACACGTGTGAAGGGAGCCTGATACAGAGGGACAGGGCTCAGTGGAGCCTGACCTGTGGACATGTGTGAATGGAGCCTGAGCCGGGTATAGATGCATGAGGAGGGAGCCGGAGATGTTTGCACGTGTGAAGGGAGCCTGAGATGGGTGGGTGCACCTATAAGTGGGCCTTACCTGTGTAAACGTGTGAATGGAGCCTGAGCTGGGGATAGATGCAGGAGAAGGGAGCCTGAGATGCTTGCACGTGTGAAGGGAGCCTGAGATGGGTGGGTGCACCTATAAGTGGGCCTGACCTGTGTACACGTGTGAATGGAGCCTGATACAGAGGGACAGGGCTCAGTGGAGCCTGACGTGTGGACATGTGTGAATAGAGCCTGAGCTGGGGAGAGATGCCTGTGAAGGGAGCCTGAGATGCTTGCACGTGTGAAGGGAGCCTGAGCTGGGGATAGATGCATGAGAAGGGAGCCTGAGATGCTTGCACGTGTGAAGGGAGCCTGAGCTGGGCATACATGCGTGTGAGTGGAGCCTGACCTGTGGACACGTGTGAATGGAGCCTGATATAGAGGCACGGGGGTCAGTGGAGCCTGACCTGTGGACACGTCTGAATGCAGCCTGAGCTGGGGATAGATGCATGAGAAGGGAGCCTGAGATGCTTGCACGTGTGAAGGGAGCCTGAGCTGGGCATAGATCTGTGTGAAGGGAGCCTGAGATGCTTGCATGTGTGAAGGGAGCCTGAGCTGGGCATAGGTGCTTGTGAGTGGAGCCTGAGCTGCTTGCACGTGTGAAGGGAGCCTGAGATGGGTGGGTGCACCTATAAGTGGAGCCTGACCTGTGGACACGTGTGAATGGAGCCTGATATAGAGGGACACGGGTCAGTGGAGCCTGACCTGTTTAACGCATGTGAATAGAGCCTGACCTGTGGAACTCCTCCTCCGACAGCGAGGCTCCCCAGCCGGACCCCCGGCCTCAGCGCAGCTCCCGGGTGGGGTGAGTGTCTTCGCCTGGAGGGGTAGAAATGTGGGGGGAGGGCTGAGCTGTGGACACGTGTGAAGGGAGCCTGAGCTGGGCTCAGATGCGTGTGTGGAGCCGGAGATGCTTGCACGTGTGAAGGGAGCCTGAGATGGGTGGATGCACCTATAAGTGGGCCTGACCTGTGTACATGTGTGAAGGGAGCCTGATACAGAGGGACCCGGGTCAGTGGAGCCTGACCTGTATACATTCATGTGAATAGGGCCTGAGCTGTGGAACTCCTCCTCTTCCTCCTCCTCTGACAGCGAGGCTCCCCAGCCGGGGAGGGGAGAGACGTGGGAGGGGGGTGCCTGAGCTGTGGACACGTGTGAAGGGAGCCTGAGCTGGGCACAGATGCGTGGGAGTGGAGCCTGAGATGCTTGCACATGTGAAGGGTGCCTGAGTTGTGTACACGTGTGAAGGGAGCCTGAGCTGGGGATAGATGCATGAGAAGAGAGCCTGAGCTGCTTGCACGTGTGAAGGGAGCCTGAGATGGGTGGGTGCACCTATAAGTGGAGCCTGACCTGTATACACGTGTGAAGGGAGCCTGATACAGAGGGACAGGGCTCAGTGGAGCCTGACCTGTGGACACGTGTGAATAGAGCCTGACCTGGGGATAGATGCGTGCGAGTGGAGCCTGAGATGCTTGCACATGTGAAGGGAGCCTGAGCTGGGTGGATGCACCTATAAGTGGGCCCCAACCTGTGTACACGTGTGAATGGAGCCTGATATAGAGGGACAGGGGTGGACACGTGTGAATGGAGCCTGATACAGAGGGAGACGGGTCAGTGGAGCATGACCTGTGTACACGCATGTGAATAGAGCCTGAAAACTCCTCCTCTTCTTCCTCCTCCGACAGTGAGGCTCCCCAGCCGGACCCCCGGCCTCAGTGCAGCTCCCGGGTGGGGTGAGTGTCTTCGCCTGGGGGGGTAGAGATGGGGGGGGCTGAGCTGTGGACACGTGTGAAGGGAGCCTGAGCTGGGCTCAGATACGTGTGTGGAGCCTGAGATGCTTGCACGTGTGAAGGGGGCCGGACACAGAGGCACGTGAGGGAGGGGAGCCTGAGATGGGCACAGATGCGTGTGAGTGGAGCCTGACCTGTGGACACGTGTGAATGGAGCCTGAGATGGGCACAGATGCGTGTGAGTGGAGCCTGACCTGTGGACACGTGTGAATGGAACCTGAGATGGGCACAGATGCGTGTGAGTGGAGCCTGACCTGTGGACACGTCTGAATGAAGCCTGAGCTGGAGATAGATGCATGAGAAGGGAGCCTGAGATGCTTGCATGTGTGAATGGAGCCTGAGCTGGGCATAGATGCGTGTGAGTGGAGCCTGAGATGCTTGCATGTGTGAAGGGAGCCTGAGTTGTGTACACGTGTGAATGGAGCCGGATACAGAGGCACGTGAGGGAGGGGAGCCTGGTGTGGAGACGTGTGAAGGGAGCCTGAGCTGAGGATATATATGCATGTGAGTGGGGCCTGACCCGTGGACAGTGTGTGAATGGAGCCTGATCTAGAGGTATATGAGGGAGTGGAGCCTGACCTGGGTATGGAGATGTGAGAATGGAGCCTGACTTGTGTACAGGTATGAATAGAAGTACATGGGTAAAGGCAGCCTGACCTGTGGACCCATGTGAATGGGGCCTGATATAGAGGGACGGGGGTCAGTGGAGCCTGACCTGTGGACACGTGTGAATGCAGCCTGATCTGGGGATAGATGCATGAGAAGGGAGCCTGAGCTGCTTGCCTGTCTGAAGGGAGCCTGAGATGCTTGCACGTGTGAAGGGAGTCTAAGATGGGTGGATGCACCTATAAGTGGAGCCCGACCTGTGTACACGTGTGAATGGAGCCTGATATAGAGGGACATGGGTGAAGGGAGCCTGACCTGTGGACACGTGTGAATGGAGCCTGGGATGTTTGCACGTGTGAAGGGAGCCTAGCTGGGGATAGATGCATGAGAAGGGAGCCTGAGCTGGGTACTTAATGCGTGTGAGTGGAGCCTGAGCTGTGTAAACGTGCGAATGGAGCCTGATATACACGTACATGGGCAAGGGGGGGGGGGCTGACCTGTGTAAATGTAGGAATGGAGCGTGACCTGGGGTTATATGCGTGCGATTGGAGCCTGAGATGGGTTTGCACGTGTGAATGAAGCCGGATACAGAGGCATGTGAGGGAGGGGAGCTTGACCTGGGTGTGGAGACGCGGGAATGGAGCCTGATCTGTGCATATGTGTGAATGGAGCCTGAGCTGAGGATATATGCATGTGAAGGGAGCCTGACCTGTGTAGACGTGTGAATGGGGCCTGATACAGAGGTACATGGGTGAAGGGAGCCTGACCTGCATGCACGTGGGAATGGAGCCTGAGCTGGGGATAGATGCATGTGAATGGGGCCTGATATAGAGGGACACGGCTGAAGGGAGCCTGACCTGTGGGACACGTGTGAATGGAGCCTGATATAGAGAGACATGGGTCAGTGGAGCCTGACCTGCGTACACGTGTGAATGGAGCCTGAGATGGGTGGGTGCACCTAAAAGTAGAGCCTGACCTGTGGACATGTGTGAATGGAACCCGAGTTGGGCACATATGCGTGTGAGTGGAGCCTGACCTGTGGACACATGTGAATGGACCCGGATACAGAGGCACGTGAGGGAGGGGAGCCTGAGATGGGCGTGGAGATGTGTGAGTGGAGCCTGACCTGCGTACATGTGTGAATGGAGCGTGACCTGGGGTTATATGCGTGCAAGTGGAGCCTGAGATGGGTGTGCGTGTGTGGAGGGAGCCTGACCTGTGTACACGTGTGAAGGGACCCTGATATAGAGGGACATGGAGTGGAGCCTGACCTGTGCACACGTGCGAAGGGAGCCAGATATACACGTACACGGGGAAATGGGGCCTGACCTGTGTACATGTGTGAATGGAGCGTGACCTGGGGTTATATGCGTGTGAGTGGAGCCTGAGATGGGGCTGTGCGTGTGTGAAGGGAGCCTGACCTGTGTACACGTGTGAAGGGAGCCTGAGCTGGGGATAGATGCATGAGGAGGGAGCCTGCTTGCACGTGTGAAGGGAGCCTGAGATGGGTGGGTGCACCTATAAGTGGAGCCTGACCTGTGGACACGTGTGAATGGAGCCTGATCTGGGGATATATGCACGAGAAGGCAGCCTGAGCTGCTTGCACATGTGAATGGAGCCTGAGCTGGGCATACATGCGTGCGAGTGGAGCCTGAGATGCTTGCACGTGTGAAGGGAGTCTTAAGATGGGTGGGTTCACCTATAAGTGGAGCCCGACCTGTGTACACGTGTGAATGGAGCCTGATATAGAGGGACACGGGTCAGTGGAGCCTGACCTGTGTACAGATGTGAATGGAGCCTGAGCTGGGCATATATGCGTGTGAGTGGAGCCCGACCTGTGTACACGTGTGAATGGAGCCTGATATAAGGGACATGGGTGAAAGGAGTCTGACCTGTGGACACGTGTGAATGGAGCCTGATATAGAGGTACATGAGGGAGTGGAGCCTGACCTGGGTGTGGAGACGTGGGAATGGAGCCTGACCTGTGTACAGGTGTGAATAGAAGTACATGGCGGAGTGGAGCCTGACCTGTGGAGACGTGTGAATGGAGCCTGATATAGAGGGACATGGGTGAAGGGAGCCTGACCTGTGTACATGTGTGAATGGAGTGTGACCTGGGGTTATATGCGTGCGAGTGGAGCCTGAGATGGGGGCGTGCGTGTGCGAAGGGAGCCTGACCTGTGTACACGTGTGAAGGGACCCTGATATAGAGCGACATGGGTGAAGGGAGCCTG
The DNA here is from genome assembly GCF_016545835.1 of Crotalus tigris. Taxonomy (NCBI): domain Eukaryota; kingdom Metazoa; phylum Chordata; class Lepidosauria; order Squamata; family Viperidae; genus Crotalus; species Crotalus tigris. The sequence continues at coordinate 196,829 of NW_024098380.1, forward strand.
ACCTGTGTACACGTGTGAAGGGAGCCTGAGCCGGGGATAGATGCAGGAGAAGGGAGCCGGAGATGCTTGCACGTGTGAAGGGAGCCTGAGACGGGTGGATGCACCTAGGAGTAGAGCCCGAGCAGTGTACCTGTGTGAACGGAGCCTGAGATGGGCATATATGCGTGTGAGTGGAGCCCGGCCTGTGTAGAGGTGGGAATAGAGCCTGGGCTGGGGATATAAGCGGGTGACTGCAGCCTGACGTGTCTACATGTGTGAAAGGGACCTGAGCTGGGGAGATAACGTGGGAACGGAGCCTGACCTGTGGACACGTGTGAAGGGAAGGAGAATCCCTGTGGAATTCTGGTCTCCAACCTTTTGAGGCACCGGGGAGAAAGGTGTTCCCCCCCCCACGGACCGCGGGGGGGGGGGAGAGAGAGAGAGCGCTGCCTGCATCCCACGGATGGGAACTTGGCTTGTGTGTCTGTGTGCGTGCACACCGCTTGCTGGCAGGCCACGTCCCGGTCCACAAACTGGGGGGGTTTGGGCACCCCTGTTTTAAAGTATGCCGGCTGGCTGTGCGAACCGTTGTCTCAAGTTGAGGACTGTGAAAGTATTTTTCTATCCATATTATCTATATGTATCTATATATCTATCAAAATCAATCTATCTATCTATTCTCTCTCTCTCTCTGACTATATCTATCTATCCATCCATCATCTATCTATCTATCTATCTATCTATCTATCTATCTATCTATCTATCTATCTATCTATTTATATCATCTATCTATCTATATCATCTATCTATATTATCTATCTATTCTCTCTTTCTCTCTCACTATATCTATCTAATCTATCTGTCTATATCATCTATCTATCTAATCTATCTATATCTATCTATTCTTTCTTTCTCTCTGACTATATCTACCTATCTATCCATCCATCATCTATCTTATCTATCTATCTATCTATCTATCTATCTATCTATCTATCTATCTATATCATCTATCTATGCTCTCTTTCTCTCTCTGACTATATCTATCCATCTATCTATCTATATCATCTATCTATCCTATCTATCTATCTCATCTATTTATATCATCTATTCTCTTTCTCTCTGACTATATCTATCCATCCATCATCTATCTATATCATCTATCTATCTATCCTCTCTTTCTCTCTGACTATATCTATGTATCCATCCATCATCTATCTATCTATATCTATCTATATCATCTATCTATATCTATCTATTTATATCATCTATCTATCTATCTATCTATACCATCTATCTATATCTATGTAATCTATCTAATCTATCTATATCATCTATCTATATCATCTATCTATTTATATCATCTATTCTCTTTCTCTCTGACTATATCTATCTATCCATCATCTATCTATATCATCTATCTATCTATCCTCTCTTTCTCTCTGACTATATCTATGTATCCATCCATCATCTATATCTATCTATATCATCTATCTATATCTATCTATTTATATCTATCTATCTATCTATACCATCTATCTATATCTATGTAATCTATCTAATCTATCTATCTCATCTATCTATATCATCTATCTATATCATCTATCTATTTATATCATCTATTCTCTTTCTCTCTGACTATATCTATCTATCCATCCATCATCTATCTATATCATCTATCTATCTATCCTCTCTTTCTCTCTGACTATATCTATGTATCCATCCATCATCTATCTATCTATATCTATCTATATCATCTATCTATATCTATCTATTTATATCATCTATCTATCTATCTATCTATCTATCTATCTATCTATCTATCTATACCATCTATCTATATCTATGTAATCTATCTAATCTATCTATCTCATCTATCTATATCATCTATCTATATCATCTATCTATCTAATCTATATCATCTATCTATCTATCTCATCTATCTATTTATATCTATCTATCTATCTATCTTATCATCTCTATCAACTATTGTGTCTCCGATGCCCTGAGGTGCGAGTAAGAGCCTAACCCCGCTGTGGCGATGCTTCCGTTTCAGGCGACGGCTGGCGCAGCGCCAATGGGCCCTGGAGCGAGCGGCCATCATCTGTCGCTGGACGTGGCTCCAGGCTCAGGTTTTGGACCTGGAGTATCGGATCAGGCAGCAGACCGACGTTTACAAGCAGCTAAGGGCCAACAAGGTGGGGGGGGGCAGTTCAATTCTTTTCTTCCCATCGGCTACCTTTGTATGCGCCCGGGGGGGGGAGAGCGATAGATTGGAACACAGGTCCGCTTAGGGACCGTTTGAAGTCACGACGGCCTCGGAACGAGGGGCTCCTAACCATTTTTCACACTCAGCGATGAAAAAAATCATGGTCACGTGCTGAAACTGAGATACTGGAAGGCGCCTGTCCTGTTTCCTTTTCCTTAGCTGTGCTCCTCCCTTTTATTCTATTGGCTTTTGAAAGCCAATGGAAGAGACTCTCTTGAATAGAGTCTAATTCTATTGGCTTTCCAAAGCCAATAGGAATTGCCCAGGCTGTCTCTGCCCTGCTGAGCCCGCCCAAAGTCCCATTCTGCAAACGATGCTGCACCAGTCGAGTAGTCCTCGACTTACGACCGGTTGAGTAGTCCTCGGCTTACGACCGGTTGGGGGGTCGCAGCATTAAAAAGGTTAGGAACCACTGAGCTAGACGAATCCCCAATTCCAGCAGCCGTTCCTTATATGTTTCCGCCTCCAGTCCCCTAATCATCTTTGTTGCTCTTCTCTGCACGCTTTCTAGAGTCTCAACATATATATCTTTTTCGGATAATTCTTTACTTCCCCCCCCCTTTCGCCCCCCCCCCAAGGGCCCAGTCATCCTGGGCAACCTCCAGCCGGACGATGGGCTGAAACCGACCGGGCGCCTGGGCGCCCCGCCGGCCACGCTGATGAACTCCAGGAGGAACCCGGCCCTGCCTCCCTCCTCCCCTCACCTCAAGGTGGCGCCCGGCGGCGTTTCGCCCTGCATCCCTTCTTACCTCCTGCAAAACGCAGATAAACAGGTGAGTCGCTGGGCGGATGCGACCGCTCGGAAAGGGAATTCCTGGGGAAAAAAAAAAAAGGTGGCCTTTGAAGCTCTGGTTTGGATCGAGCTGCTGGAAAAGGTGGAGGGAGAGCGGACTTCCACTCCCAGAATCCCCCAGCCAGCTTGCTTTAAGAGGGGTGGGCTTCACCTCCCAGTATTCCCTAGCCGGCATACTTTAAGAGGGGAAGACTTTGACTCCCAGAATCCCCCAGCTGTCCTGCTTTAAGAGGGATGGACCTCAACTCCCAGAATCCCCCAGCCAGCTTGCTTTAAGGGGTGGGCTTCACCTCCCAGTATCCCCCAGCCGGCATACTTTAAAAGGGGGGACTTCAATTCCCAGAATCCCCCAGCCAGCATGCTTTCAGAGGGGGGGACTTTGACTCCCAGAATCCCCCAGCCTCCATGCTTTAAGAGGGGAGGACTTCCACTCCCAGAATCCCCCAGCCTCCATGCTCTAAGAGGGGGATGACTTTCACTCCCAGAATCCCCCAGCCTCCATGCTTTAAGAGGGGGAGGACGTTGACTCCCAGAATCCCCCAGCCTCCATGCTTTAAGAGGGGAAGACTTCGACTCCCAGAATCCCCCAGCTGTCCTGCTTTAAGAGGGATGGACCTCAACTCCCAGAATCCCCCAGCCAGCTTGCTTTAAGAGGGGTGGGCTTCACCTCCCAGTATCCCCCAGCCGGCATACTTTAAGAGGGGGGACTTCAATTCCCAGAATCCCCCAGCCAGCATGCTTTCAGAGGGGGGGACTTTGACTCCCAGAATCCCCCAGCCTCCATGCTTTAAGAGGGGAGGACTTCCACTCCCAGAATCCCCCAGCCTCCATGCTCTAAGAGGGGGAGGACTTCCACTCCCAGAATCCCCCAGCCAGCATGCTTTAAGAGGGGAGGACTTCCACTCCCAGAATCCCCCAGCCTCCATGCTTTAAGAGGGGGAGGACGTTGACTCCCAGAATTCCCCAGCCTCCATGCTTTAAGAGGGGAGGACTTTGACTCCCAGAATTCCCCAGCCTCCATGCTTTAAGAGGGGAAGACTTCGACTCCCAGAATCCCCCAGCCTCCATGCTTTAAGAGGGGGAAGACTTCGACTCCCAGAATCCCCCAGCCGGCATGCTTTAAGAGGGGAGGACTTCCACTCCCAGAATCCCCCAGCCATCATGTGTTTATGGCAGAATTAGGAGGAAAACCACAATCCGGCTTTCAAGATGCTCCTCCGGCTTTAGAACTGCTGGGAAAGAAAAGAAGAAACAAGAAAAACACTTTTCTCAAACGTTTTGCATTTTTCTTTTCTTTCCTCCCCCCCCCCCCCCAACCTAGAATTCTCACCTCGCCCAGTCCTTGAGGAACCTGGTCTGTCAGAACCCCTCCTGCGCCCCCATCAACGGCTCGCCGGAGCCCCCCAAAACCTGCACAACCCCCCATCAAGTCAACGGGATAAGCAACTGGTGAGTGTAGTCTCCCCTCTCGCGATTCTGTCAGGGTCTCCTGCTAGAGCAGGGGGGTTGGACTGGATGACCTCCGAGGTCCCTCCCGACTGTCTTTCTGTGATTCTATAATGGTCTCCCGGTTGAGCAAGGGGTTGGGCTAGATGACCTTGAAGGTCCCTTCCGACTCTGTCTTTCTATGATTCTACAATGGTCTCCCGGTTGAGCAAGGGGTTGGGCTAGATGACCTTGAAGGTCCCTTCCGACTCTGTCTTTCTATGATCTATAATGGTCTCCCGGTTGAGCAAGGGGTTGGGCTAGATGACCTTGAAAGTCCCTTCCGACTCTGTCATTCTACGATTCTGTCAGGGTCACCTGCTCGAGCAGGGGGTCAGACTAGATGACCTCCCAGGTCCCTTCCAACTACGAACAATTTGGAAAGGGTCCTGGAGGCCATCTACTGTAGCCTAGCCACCTCCTCAAGGAGGAGACCTCCTTTTACAGAGCTAGAAGGGACCTGGGAGGTCATCTAGTCCAACCCCCTGCTCAGGAGGGGAGACCCTCTCATCACCGATGAAGGGCTGTCTAACCTCTTCTTAAAAATCCTCCAATGATGGAGCACCCACAAGCTATAGGGTTTCCTGCTTGAGCCAGGGGGCTGGACTAGATGCCCTCTGAGGTCCCTTCCAACTCTGCGATTCATAATTCTGTCAGGATCTCCTGCTTGAGCAAGGGGCTGGACTAGATGACCTCCAAAGTCCCCTCCAACTCTGTGTTAAGGGTCTCCTGCTTGAGCAGAGGGCTGGAATAGATGACCTCCGAGGTCCCTTCCCACTCTTGTCAATCTACAATTCTGTCAGGGTCTCCTACTTGAGCAGGGGGCCGGACTAGACGACCTCCGAGGTCCCTTCCCACTCTTGTCAATCTACAATTCTGTCAGGGTCTCCTACTTGAGCAGAGGGCCGGACTAGACGACCTCCGAGGTCCCTTCCCACTCTGGTCAATCTACAATTCCGTCAGGGTATCTTGCTTGAGCAGGGGGCTGGACTAGATGACCTCCGAGGTCCCTTCCCACTCTGGTCAATCTACAGTTCCGTCAGGGTCTCCTGCTTGAGCAGGGGGCCGGACTAGACGACCTCCCGGGTCCCTTCCCACTCTCTGATTCCTGTCATGCTGTCCCAACTTTGGAGCGGTCCCAGAGTCGCGCTACTTGCTGCTTGGCGATTGCCTTCTTTTTCCCACGCCACGACGTCCCTCCCGAGCCGTCCGGTCCGTCTCTCAGCGGGACGGCTTTTCTTCTCTTTGACCCTCCCTCCTCCCCCCCCCGTGCAGCTTGAGCGCCGTTACCTCCGGCGGCGGCAGCCCTCCGGAAGGCTCGGCCCCCGACCGGCACCTCAAGAGACCCGCGCCAGCCAATCACAGCCTGCCCGCCGTGGCCTCCGCCCTGGACAGCAGCTGCGTGGCGGCCCGGATCCGTCCCATCTGCCGGTACAAGAAGCGTCGGCTGGTGAGAATCCACTCCGTCGCCCACCTAAACCGAAAGGTACGTCGGAGCGCCTCAACGCTCCGAAGGCGCGGACGCGTGAATGGGGGGGGGCGGGGGTGTCCCGGGAGAGTCTCTGAGGTGGGGAGGGGGCGTTTCGCAGACATCTCGTGACCCAACAAGGCAACGTCATCGGTCTGGGACTGGTAAAAACAGTTCAAGTCCTAAGCAAGGATCTAAGACCTGTTGAGGTGTTATTATTATCATTATCATTATCATTGTTATTATTTACTATTATTATTACCATCATTATTTTTATTATGATTTTTATTATTATTACTATTATTATTTGCTATTACTATTAAAGGTTTAATCCTCAATTCGATTACACAGTTGGGGACTGGATAATAAAACGTCAACCGCTCAGGTCCTATTCTATTCTATTCTATTCTATTCTATTCCTTATTCTATTCTATTCTATTCCTTATTCTATTCTATTCTCCTTTTTCTATTCTTTTCTATTCTGTATTTTAGTCTATTCTTTTTCTATTCTATTCTTTTATATTCTGTATTTTAGTTATTCTCCTTTTTCTATTCTTTTCTATTCTATTCTGTTTCCGTTCTATTCTCCTTTTTCTATTCTTTTCTATTCTGTATTTTAGTCTATTCTCTTTTTTCTATTCTTTTCTATTCTATTCTTTTCTATTCTATTCTCCTGTTTCCATTCTATTCTCCTTTTTCTATTCTTTTCTATTCTGTATTTTAGTCTATTCTCCTTTTTCTATTCTTTTCTATTCTATTCTCCTGTTTCCATTCTATTCTCCTTTTTCTATTCTTTTCTATTCTGTATTTTAGTCTATTCTCCTTTTTCTATTCTTTTCTATTCTATTCTCCTGTTTCCATTCTATTCTCCTTTTTCTATTCTTTTCTATTCTGTATTTTAGTCTATTCTTTTTCTATTCTTTTCTATTCTATTCTATTCTTTTATATTCTGTATTTTAGTCTGTTCTCCTTTTTCTATTCTTATTTCGTATTCTATTCTATTCTCCTTTTTGTATTCTATTCTTTTTCTATTCTTTTCTGTTCTATATTTTATTCTATTCTTTCTATTCTATTCTCATTTTTCTATTGTATTCTACTCTGTTCTATTCTCTCTTCTCTCCTATTCTTTATTCTCTTCTACTCTTTATTCTATTTTATCTACATTCTCTGTTCTATTTCAGTCTATTGTATCTACTTATATTCTATCTATTCTATTCTGTTTTTTATTTCTTATTCTATTCCACTCTAATTCTAGTCGAATTCTAATTCTTTTCTAGTCTAGTGTAGTCTAATTCTATTTTATTTCTTATTTCTTATTCTGTCCTATTCTAATTCTATTTCTTATTCTATTCCACTCTAATTCTATTCTATTCTATTCTATTCATCATTCCTCTATACTATTCTATTCTATTCCCTATTCTATTCTATTCCTTATTCTATTCTATTCCATTCTATTCTGTTCTATTCTATTCCATTCCATTCCATTTTTCTATTCTATTCTATTCTATTCTATTCTATTTTATTCCTTATTCTATTCTATTCCTTATTCTATTCTATTCTATTCATCATTCCTCTATTCTTTTCTATTCTATTCTATTCCCTGTTCTATTCTATTCCATTCTATTCTATTCTATTCTTATTCTACTCTTCCATTATTCTATTCTATTCTCCTTTTTGTATTTTTTTTTGTATTCTCTTCTCTTCTCCTTTTTCTACTCTATTCTATTCTATTCTATTTTTATTTTATTTTCCCTTTCCTTATTTCCTTTTCCGAGCCATGCAAGTGACCCTTCACTCCTTCTGTCCCGTCAGCCGCCCAAGCCCCTGAGCCTGAGGTGCAGCTGCGAGCAGCCCAACTCCTGCGTCCTGTGCGAGTTCAAGGCCTCGCTCCCGGCCCTCCGCCCGGACACCCTGTCCCTGGAGGAGCGGATCGCCCTGCTGGATGCCGGCTTCCACCCCATCCTCTCCTTCCCGCACGGTGAGTAAAGTTTACACCGCCTCCTTTCCCCCCCCCCCCCAACTCCTCCCTTGGGCTTCTTTGCTCCCTCCGTTCGGGGTTTTTGTGTGTGTGTGTGTGTGTGTGTAGGAAGAACGGAGAGGGCTTCCTCGCCAAGCGCAGGGCGTCCTCGCCCGGCCGACCAGCCTTCCCGTCCAAGAGCGAGACATTCTGACAGCGACGGAGCGAACCTCGGGTCATTGCTTCAACAAGTTCCAACGCGCTTGTTCAATTAGTCCCGGGGGGGGGGCCTGTTGAGCGAATCGGGCTTTTTTTTTTCCCCTCTCTCCTCCCACCCCCCCCCCCTTGACTTTTGCTGGTCGGGGAATGGGGGGGGGGAGAGCGTCCCCGCGACGGTCGCAAAGACGAGGCCGTGTGAATTGGATGCCCGTGTCTCTCCGGGGTCTCCTCCAAAAAGGGTCCCGAGTCCCTTTTTTTTTTTGTCCGTTGCCGTTATAACTGTGAATGCTCACAAACCGAAGGGTGATAAGTCAAGGTGGGCCTGGGGGTCCCTTCATCCACATTTTTAACGGGGGGGGGGGAGTTCCCTGCAAGCATAATTTTGAAATTGAGAGAGAGAGAGAGAGAGAGACAGAGTGAGTGAGTAACAGAGAAAAAATGGGGAGAGGGAAAGAGAGAGAGGGAAAGAAAGAGAAGAGAGAGGGAGAAAAGAGGGGGAGAAAGGCAGGGAGAGAAAGAGAAGAGAGAGAGAAGAGAGAGGGGGAGAGAAGGGGAGAGGGAAAGGGGAGAAAGAGAAGAGGGAGAGAAAGAAGAGAAAGAGAAGAGGGAGAGAAGAGGAGAGAGGGAAAGAGAAGAGGGAGAGAAAGAGAACAGGGGGAGAGGGAAAGGGGAGAAAGAGAAGAGGGAGAGAAAGAAGAGAAAGAGAAGAGGGAGAGAAAGAGAAGAGGGGGAGAGGGAAAGGGGAGAAAGAAGAGAAAGAGAAGAGGAGGAGAGAGGGAAAGAGAAGAGGGAGAGAAAGAGAAGAGAGGGGGAGAGAAAGAGGGGGAGAGGGAAAGGGGAGAAAGAGAAGAGGGAGAGAAGGAAGAGAAAGAGAAGAGGGAGAGAAAGAGAACAGGGGGAGAGGGAAAGGGGAGAAAGAGAAGAGGGAGAGAAAGAAGAGAAAGAGAAGAGGGAGAGAAAGAAGAGAAAGAGAAGAGGGAGAGAAAGAGAGGAGGAGAGAGGGAAAGAGAAGAGGGAGAGAAAGAGAAGAGAGGGGGAGAGAAAGAGGGGGAGAGGGAAAGGGGAGAAAGAGAAGAGGGAGAGAAAGAAGAGAAAGAGAAGAGGGAGAGAAAGAGAAGAGGGGGAGAGGGAAAGGGGAGAAAGAAGAGGGAGAGAAAGAAGAGAAAGAGAAGAGGAGGAGAGGGAAAGAGAAGAGGGAGAGAAAGAGAAGAGAGGGGGAGAGAAAGGGGGAGAGGGAAAGGGGAGAAAGAGAAGAGGGAGAGAAAGAAGAGAAAGAAGAGGGAGAGAAAGAGAAGAGGAGGAGAGAGGGAAAGAGAAGAGGGAGAGAAAGAGAAAAGGGGGAGAGAGGGAGAGAAAGAAGAGCGGGAGAGGGAAAGGGAGAAAGAGAGGGGGAGAGGGAAAGGGGGGGAGAGAAAGAAGAGAGAAGAGAGGGAGACAAAGAGAGAAAGAAACAGAAAGAAAGAAAGAAAAAGAAAGAAGGGGAAGGCAGGAGTTAGGGAGGAGGGAGGGAAGGAAGAGAAAGGAACAAATAAAGAAGAAAGGAAGAGAAAGGTCCCTTCGGACTCTAATTCTGTAAGGGTCTCCTGCTTGGGCAGGGGGCTGGACTAGAGGACCTCCAAAGGTCCCTTCCAACTCTGCCCTTCTGTGATTCTGTCAGGGTCTTTTGCTTGGGCAAGGGGTTGGACTAGAGGACCTCTGAGGGCCCTTCCAGCTCTACTGATTGATTGATTTCTCTCTCTTTCTCTCCCTCTCTCTTTTTCTTTATCTATTTCTTTCGTTCTCTTTCTCTTTTTATTTATTTCTCTCTATTTTTCTTTCTTTTTCTCTCTATTTCTTTCTCTCTTTCCCTCTTTCTCCGCTTCTCTTTCTCTCCCTCTCTCTCTTCATCTCTTTCTTTCTTTTTCTCTCTCTATTTCTTTCTTTGTTTTTTCCTGTTTCTCTCTCTATTTCTCTTTTTCTTTTCTTTCTTTCTTTTTCTTTCTTTCTTTTTATTTCTCTCTCTCTCCCTCCCTCTCTCTCTCTCTCCTTCCTCCTCTCCCTCCCACAGGCAACCCCCTGCATTTGCACATCGAGGCCTTGCTCCGAGAAGACCACTGGCCGAGCCCCAAACCCAAACCTCGGAAGCCGCCCCACGGCCGCTTGAAAGACCTGACCAACAGCGTCTGCTCCCCTTCGCTTGCCGCCGCTCCAGGTAAAGTCGCCCACGGATGGGGAAAAAAAGGGCCGGATGGGCGGTGTAGCTCGAAAGAGGATCCTGGTCTGGCTTCCTCTGGCTTCTCTCGGGTTCCCCAACCATGATAGCTAGCTAAGTCTGCTCAGGCTATGTGTGTATGTGTGGGTTGGCTCGTGGAAGGAGTGTCCACCCCCATCGTAGCTTCAGACAGAGGGCTCCTTTCTCGTTCTCTCTCTCTCCGTCTCTTTCTCTCTCGGTCTCTCTCTCAGTCTCCATCTTTTCTCTCTCTCTCTCGCTCATTCTCCATCTTTCTCTCTTTCCATCTCTCTCTCTCTCTCTCTCTCTCCTTGTCTCCATCTTTTCTCTCTCTCTCATTCTCTCTCCATCTTTCTCTCTTTCCATCTCTCTCTCTCTCTCCGTCTCCACCTTTTCTCTCCCTTTCTCTCTCTCTTTCTCATTCTCTCTCCATCTTTCTCTCTTTCCATCTCTCTCTCTCTCCCTGTCTCCCTTTTCTCTCCCTTTCTCTCTCATTCTCCATCTTTCTCTCTTTCCATCTCTCTCTCTCTCTGTCTCCATCTTTTCTCCCTTTCTCTCTCTCATTCTCTCCATCTTTCCTATCTCTCTCTCTCTCGGTCTCCATCTTTTCTCTCTCTCTCTCTCATTCTCTCTCCATCTTTCTCTCTTTCCATCTCTCTCTCTCTCTCTCTCTCTCTCTCTCTCTCTCTCTCGTCTCCATCTTTTCTCTCTCTCTCATTCTCTCTCCATCTTTCTCTCTTTCCATTTCTCTTTCTCTCTCTGTCTTTCTCTTTCTCGGTCTCCATCTTTTCTCCCTTTCTCTCTCTTTCTCATTCTCTCTCCATCTTTCTCTCTTTCCATCTCTCTCTCGCTCCCTTTTCTCTCTTTCTCATTCTCTCTCCATCTTTCTCTCTTTCCATCTCTCTCTCGCTCCCTTTTCTCTCTTTCTCATTCTCTCTCCATCTTTCTCTCTCCATCTCTCCCCCTCTCTCTCTTTTCTCTCCCTTTCTCTCTCATTCTCTCTCCATCTTTCTCCTTCCATCTCTTTCTCTCTAACTTTTCTCCCCCTTTCTCTCCATCTTTCTTTCCGTCTCTTTCTCTCTCTTATTCTCTCTCCATCTTTCTTTCCATCTCTTTCTCTCCAACTTTTCTCCCCTTTCTCTTTATCTCTCCATCTTTCTCTCTTCCCGTCTCTCTCTCTCCCTTTTCTCTCTCTTTCTCATTCTCTCGCCATCTTTCTCTCTCCATCTCTTTCTCTTCAACTTTTTCCCCCTTTTGCCATCTTTCTCTCTCCCCCTTTTCTCTCTCTCTCTCTCTCTCTTTCTCTTTGTCCATCTTTTCCTGTCACTCCATCTCTTCTCTCCATCTTTCTTATTCTTTCTCTTTCCACATCTCTCACTCTCTCGCTCTCTCTCTCTTTCCATCTATATCTTGTCTATATTTATCTCTATCTAATCAATATGTATGTATCTTTCTCTTTCCACATCTCTCACTCTCTCTCGCTCTCTCGCTCTCTCTCTCTGTCCATCTATATCTTGTCTATATTTATCTCTATCTAATCAATATGTATGTATGTATCTGTATAAACTATGTCTCTAATTTGTCTATTTCTATCTAATCTACCTAGCTATATCTGATCTATCTATATCTGGTCTACATCTATTTCTATTTATCTAATCTCTCTATGTTGTCTGTCTAAATGCTACGTCTGTCTATATGTATGTTGTCTGTCTAACCTCATCTGTCTGTCCATCTATCATGCATCTATGTTATCCCTCTATATCTTATCTATCTGTCATACATCTATACTTACCAACATCAATATCTATCATGCATCTATATCATCTCTATATCAGCTATGACTATCATCTATATCATCTATCATACATCTATACTTCAATATCAATATCATGCATCTCTATATCGTACATCTATATTATCTCTATATCATCTCTATCTCTATATCATCTATCTCATCTATATATCTTACTATATCATCTCTAGATCATCTCCATATCTATCTCATCTATCTATCTTAAATCTATACTTATCAATATCAACCTATCATGCATCTGCATCATCTCTATTATATATCTGTCGTACATCTAGATCATCTCTATATCTATCTCTATCACCTATCATCAATATATCCTACATCTATACTTATCAATATCAATATCTATCATGCATCTACATCATCTCTATATCTATCTCTATATCTATCATATATCTAGATCATGTCTAGATCTCTCTCATCTATATATCTTACATCTATACTTATCAATATCAATATCTATCATGCATCTACATCATCTATCTCTATATCGTACATCTAGATCATCTCTAGATCATCTCTAGATTTCTATCATCTATCTCATCTATATATCCTACATCTATACTTATCAATATCAATATCTATCATGCATCAACATCATCTCTATATCTGTCTATATTGTACATCTAGATTATCTCTAGATCATCTCTAGATCTCTATCTCATCTATATATCTTACATCTATACTTATCAATATCAATATCTATCATGCATCAACATCATCTCTATATCTGTCTATATCTGTACATCTAGATTATCTCTAGATCATCTCTAGATCTCTATCTCATCTATATATCTTACATCTATACTTATCAATATCAATATCTATCATGCATCAACATCATCTCTATATCTGTCTATATCTATTGTACATCTAGATTATCTCTAGATCATCTCTAGATCTCTATCTCATCTATATATCTTACATCTATACTTATCAATATCAATATCTAGCATGCATCAACATCATCTCTATATCTGTCTATATCTATCGTACATCTAGATCATCTCTATCTCTATATTGTACATTTAGATCATCTCTAGATCATCTCTATCATCTATTTCATCTATATATCTTACATCTATCATCATATCCTATCTATACTTATCAATATCTATCATGCATCTACATCATCTCTATATCTATCTCTATATCTATCGTACCTCTAGATCATCTCTAGATCATCTCTGTATTTCTATCATCTATCTCCTCTATATATCCTACATCTATACTTATCAATATCTATCAAGCATTAACATCATCTCTATATCTCTATCATACATCTAGATTATCTCTATCTCTATCTATCTCATACAACTATACTTATCGATATCTATCATGCATGTATATCAGCTCTATATCCATCCATCTATCTCTCTATCTGTATCTATCTGTATATCGATCATCAACCAAACGCCATTTCTATCTACATTAGCAGTCTTTCCCCCCCCCCCTCCTTTGGGAACTGTAAATGGTCACTAAAGGAAGCGTGTTTAAGCCGAGACCTTGCCTTTTATTCGCCTAAAGCAGTGTTTCTCAACCTTGACCATTTTAAGGCATGTGGACGTCAACTCCCAGAATTCCACAGCCAGCAATGCTGGCTGTGGAATTCTGGGAGTTGACGTCCACATGCCTTAAAATGGTCAAGGTTGAGAAACACTGGCCTAAAGGGAGACTTAGCGACGCCCTCCTTGCGTTCCCTATCCTGGTTTTTATATCGGTCAGGATGATCAGTGAAGAATCGATTCAGTTGTAGGGAAGCAAGGCGGACGAAGGAATTTAATGAAGAATGTCATTCATCATCCTCATCATTCTGATGATGAGGATGATGGTGTTGTCCCGATTGACGAGCCTGTCTCTTCTCCTCTCCGTTTCCCTCTGCCAGGGGCTCTGCTGAAAGGACTGGCCCGGTACCGCCTCTGCGCCCCTCATCTTCCTCCTCGCAGCAAGCCCGGCACTTCGCACCCGGGGCCTTCTTTGTGCCTAGAAAACTCTCCCGGTCCAGCCGCCAGTAATGTTCCGGGTCATCCCGCGACGGCCGGCAGCTCAGCGCTGGTGAGTGAGCGGGAAGGTGGTCCTGAGCACAGAAGGGAGGGTCTGTAAACAGAGAATACACACACACACACACACACACACACACACCCCTTCTAGCACTGATGACGTTCCCTAGTTGGGTCATGAGACGTCTGCAAGGAAACCACCCAGCTCAGAGAACACCAGGGACCCCACAGTCCTTTCTCCTCCTCCTCCTTTTCCTCCTCCTCCCCCCTTCCAGCACTGACAATGTTACCTAGTTGGATCATGAAACGTCTGCAAGGAAAACAGCCTGGGGAGTCCACCTCGCCTCTGTCCATCAATCAAAGTCAGAGACCGGAACAGGACATGCTTGATAAAAGGCTACCATAAAGTGGTCTCTCTCTCTTTTTTTTTTTTTTTAACCTTTATGTTTTTAAACAATTGTGGTCTCTCTTTACTTTTTTTTTTTTTTTTTACTTTTTTTAAACGATTGTGGGGTTTTTTTTTATTTTTTTAAATTTTTTTTTAAACGATTGGGTTTTTACCTTTGTTTACTTTTTAAACGATTGGGGTTTTTTTTACTTTTTTTAAAGCAATTGTGGGGGGGTTTTTTAGTTTTTTTCTTTTAAGCTGTGGTCTTTTTTACTTTTTTTTTAAACGATTGGGTTTTTTTTTAACTTTTTAAAAATGATTACGGTTTGTTTTTTTTTTTACTTTTTTAAAAAAGTGATTGTGGGTTTTTGTTTTTTTAAAAAAAATTTCTCTGAGCAGCCCGCCAAGAAGAAAAAAGTGGAGACTTCCTACGATATCAACAATATCGTGATTCCGATGTCTATGGCCGCAGCGACCCGGGTGGAAAAACTTCAGTATAAAGAGATTTTAACCCCGAGGTAAGTTGGTTTCGATAGAGATAAATAGATAGAGGAGAGAGGGATGATATATAATGGTAGATGAGAGAAATGATAGATGGATGGATAGAAGAATAGGTGGATAGGTGGATAGAAAGATGAGAGAGAGAGATGAGAGAAATGATAGAGATAGGTAGACAAACAGACAGACAGATAAGGTGGTAGAGATAGATGTTGACGATAGATAGATAGATAGATAGATAGATAGATAGATAGATAGATAGATAGATAGATAGATAGATATGGATGGATAGATATGGATAGATAGATAGATAGATAGATAGATACGGATGGATAGATATGGATAGATAGATAGATATGGATAGATAGATGATAGAGAGTTATGGATAGATAGATAGATATGGATGGATGGATAGATAGATATGGATGGATGGATAGATAGATATAGATAGATATGGATGGATAGATAGATATGGATAGATGGATAGATAGATATGGATGGATAGATGGATAGATAGATATAAATACTTATGGATGGATAGATAGATATGGATAGATAGATAGATAGATATGGATAGATAGATGATAGATAGTTATGGATAGATAGATATGGATGAATGGATAGATAGATATGGATGGATGGATAGATAGATATAGATAGATAGATATGGATGGATAGATAGATACGGATGGATGGATGGATAGATATGGATGGATAGATAGATAGAGATAAATACTTATGGATGGATAGATAGATATGGATAGATAGATAGATATGGATAGATAGATGATAGTTATGGATAGATAGATACGGATGGATGGATGGATAGATAGATATGGATGGATGGATGGATAGATAGATAGATATAGATAGATAAATATGGATGGATAGATAGATATGGATGGATGGATGGATAGATATGGATGGATAGATGGATGGATAGATAGATAGATAGATAGATAGATATAAATACTTATGGATGGATAGATAGATAGATAGATAGATATGGATGGATAGATGGATAGATAGATATGGATAGATAGATAGTTATGGATGGATGGATAGATAGATATAGATAGATATAGATAGATATGGATGGATGGATGGATAGATATGGATGGATAGATGGATGGATGGATAGATAGATGGATAGATAGATAGATAGATAGATAGATAGATAGAGATAAATACTTATGG
Source organism: Crotalus tigris (assembly GCF_016545835.1). NCBI lineage: Eukaryota > Metazoa > Chordata > Lepidosauria > Squamata > Viperidae > Crotalus > Crotalus tigris. Next base: position 213,101 of record NW_024098380.1, read on the forward strand.
ATGGATGGATAGATATACGGATATAGATAGATAGAGATGGATGGATGGATAGATAGATACCAAATATTCATCTTCACCCCTCTGGCTTTATGAGGCCTCTAGAAAAATTGCATTGCCTGAACGCCAATTTCACCTCTCGTTTTCTCCCCCTTCCTTAGCTGGAGAACAGTGGATCCCAAAGAGTTGGTGATCTTAGAAGAGGCCGACGCGCAGGTAAGAGGCGTATCTCCAGGCACACCAGGGGGTAGCCGCCTCTCTTCAGCGGGGGGGGGGTTGGACTAGATGGCCTCCGAGGTCCCTTCCAGCTCTGTTCTTTTATGATTCTGTCAGGGTCTCCTGCTTGAGCAGGGGGTGAACTAGATGACCTCTAGGGTCCCTTTCCGACTCGTGTCATTCTAGGATTCTATAAGGGTCTCCTGATTTGAGTAGGAGGTTGGACTAGAAGACCTCCACGGTCCCTCCCAGCTCTGGTTCCCGGAGAGTAAGTCATACAATGAAGGGTTACAGAAACTGGGAATGTCTAGTTGAATGAAAAGAAAGGACTCGCAGCGTTCAAGTCTTTGAGGGGCTGCCCCAAAGCAGAGGGAGTCAAGCTCTTCTCCAAAGCCCCTGAAGGCAGGGCACGAAACAACCGATGGAAACTCATCCAGGAGAGAAGCAAACCTGGAACGAAGGAGACACTTAAGTCGACAGTGAGCAGAATTAATCCGTGGCACTCCTTGCCACCAGACGTTGTGCCTGCTTCATTCCCTGGAGGTTTTTCGAGAAGAGACTGGACAGTTACGTGTATGAAATGGGATGGAGTCTCCTGTTTGAGCAGGGGGCTGGGCTAGAAGACCTTCCAAAGTCCCTTTCAGCCCTGATTCTATATTGCAGGAAGACGGGAGGGAGGAAGGAAGGAAGGAGGAAGGAAAGGAGGGAGTACACAGAAAAGGAAGGAAGGAAGAAGGAAGGAATGGAGGGAGGGAGGGAAGAAAGAGGAAGGAAGGAAGCAAATACAGAGGAACAAAGGGAAGGAGAAGGAGGGAGGAAAGACGGGAGGAAGGAAGGAAAGAGAAGAGGGGGAAAATGGAAGGAAGGAAGGAAGGAAGAGAACAAGGGAGGAGAGGGAGGAAAGGAAAGAAGGAAATACAGGGAGGATAGATGGGAGGAAGGAAGGAAAGTGGAAGGTGGAAAAATGGAAGGAAGAAAGAAGGAAGGAAGAGAAGGAGAGAGGAAAGACGGAAGGAAGGAAAGAAGAACGAGGGAGGGAAGGAAGGAAGGAAATACAGAGGAAAAAAGGGAAGAAGAGGGAGGAAAGACGGGAAGAAGTAAGGAAAGAGGGAGGGAGGAAAAATGGAAGGAAGGAAGTCGGAAGAAGGAAGGAAGAGAAGAGAAAGGAAAGACGGAAGGAAGGAAGGAAAGAAGAACGAGGGAGGGGAGGGAGGAAAGGAAGGAAGGAAATACAGAGGAAGAGAAGGAGGGAGGATAGACGGGAGGAAGGAAGGAAAGTGGAGGGAGGAAGGAAGAGGAGGGAGAGAGGAAAGACGGAAGGAAGGAAAGAACGAGGAAGGGAAGGAAGGAAATACAGAGGAACAAAGGGAAGAAGAGAAGGAGGGAGGAAAGACGGGAAGAAGTAAGGAAAGAGAAGAGGGAGGGAAGAAAAATGGAAGGAAGGAAGAAGGAAGGAAGAGAAGGGAAAGGAAAGACGGAAGGAAGGAAAGAAGAACGAGGGAGGGAGGAAAGGAAGGAAGCAAATACAGAGGAACAAAAGGAAGAAGAGAAGGAGGGAGGAATGACTGGAGGAAGTAAGGAAAGAGAAGAAGGAGGGAAGAAAGAAGGAAGGAAAGAACGAGGGAGGAAAGAGGAAGGAAGGAAGGAAGGGTGCCGCATGTGGTCGCAGGGTCTGGCAACATGTAATCTCAACCAGCGGGACCCAGGCCCAAACTATTTCCCCCCCACCCCCTTAGGGACAACAGGGCTTTGGTCTGTCCCACTCATGGATTCTCCATCCACTCATGCTGGAGAAGGGGCGTTTGTCTTGCCTGAAGGCCTTTTCTCCGCACGATGATGGAGCATCCACTCCCTCCCTTTTCCTGTCCGTTGGGTCCGGTGTCCAGTGTAGGAGGAGCAGAGAACGCCCGTGCCGCGCCTTCGTCGTAAACTGGGGTGCTCTTGCACAAGCAGAGGCGTGTGGCCACCTTTCAGACTTACGTCTTGTTTGAGCGGGAACATAACATGAAGAGGTCGTGGGAAGGGCTCCGACGGAAATTAGGTAACCCCACCTCCTGGGATCGATGGCACAACGAACGGACCTTGGGAAGAAAGGAAGGGTCTAGTGCAGTGGTTCTCAACCTTTTTAATGCCGCGACCCCCCCTCCCCAACCGGTCATAAGTCGAGGACTACTCAACCGGTCGTAAGTCGAGGACTCCTCAACTGGTGCAGCACCGTTTGCAGAATGGGACTTTGGGCGGGCTCAGCAGGGCCGAGACAGCCTGGACAATTCCCATTGGCTTTTAAAAGCCAATCGAATGAGACTCTATTCAAGAGAGTCTTTTCGATTGACTTTCAAAAGCCAATAGAATAAAAGGGAGTAGCACAGCTAAGGAAAAGGGGGAAAAAAATGGCGGACTGCGTTGTTTGGCGACCCCCGTGAAATGGTCGTTTGACCCCAAATGGGGTCCCGACCCACAGGTTGAGAACCACTGATCTAGGTGGATAATAATAATAATAATAATAATAATAATAATAATAATAATAATAAAAAGTTGGAAGGGACCTTGGAGGTCATATAGTCCAACCCCCTGCTCAGGCAGGAAACCCTATGGACAGCTATTTTAATGGGCTCAAAGGGTGACGAGACGAGGGCCTGCAAAACCCGGTGTAGCTCCCAAGAAGGATATGTATGGGTAGGAGGGAGGGAGGGAGGGAGGGAATTCTCCAAAGCAACAGAAGGAAACCACCCAGCTCAGAGAACACCAAGGACACCACGGTCCCTTCTTCCTTCCTTCCTTCCTTCCTTCCTTCCTTCCTTCCTTCCTTCCTTCCTTCCTTCCTTCCGTCCTTCCTTCCTTCCTTCCTTCCTTCCTTCCTTCCTTCACTGATGATGTTCCCTAGTTGGGTCACAAGACGTCTGCAAGGAAACCACCTAGCTCAGAGCACCAAGGACCCCACAATCCTTCCTCCTGCTTCCTTCCTTCCTTCCAGCACTGATGATGTTCCCTAGTTGGGTCACGAGATGTCTGCAAGGAAACCACCCAGTTCAGAGAGCACCAAAGACCCCACAGTCCGTCCCTCCCTCCCTCCCTCCCTCCCTTCCTTCCTTCCTTCCTTCCTTCCTTCCTTCCTTCCTTCCTTCCTTCCTTCCAGCACTGATGATGTTCCCTAGTTGGGTCACGAGATGTCTGCAAGGAAACCACCCAGCTCAGAGAGCACCCAGGACCCCACAGTCCTTCCTCCTCCTTCCTTCCTTCCTTCCTTCCTTCCTTCCTTCCTTCCTTCCTTCCTTCCTTCCTTCCTTCCTTCCTTCCTTCCTTCCAGCACTGATGGTGTTCCCTAGTTGGGTCACGAGATGTCTGCAACGAAACCACCCATCTCAGAGAGCACCAAGGACCCCACAGCCCCTCCCTTCCTTCCTTCCTTTCTTCCTTCCTTCCTTCCTTCCTTCCTTCCTTCCTTCCTTCCTTCCTTCCTTCCTTCCTTCCTTCCTTCCAGCACTGATGATGTTCCCTAGTTGGGTCTCGAGATGTCTGCAACGAAACCACCCAGCTCAGAGAGCACCAAGGACCCCACAGCCCCTTCCTTCCTTCCTTCCTTCCTTCCTTCCTTCCTTCCTTCCTTCCTTCCTTCCTTCCTTCCTTCCTTCCTTCCAGCCCTGATGATGTTCCCTAGTTGGGTCTCGAGATGTCTGCAACGAAACCACCCAGCTCAGAGCGCACCAAGGACCCCACAGTCCTTCTTTCTTCTCCTCTTTGCCCTTCTCCTTCTCTCCCCACCGTTTCTGCAGTCGATTGCCGACCTCTTGACCCGAACCCCCTTCTCTTCTAGCTGGAAGACACGTCAGATGAAACGTATCTGAACCACCACCAAAAATTTGAAGAGCTGGAACGGGCCCGCTGGGATTCCTGGACGGGAACCTCCTCCCAGAGACGGGGAAACAGGTATGGTGTTCCCGCAGGGTCGCCCCTCCGGCGAGGCTCTTTCCACACCAGAGACGACGGCAGGTCTACATTAGCTCCTGGTCTCTTTGCCGGGGACTGCTTCCGTGGAGAAAGGTTTTTTCCCGCGGGCCGGAGAGGGCGCGGTATTGCGTGCTGCCTGCGTCCCGCGAGTGCAGCTTTGCTGGTTTTTGTGCGGACTGGTTGGTGGCCGCGGCCCGGGGGTCCCTGGTCTAAAGAGGGAGATAGGTGTAAGGTAGATGAGATGGATAGACAGGTGCAGGCAGGCAGGCAGGTAGGTAGATAGAATTGGTAGATTGGTTAGGTTGGTCGATAGGTAGAAGGGTAGATGAGAGAGAGAGAGAGGTAAATGATAGATAGCTTGGGTGGATAGGTAGGTAGGTAGGTAGAAGATAGCTTGGGTAAGTGGATGGATGAATGAATGAATGGATAGACAGACAGACTGATTGATTGATTATAGGTGGGTGGGTGGATAGATGATAGATAGATAGATTAGATAGATAGATAGATAGATAGATAGATAGATAGATAGATAGATAGATAGATAGATAGATAGAGATATTTAGGTAGATGATAGATAGCTTGGGTGGATAGGTAGGCAGGTAGATTAGATAAATAGACAGACAGACATGCATATAGGCAGGCAGACAGACAGGTAGATAGATATAAACAGACAGATATTTAGAGATAATAGCTTGAGTGGGTAGACAGACAGATAGATTATAGATAGCTTGGGTGGGTAGGGGGATGGATGGATAGATGATAGAGAGAGATTTAGGTAGATAGATGATAGATAGCTTGGGTGGATAGGTAGGTAGGTAGATTAGATAAATAGATGCATATAGGCAGGCAGACAGACAGTAGATAGATATAGACAGACAGATAGATATTTAGAGATAATAGCTTAGGTGGGTGGGTGGGTAGACAGACAGATTATCGATAGCTTGGGTGGGTAGGGGGATGGATGGATAGATGATAGAGAGAGATTTAGGTAGAAAGATGATAGATAGCTTGGGTGGATAGGTAGGTTAGATAAATAGACACAGACAGATGCAGGCAGACAGACAGATAGATAGATAGGGTGGCTGGATAGATATATAGATAGATGATGGATGGATAGATGGGATGGGTAGATAGATAGGATGGGTAGGAAGGTAGATAGATAGGGTAGGTAGGGAGGTAGATAGGATGGGTAGGGAGGTAGGTAGGTAGATGGATAGATAGATAGATAGATAGATAGATAGATAGATAGATAGATAGATAGATAGATAGATAGATGATAGGTAGATAGATAGGATGGATAGATAGATAGGTAGGTAGATAGATAGGATGGATAGGTAGGTAGATAGGATAGATAGATGGATAGGTAGGATGGATAGGTAGGTAGGTAGGTAGACAGACAGACAGATAGATAGAGGTGATAGATTGAATAGGTTGATGGAGAGTTATAGGGGGGTAGATAGATAAGACAGACCAGCAAATATGATTGGTTGACTGGATGGATGGATATGATAGCTATAGATATGATGGATGGAAGGATCATACAGGATAGATGATAGCTAGAGAGATGGTGGGTGGGTGGATGGATGCCTAAGATGATCTATGATAGATAGCTAGAGAGATGGATGGATCGAAGGCTTGATGGAGAACACGATAGCTAGCGAGAGAGACGATACGGATGGATGGATGCAGAGATACATGACGTGATAGAGGGATAATGATTGAGGTAGATGAATGGATAGACCAGAGATATGACAGCTAGGGACACAGAGAGAGAGAGTGGATGAATGTGTGGATTGGATGGACGGAGGGACAGACAAACTAATTGCCCCGTGGCTGGCTTGGGAATCCTACTTTAGGGACAATAATGCAGCAAGAAGACGCCCCCAGAAGCTAATCACCTGGGCCCAGCAAACGAGACACACGTGGTGGTGTGGAATTACGTGGCGTCGGAATTCTACAAAGGAATGATGGGATAACGTCTCTAGAGCAGATGCTTAGGGGGACGGGGTGGGGGCTTCGAAGAGAGAAGTCACCAAGCATCTAAAACCTTTCCCGACCTGCTTCCCTCACCACCCCAGAAAATGCAATGGATAATTTTTTTTTTCTGGAATGTTCTTCTCTGGAGCTGGCAGGCCATGGAGCTTTTCTCTCTTTCCCAGCGTTTCTCGCGCACCCCCCCCCCCCAATCATTTTCCCCATTTGTGATCGCCTTTGGGAGACGCGCCTGTCGATGGGCACAGTCCTGTCCGTCACTGGGGCGGAAGGAATAAGATCTCCCCCCTCCCCCAGCTCCACCCACCCGCCCGCCATCTTGGCATTTTTCTGGCTGCTCTGTCAGGCTCCGTGCTTGATGGGGGCGGGTTCCCTTTCCTGTTCTCCTTGCAGGAGCTCTAACAAAGCCGACGGGCGCTGGGTGCCTCCTCCCGGCTACCAGGAGAGCGGGCTGAATAGTCTTCACTACCCGCCGGGCGCCAACTCACCCACCGCCTCGCTCAGCCCGGACCCTTCCAGCGTCCCGACGCCCCTCTTGTTCCGAGGGCGAGGCGGGAACTCCTTCAGCGAGGACTCGTCCTTCAGCGCCGACGAGATCCAGGTGAGAACTTGGCATCCCACAGTGGGTCACTCCGACGGACAGATTGTGGCATCAGAGGCGTGCGTTTTGTCCCAGCCTACGGGAGTCCTCGTGAAGCTCACAAGGAGAAGCCCCTCTTCCAACAAGCAGGCTGGGACCTCAGGAAAAAACCAGCCCCCTTTTTATGATTCACAGACCTGAGTCCACGCCCAAGGCAAACAAAACACAGTTCACAGGAACTCGATTCCTCAATACGAACGGCTGCCTTCGGCCACCAGCACCTCCCACCCCGTCCCTTTTATAATTCAGCCCAGGCGTGGCTGCCTAATGCCTTCTCCTTTGCCTTTGGAGCCACCCTGTTTGCATTCCTACTCTCTTCTCTTGCCAGCTTTGTCTCAGCTGTTCTTCATCACTATCCAACTCAGGCTCCCGGCACAGCTGTGTCTCAGCCTGAGCGTGAGTAGAGGGGCCGGGCTCCTCGTCCGACTGTTACGTCTCGGAGCTCCTCAGAGCCTTCCTCTGACTCCGATGTCCCTCCAGGCCTCTCCTCCACCTCTGATTCCTCAGACTCCCCTGCCCTTAAGGCAGGGCTTTTCAACCTTTTTCACCCATTGGGCCACTTTTAGGATATGGCAATGTCTGAGTACCACCCCGCCGCCTAGCAAGGTGTCAAAAACTTGATGATCAAGACAAAGGGAAAAAAAAGGAAAACAGTGGTAAAGTACAGGTAGTCCTCGACTTACAACAGTTCGCTTAGTGACTGTTTGAAGTTGCAATGGCACTGAAAAAAAGTGTCTCTCTCCCCCCCCCCCCCCCAAGCCACAGCTGAGCAAGATGCCTGCCTGGCCGCCCGGCCGCGCTCTTCCTCCTGTCCGAGGTTTTCGTTGTTGTGAGCGTTTCTGTTGAGGTGGGGTGGGGGGTTGTTTGGTTTTTATTTCCCTCCCCCCCCCCCCCCGGTCTGCTGGGTGGTTGCAGCAGGTTTTGGTCCCTTCACATGACCCCGGGACACTGGGACCGTCATAAATACAAATCGGTTGCCAAGCATCAGAATGTCAATCACAAGACCCTGGAGAGGGGGAAACATTCCAGCCGATCGGCGCTTCTTCAGGGCTCAGCGGACGCGCCAGGATCCGCGCCGAGCTCCAGCTGGAGCCTGGCGCTGATCCTGGCGCTTCCACTGAGCCCTGACGGTTCCAGAAGACGCGCTGATCCTGGCACTTCCGCCCAGCCCTGCAGCTCCAGCCGTCTCTCGCTCAGGCTTGTGCGGTGTTGCCACCGGTTCAGCTCATTCCCCTCCCCCGCTACCCCTTTTCTAGGATGGCCGCGCACCACTTGCCAGGCGCCCATGTACCACAGGTGGTACCCGTACCACTGGTTGGAAAAGCCCTGCCTTAAGCACCACGATCTCATGTCGCCCCGGCTTCCCCACCGACTTCATTGGGGAAGCCGGTGGGAAAACCTTGAAAATTGGAATCCCAGCCGTCCTCGACCGAACGGCTGGCGATCGTTTTGACGCTCCGACGACCGTTTTCTCACCCTGACGACCGTCCGCGTCGCAGCCTCCCCCCGGTGAGGTGATCCAAATTCCGACGCTTCGGCACCCGACTCGCATTTATGACGGCTCCGGTATCCCGAGCCGTGGGTTCAAACTTTGGACACCGAGCAACTCCTGTTTTATGACCGGTCGCCGTGTCTGGGAGGTGGTTCGAGCGAATCCCCTTGTGCAACTTGCCTGAGCAGAGGGTGGGACTCGACGACCTCCAAGGCCCCTTCCGACTTTATTAATGTTATTATTATTATTAAGCTTCTGAGGAGCAAAATCAAAAGGGGGAGCCCGATTCGCTTAACGACCGGGCGACTCACTTTAGCAACCTTATGAAGGGTGAAAAAAAACTGTCCTAAGTTGCTTTTTCCCCGTGCCGGTCACCAAATGAGTCAGTTGCATGGTGAGGACTACCTGTCTTCCTGCAGAGGTATGTTGTCACTGCAAGCGGTCGTTAAGCAACAGGTTGTAAGTCGAGGGCTACCTGTATGGGTCTTCCCTCGCTGAATACGCCTTCTGTTCTTCCTCTTCTCTCCAGAACGTGCCGCCTTGGGAACCCCGCACCTTCCCTCTTTCCGACGCAGAGCACCGGGCACTGCGGGAGCCCTCCCACAAAACCTTTGGCCAGCAGTGGGACGAAGCCTTGAGGACTAACCACCTCGACGACGCCGGCCTCCTGGCCAAGCGCCCGGCGCCTCCCGAGGACGGCGATCGGCAGCGCCCGGCCGAACCTTTCGCCCCGCCCGCGCTGAACAACAGATGACCTCTTGGGCCCCGGAAAGAAGACGTCGGGAGAGTCACACCCACACGCTAGAGAGGCCATCACCGAGCTCGGCTGGCGAGCCAGGCGCCGGGAAAGTTGGGCGCAAAAACGGAGGCCCGTCTTTGGATTCGGAGTGCCTCACGACCGGCGAGGAAGGGTCCAGCAGAGGGCCGTGAGCCGCTGAGCCTCTGTGGGGCGGGAGGAAGGGGCGACTTGGATAAGCCCATCGGAAGGTGGGAGAATCCGAAGCACCACACCGGAAGGAAAAGTTAGGGGCTGCGGGAGACCCCCCCCACTCAAAAAAAGGGGGGGGAAGCTTAAGAGGCTGTATCACACACCAAGATGGGACGCTTGGGAACGGACGCCGTCGAATCGGGACCTGGAAAGCAAGAGGGAAGTGTGGATTGATGGGCGAGATGGATTCGTGGATGATGGGCTTCGTTCCCCTGAGCTGCTGCGGTCGGGGGTTGGGGGCTTGCGAAGAGAGGGCGATAAATTTTCACACAAATTTATCCTTTTAATCTACGCCGTTCTGGAGCCCGCGCTTTTCCCGAACGCGAAATCCCGCAGTTCCGGAATCGGCGGGTTTTGTTTTTTTTTCTTCTTCTTCTGCCTAACTTGGAATCATGGTTCTCCTGATCTTGGGGGGGGGGGTTTCAAAACAACAAAAAGAAAAAAAAAGCAATCATGATTGCCACCGGCGCTTTCTAGACTTTTCTCTCCAGAAAAGCGGTCGATCCTACGCAGTTGTACGGAAATGCTAATTTAATCAATAAAAAGGAACTTGGACCGGATGAATTAACACACAGGCTCCGGAGTGGTCATTCATTGGGCGGTTGTTTGGGAATACTTTTTTTAAAAAAAAATAAAAATATTTTGTCAAATATCTACAGAGGTCTTCAAGGGTGGGGGGGAAACGACAAGCTGTGACTGGACGTTGGGGTATGGAAGGATTTATCATTCCTTGCGCTCCCTCCGAGAGTCGCCGAGGCCGCTTGGAGATTTATCGCTGTCCTACGGGTCACCCGCGTGGTACAAACGGGTGTGGGGCCTTCTCGGAATGGCTGAAAGGACAATGTTGTCGACCAGGGGTATCAAACTGCCAGTTCCGTCACGTGGAGGCGCACCCACCCCAGCCCCGGCAACGCCAAAATAGTTGCGATACGTCGCTCCGAGAGTCGCCGAGGCCACTTGGAGATTTATCGATGTCCCACGGGTCACCCGCGTGGTACAAACGGGTGTGGGGCCTTCTCGGAACGGCTGAAAGGACAATGTTGTTGACCAGGGGTATCAAACTGCCAGTTCCGTCACGTGGAGGCGCACCCACCCCAGCCCCGGCAACGCCAAAATAGTTGCAATACGTCGCTCCGAGAGTCGCCGAGGCCACTTGGAGATTTATCGATGTCCCACGAGTCACCCGCGTGGTACAAACGGGTGTGGGGCCTTCTCGGAACGGCTGAAAGGACAATGTTGCCGGACCAGGGGTGTCAAACTGCCGGTTCCGTCACGTGGAGGCCGCACCCACCCCAGCTCCAGCAATGCCCAAATAGTCGCAATATGTCACGGCACGTCACGTGACGCGTTTACCCGCGTTGTAGACGGAAGATAGTTGATGCCTTCTCCCTACCCCTCCGTTGACGGAGGGTGTCTCAATTTTGACCCGTGTGGCCTCTTGGACCTCCCTCTCTTTCAAACCAGCCGTCCTCTCGGTCCAAAAGGTGGAATTTTGCGGTCCCCAAAAGAGAGTGTCCCCTGTCTTTCAAACGCAGATTGACAGCTGAATCTCATCCCGATTGGGGTGTGTTCTGTTTAGCGCCACGAGCTGGGGGAAGGGGTTGCTTTGTGTCCCCGATGAGATCTGCGCGTGGCTGACTGCGTTGTGCTTCACGCGCCACGTTGCTCAGTTTGTGTGTTGGGTTTTTTTTTTTTTATCTCTGGGGTGGACCAGCTTCCCTCCAGAAGTTGTGGATGCTCCAACACTGGAAGTTTTTGAGAAGAGATTGGACACTCGTTTGCCTTAAATGGTACTACAGGGTTTCCTGCCGGAGCAGGGGGTTGGACTAGAAGACCTCCAAGGTCCCTTCCATCTCTGTTCTATTCTATGTTCTATTTTATTCTATAATCTGTTATTGCCTATTCTACACTATTCTATAATCTGTTATCTCCTGTTCTATCCTGTTCTGTTATTTCCTATTCTATAATCTGTTCTCTCCTATTCTACCCTTCTGTGTTCTGTTCTATTTTATAATCTGTTATCCCCAATTATCCCCTATTCTATAATCTGTTATCTCCTACTCTACTCTATAATCTGTTATCTCCTATTCTACCCTATTCTATATTATCTCCTATTTTATAATCTCTTATCCCCAATTATCCCCTATTCTATAATCTGTTATCTCCTACTCTATAATCTGTTATCTCCTATATTATCTCCTATTTTATAATGTTATCCCCAATTATCCCCTATTCTATAATCTGTTATCTCCTCCTCTATTCTATAATCTGTTCTCTCCTACTCTTCTATGTTCTGTTCTATTTTATAATCTGTTATCCCCAATTATCCCTATTCTATAATCTGCTATCTCGTACTCTACTCTATAATCTGTTATCTCCTACCCTATTCTATATTATCTCCTATTTTATAATGTTATCTCCTATTATATTCTGTTAGCCCCTATTCTACCCTATTCTATAATTTGTTATTTTCTATTCTATCCTATTCTACCCTATTCTATAATCTGTTATTTCATATTCTACCCAATTCTACTCTATGTTCTAATCTATTTTATAATCTGTTATCCCCTATTCTACCCTATTCTGTTATATTCTATTTTATAATCTGTTATCTCCTATAATCTGTGATCCCGTTCTACCCTATTCTACAGTCTATCTCCTATTCTACCCTATTCCATAATCCGTTATCTCCTACCCTATTCTATAATCTGTTATCTCCTGTTCTATCCTATTGTTATCTCGTATTGTATAATCTGTTCTCTCCTACTCCACTCTATTCTATAATCTATCTCCTATTCTATCATATCTCCTATTTTATAATCTGTTATCTATTAGATTCTGTTATCCCCTATTCTACCCTCTTCTATAATTTGTTATCTCCTTCTCTATTGTATAATCTGTTATCTCCTATTCTATTGTATAATCTGTTATCTCCTATTCTACCCTATTCTGTTATCTCCTATTATATTCTATGTTATCCTCTATTCTACCCTCTTCTATAATTTGTTATCTTCTATTCTTCTCTATTGTATAATCTGTTATCTCCTCTTCTTCTCTATTGTATAATCTGTTATCTCCTATTCTACCCTATTCTATGTTCTATTCGATAATCTGTTATCGCCTATTCTACCCTATCCTGTTATCTCCTATTCTATTGTATAATCTGTTATCTCCTATTCTACCCTATTCTGTTATCTCCTATTTTATAATCTGTTATCTCCTATTATATTCTATGTTATCCCCTATTCTATAATTTGTTATCTATTCTACCCTATTCTATTCTTCTCTATTGTATAATCTGTTCTCTCCTATTCTACTTTATTCTATTCTACTCTATTCTATAATCTGTTATGTCGTATTCTACCCTATTCTGCTATCTCATATTCTATTTTCTAATCTGTTATCCCCTATTCTACCCTATTCTGTTATCTCATATTGTTTTATAATCTGCTATCTCCTATAATCTGTGATCCCGTTCTACCCTATTCTATCATCTATCTCCTATTCTACCCTATTCTATTCTACCCTATTCTATCATCTCTTATCTCCTATCCTATTCTATAATCTGTTATCCCGTTCTACTCTATAATCTGTTATCTCCTCTTGTATCTTGTTCTGTTCTATTCTCTGCTAACTCCCATTCTACCTTATTCTATTCTTCTGCCCTAGTGTATTCTTGGGTTTAAAGTGTGTGCGGATGTTGCGTTGGCTGACAAGGCCTCCTGCGTTTTCCCACACGTACCAGGCAGATCCGACAAGCTCAAGACGATCTACAGCCAAACCCAACCCCCAGGCACACTTCGAACCCAAGGCAAAAGCTGGTCCCACCCCTAGGATAAAACACCCCGACGTAAGCTAAGCAACGCGGCCTGTGCAGCGGGGAAGTAAAAACCAACCACGTCACGAGCTCGTGGCACGAAACGTAGCAGAAGAAACCCGTCGCTACTCCGGCGACCCGGAGGACTCCGATACACCTCCCAAGTGGCCTCAACTCTAAAAAGCGGCAAACGACCAGCCGTCTGCCAGGAGTATCGATCCGTCCGTTCCCCACCGTCGAGTCGGAGCGTGTACTATATTTTTTTCCCCTTGAAGAGGTTTCCCTTCTCGTCCATAGAAGCTTCCTCCAGTTCTGACTGAAGAAATAAACGCTTAGTCCAGGGGTCGGCAACCTGAAACACTCAAAAGAGCCACTTGGGCCCGTTTCCCAGAGAAAACACCAGGAGCTGCAACAGTTGCACGCGCTTGCGCACACACACGCCAGGGGTGGGGAGCTTGATTGAAGAGTTGAATTAAAAAGAAATAGGCTGCTGTGCATGCGTTCTCTCTCTCCTCTTTCCTCTCTCCTTTCTCTCTCTCCTTTCTCTTTTCCCTCTTTTTCTTTCTCCCTTTTTGTCTCTCCCTTTCTCTCTCCCTCTCTCCTCTCCCTCTTCCCCTTTCCTTTTTTCCTCCCTCTTTCCTTTCTTTCCTCTCACCCTTCCCCTTTCTTTTTCCTCCCTTTTTCTGTCCCTTTTTCTTTCTCTCCGTCTTTCTCCCTTTCTCTCCTCTCCCTCTCCCCCTCTCCTCTCCCTTTTTCTTTCCTCTCCCTTTCCTCTATCCCCTTTCTTTGCTCCCTCTTTCCTTCCCCCTCTTTCCCTTCCCTCTTTTTCTCCCTCCCTTTTTCTCCCTCTCTCTCTTTCTCTCCCTCTCTCTCTCTCCCCCCTCCTCTCTCTCTCTCTCCCCTGGCAAGCTGGCTCCCCTGGCAAGCTGGCTTCAGGCTATTCTCCAACAAGCTGACACCCATTCTTATTGGGCTGGCTCTCTCCTGCCCTTTCCTGCTTCCTGCTGAGATGCAGCCAAGGCAGGAGCCCTGCCCAATAAGCTTGTCAGCTCGTGGGAGAACAGTGTGAGGCCACTTTCTTTTTTACACGGGGGGGGGGAGCGCAAGTGCCTCTCTGTCTCTCTGCAAATGGCAGAGGAGGCTGGGAGCCGCAGGAGAAGGCTCAAAGAGCTACATGCGGCTCCGGAGCCACAGGTTGCCGGCCCCGTGAAGAGGTTTCCATTCTCGTCCAAAGAAGCTTCCTCCAGTTCCGACCGAAAAACCAAACTGTTAGTCAGAACCTAAAGAAGCTTCTCGGATGGGGAGTGAAACTTCAAGAAAAAAAAAACACACCCAAGGAAGTCCAGTTGTGACCCGGATGGGCGAGAATCTCCATAGACCACAGGTGTCAAACTCACAACATCACATGACGTGTCGTGTGGTTTCGGCATGACACATCCGGCTTCCAGGCCGCCAGTTTGATACCACTACCGTACCTTGTTATGATTTAATAACCAGAATGATAAATTTATTTATCTACCGCAATTTTCCCCGGTCTATGCCCCACGCCCCCCCACAGAAGGGCTCTGTGTAGCTAGTCCTCGACTTACAATGCTTCCTTTAGTGACTGAGGTCACAACAGCACCAAAAAGAGTGACTAAATGGCCATTTTTCATGCTTTCACGACCGTCACAGCCTATCCAAATTGGCAAGCTGACTCGTATTTACGACGGTCGAAGGGAGGTCGCCCGATTCCCTTTTGCGACCGTCTGACCAGCAGAGTCGTGACTTCACGTTGCAGCATCTCCAGGGTTACGGGATCCAAATTGGCAAGTGACTCGTATTTACGACGGTCACAGGGATGATCCCCTTTGGCGACCGTCTGAACCACAAAGTCAAGGGGGGAAGCAGGAGTCTCTCTCACAACCAGGTTGCTCAGCTTCACAACTGCGGCAATTCACTTAGCGACCGTGGACAGGACGGTCGTAAAACGGACCAAACCAAACTGTCTGACTTAGCGACGGAAGCTTTGGGTTCAGTGGCGGTCGTAAGTCAAGGGCTACCTGTAGTTTTTAAAACAGCGGGGGAAAATCCCTGTCTGGCTGCTTGACCCGGGTCAGAGGTTGCACACAGCCCGGAAAAAAACTCGCAGCATACACGTGTATATAGCCCTTCACACGTGCAGTCTGGACGAATCCGGGTTTGGCAGTCTGGGTGGGGTGTACGGGGGATCTAGGGTCTCAAGCTGCCTTTTCCTTCCTCGCCTGGGCCAGCCATGAAAGTGGAGCATGGGCCTGGAAGTCCAGTCCGCCACGTGGCACGACTGGGTCCGGGTGGGCGGGGCCTGCCCTCCAGCCAGGGGCGGAGCTTCCCCTCCTCCAGCGCCCGAACCTCTTCTAGGGCAGGGGTAGGCCACCTTGGCTCTTTTATGACTCGTGGACTTCAACTCCCAGAATTCCTGAGCCGGCCTGGCTCAGCTTGGAAACCTCTCCCTTTCCCCTCAGCATGGCTGGCTCAGGAATTCTGGGAGTTGAAGTCCACGAGTCATCAACGAGCCAAGGTCCCCTACCCCTGGACTAGGGTCTCCGGCCACCGTCTCCTCGCACGCAGGCGCAGTCCAGTCCAAGTCCAGCCGCGCTTGCGCCAAAGACCCCCCCCCCAAAAAACAAAAAGCGACGGCCACTTTCGGGGGGAAAGTCCGAACCGCGCGTGCGCAGAGGCGAGAGAAAAAAAAAAGGCGTTCCCATCGCGCAGGCGCCTTGGTTGTCGACTGCGGAGCCGCATGCGCAGCGCCGGCCTTGCCTACCGCCTGGCCAGCCGCCTTCTCGCGCGAGCGTGTGGGTGGGGAGGGGAGGGAAGGGGGGGGGGAGAACAGAAGGGAAAGTTCGGCGTCAGGCGGCGCGAGGCGTGGTGCGCGTGCGCGGAGGGAGCCAGCGAGCGCCGGCGAGCCGCTGCCGCAGCCGTCGCGGCGCCTCCTCCTCCGCCTCCTCCGCCGCCGCCTCCTCCTCCTCCTCCTCCCCCCTCCTCCCCGCGCGGCGCCGCGCATGCGCGGAGCGAGGAAAGGAGGCGGCGCGGGGCCCCGGCGGCGGTGGCGGCGTCGGCGGCGCGGCAGGCCCGGCAGGACAATGGCGGCGACGGCGTCGGCGGCGGGCTCGGTCAGCTCGGCGGCGAGTCCTTTGCCCGTCGTCTCGGGGCCCGCCGGCGGGAGCGGGCCCGGCTCGGCCTCGTCGTCGGCCTCGTCTTCGGCCGGCCCGCCGTTGTCGGCCTCCCGCCGGAAGGACGGAGGCCCCGCCGGCAAGTTCTGGGAGAGCGCCGAGACGGCCTCGCAGCTGGAGGCGGCCCGGGCCTGGCTGGCCAAGCACTACAAGAAGGTGAGGCCTTCTCTTCCTCCTCCTCCTTCGGGCCTCGGCAGGGGCTTTGGCCTCTGACCCCTGACCTCTGACCCCGCCTCCAGCCCGGCGGCTCCTGCTGACAGGCCTGCCCAAAGGATGGAGTCCACACCCCCCCCTCACTCGAGCTGGGGTCTGGATGGAGGACTAGGCCTCTGACCTCTGACCCCTCCTCTCTCCTCCCCCCTCCCCAAGTGAGGTCAGGAGAGGAGGAGGCGGGGCCAGGCAGGGGGAGGGGGACCCATCCTCCACCGCCTGGCTGTGGAGGATGGGCCCCGCGGGACGGTCCCTGGCTGTGGAGGATGGGCCCTGCTGGACGGTCCCTGGCTGTGGAGGATGGGGCCTGCTTTACCAATAACGGCCTATTGGCTTTCCCCTTCTGCCTTTTGGGGTCTGGAACGGGGGGTGGCTGTGGATGATGGGGCCTGCTGGACGGTCTGGGGGGAAAGGGAGTGGCTGTGGATGATGGGGCCAACATAGGCTCATTCTCCTTCCCCCCCCAAGTAATAATGTCCTACCGTCTTTACCTTTCTGCCTTTGGGGGTCTTGGAAGAGGAGGGGGTGGCTGTGGATGATGGGGCCGGCTGGACGGTGTTGGGGAAGGGAGTGGCTGTGGATGATGGGGCCTACATGGGGTCATTCTTCCCCCCCTCCCCCCTTCCCAAGTAACAATGTCCTACCGTCTTTACCTTTCTGCCTTTTGGGGTCCTGGAAGAGGGGAGATGGCTGTGGATGATGGGGCCAGCTGGAGGGTCTGGGGGAATGGCGTGGCTGTGGATGATGGGGCCTGCTTTACCAATAACGTCCTATTTCCCCTTCTGCCTTTTGGGGTTTGGGAGGGGGTGGCTGTGGCTGTGGATGATTGGGGCCGGCTGGACGGTCTTGGGGAAGGGAGTGGCTGTGGATGATGGGGCCTACATGGGGTCATTCTCCCCCCCCCCAAGTAATAATGTCCGACCGTCTTTACCTTTCTGCCTTTTGGGGTCTGGAACAGGGGGGGTGGCTGTGGATGATGGGGTCGGCTGGATGGTCTGGGGGAAGGGAGTGGCTGTGGATGATGGGGCCTACATAGGGTCATTCTCCCTCCTCCCCCCAAGTAATAATGTCCTACCGTCTTCACCTTTCTGCCCTTTGGGGTTTGGGAGAGGGGGAGATGGCTGTGGATTATGGGGCCAGCTGGACGGTCTGGGGGAGAGAGGTGGCTGTGGATGATGGCGCCAGCTGGAGCTGGGGGGATGATTCCTCACCCCTCCTTTTTCAACCCTACATGGGGTCATCCTTCCCCCCCCCAAAGCAATGGGGTCAAAGCAGCCCGAATCGCACCCCTGACATATCCGGCGGCTGTGGAATATGGGTCCGATTGGACCTGAGCATGGGATAGGCGGGGGGTCGCCTATTTCACCATCGCCCAGATGTCTTTCGCGCCAGAAGTTTGGGGTACCTCGGTGGTCGCCAATGAGCTAGACTGTTGCACCGGGCTCGCCGTGGGGCCCAGCCTTGACGCCGCTGCAATTATGGATACTGTCTGGATCCTGAGCTTTGTGCCCCCACCTCCCCCTCACCCCCGAATACGGACACTCCTCGCCTTTACGACCAGAAGAGAGCCCAAAATTCCCGGGGCTCAGCGAATTTTTGCCCCGTGTGATGACTTTTCCGCCCACCGTCGTTAAGTGAGTCTCGGCAGCAATCTGGCTGTTAAGTGAATCCAGCTTCCCCCATTGAGTTGGTTCATCGAATGGTCACCAAAAACGGGGGATCGCGTGACCCCGGAGCCACAGAAACGGTCGTAAATATGAAGCACTGGCCGTGGGTCCGAATTTTGATCACGTGAAGTTACGTAAGTTTTTCGTTTAGCGACTTTGGTCGCTAAAGGAACTCTTGTAAGTCGAGGACTTCCCGTATCCGTATGAGGAGCGCTGGTTGCTTCCTGGGACAATTCAAGGTGCCGTTTCTCACCGTTCAAGGGCTGCAGGGCTGCTGGATGTCTTTGAGATGACTTTGAATCTTAGGGGCTGGAAGTGACCTTGGAGGTCATCTAGTCCAACCCCCTGCTCAAGCAGGAGACCTTTACAGAATCATAGACTAACAGTTGGAAGGGACCCTGGAGGTCATCTAGGCCAACCCCCTTCTCAAGCAGGAGACCTTTACAGAATCATAGAATGAGAGTTGGAAGGGACCCTGGAGGTCATCTAGTCCAGCCCCCTGCTCAAGCAGGAGACCCTTACGGAATCATAGACTAACAGTTGGAAGCCACCCTGGAGGTCATCTAGGCCAACCCCCTGCTCAAGCAGGAGACCCTTACAGAATCATAGACTAACAGTTGGAAGGCACCCTGGAGGTCATCTAGGCCAACCCCCTGCTCAAGCAGGAGACCTTTACAGAATCATAGAATGGGAGTTGGAAGGGACCCTGGAGGTCATCTAGGCCAACCCCCTGCTCAAGCAGGAGACCTTTACAGAACCATAGAATGAGAGTTGGAAGGGACCCTGGAGGTCATCTAGTCCAATCCCCTGCTCAAGCAGGAGACCCTTACGGAATCATAGAATGAGAGTTGGAAGGGACCCTGGAGGTCATCTAGGCCAACCCCCTGCTCAAGCAGGAAACCCTTACGGAATCATAGACTAACAGTTGGAAGCCACCCTGGAGGTCATCTAGTCCAGCCCCCTGCTCAAGGTGGAGACCCTTACAGAATTACAGAATAACAAGTGTTTGAAGGGACCTTGGAGGTCATCTAATCCAACCCCCTGATCAAGCAGGAGACCCTATAATAATAATAAAGTTGGAAGGGACCTTGGAGGTCATCTAGTCCAGCCCCCTGCTCAAGGTGGAGACCCTTACAGAATCATAGACTAACAGTTGGAAGGGACCCTGGAGGTCATCTAGCCCAGCCCCTTGCTCAAGCAGGAGACACTTACGGAATCATAGAGTGAGAGTTGGAAGGGACCCTGGAGGTCATCTAGCTCAGCCCCCTGCTCAAGTGGGAGACCCTTACAGAATCATAGGAAACACTGGGAAGAGACCTGGGAGGTCATCTAGTCCAGCCCCCTGCTCAAGCAGGAGACCCTTACAGAATCATAAACTAACACTTGGAAGGGATCCTGGAGGTCATCTAGTCCAACCCCCTGCTCAAGCAGGAGACACTGACCGAATGACAGAGATGGGAAGGGACCTTTGGAGGTCATCTAGTCCAGCCCCCTGAACCAGGATTAAGACAAAACTAAAGACGACCAATCGTTGTGCGCTCACCTTGGCAGGCGACGTGCGGTTGTGACTCCAGGCTGAAAAAGTAACACCCGCAACAACGGAGGGCCCTCTCTTTGTTTCACAGTACGTCCAGGCCGACGCGCCGACGAATAAAACCCTGGCTGGGCTGGTGGCTCAATTGCTGCAGTTCCAGGAAGATGCTTTTGGAAAACACGTGGCCAATCCTGCCTTCACCAAGTTTCCGGTCAGTATTGAGGATATCTGGGGGGGGGGCACTCTTTTTGTGGGTGGAAGATGAGAGGCCAAAGTTTTGCCCTTGTATTTGAGCCGAGTTCCAAGGTTTTGATGCTTCAGCAAGAAAACATTCTGGGACGGATGCCTTAACTTGGGGGTTCATGCCGAAGGCGGGACTAGAACTCCCTCTTGCCTGGTGATTGGCCCAAAGTCAACCAGCTGGCTTTTATGCCTAAGGCGGGACTAGAACTCCCTCTTGCCTGGTGATTGGCCCAAAGTCACCCAGCTGGTTTTCATGCCTAAGGCGGGACTAGAACTCACCGTCTCCTGGTGATTGGCCCAAAGTCACCCAGCTGCCTTTCTTGCCTAAGGCGGGACTAGTACTCCCTCTCGCCTGGTGATTGGCCCAAAGTCACCCAGCTGGTTTTCATGCCTAAGGCGGGATTAGTACTCCCTCTCGCCTGGTGATTGGCCCAGAGTCACCCAGCTGGCGTTCACGCCTAAGGCGGGACTAGTACTCCCTCTCGCCTGCTGATTGGCCCAAAGTCATCCAGCTGGCTTTAACACCTAAGGCGGGACTAGAACTCACCGTCTCTTGGTGATTGGCCCAAAGTCATCCAGCTGGCTTTAACGCCTAAGGCGGGACTAGAACTCACCGTCTCTTGGTGATTGGCCCAAAGTCACCCAGCTTCCTTTCATGCCTAAGGCGGGACTAGAACTCCCTCTCGCCTGGTGATTGGCCCAAAGTCACCCAGCTGGTTTTCATGCCTAAGGCGGGACTAGTACTCCCTCTCGCCTGGTGATTGGCCCAAAGTCACCCAGCTGCCTTTCATGCCTAAGGCGGGACTAGTACTCCCTCTCCCCTGGTGATTGGCCCAAAGTCACCCAGCTGCCTTTCATGCCTAAGGCGGGACTAGTACTCCCTCTCGCCTGGTGATTGGCCCAAAGTCACCCAGCTGGTTTTCATGCCTAAGGCGGACTAGAACTCATTGTCTCCTGCTGATTGGCCCAAAGTCACCCAGCTGCCTTTCATGCCTAAGGCGGGACTAGAACTCCCTCTCGCCTGGTGATTGGCCCAAAGTCATCCAGCTGGCTTTATGCCCAAAGAGAAAGAGAAGGGAAGGAGGATGGCAAGGGGAGAGAGACGAAAGAAAGAAAGACAGAAGAAAGAAAAAAAGCGGGAGGAGAGGAAAGAAAAAGAAGGAAGGAAATAGGGAAGGAAGAGGAAGAGAAAGAAAACAGGAAAGGAAGTAAGGAAAAAGGAAAAAAGGAGAAAGAAAAAAATAAGAAAACAAAAGAAAAAAGAAAGAAAGAAAGAAAGAGGGGAGGAAGGAGAGAAAAAAGGAAGGAAGGAAATAAGGAAGGAAAGGAAGAGAAAGAAAACAGGAAAGGAAGTAAAGAAAGAAAGAAAAAGGGAGGGGGGAGAAAAGGAAGGAAGAAAATAGAGAGGGAAGGAAAGAAAGAAAACAGGAAAGAAAGGAAGTAAGGAAACAGGAAAGATAGAGAAGGAGAAAAAGAGAAAATAGACGAAAGAAAGAAAAAAGAAAGTATGAAACAAGAAAAGAAAGAAAGAAAAGCAGGAGGAGAGGAGAGAAAAAAGGAAGGAAGCAAATAAGGAAGGAAAGTAAAAGGAGAGAAAGAAAGAAAACAAAAAGAAAAAGTATAAGGAAACAGGAAAGAAAGAAAAAAGAAAAAGGAAGGAAGGAAATAGGGAAGGAAGGAAAGAAAGAAAACAAAGGAAAGAGGAAGTAAGGAAACAGGAAAGATAGAGAAGGAGCAAAAGAAAATAGATGAAAGAAAGAAAAAAGAAAGTATAAGGGAACAAGAAAGAAAGCAGGGGAAGGAGAGAAAAGGAAGGAATGAAATAGATTGGAACGAAGGAGAGGAAGCGAAAGAAAACAGGAATGGAAGTGAGGAAAGAGGAGAGAAAGAAATAAGAAAACACAAAAGAAAAAGAAAGCGGGAGGAGAGCAGAGAAAAAAGGGAAGGAAATAGATAGGGGAGGAACGAAAAGGAGAGGAAAGAGAGAAGGAGAGAGACAGAAAGGAGAAAACCAAAGAAAAAATAAGGAAACAGGAAAGAAAAAAAAAGAAAGAAAAAAGGGGAGAGGAGAGAAAGAAAAGGAAGGAAGGAAATAGAGAGGGAAGGAAGGAAAGAAAGAAAACAGAAAGAAAGGAAGTAAGGAAACAGGAAAGATAGAGAAGGAGAGAAAGAAAATAGATGAAAGAAAGAAAAAAGAAAGTATAGGGAAACAGGAAAGAAAGAAAGAGAAAGAAGGAAGGAAAGAAAAAAAGAAAGAAAAAGAAAAAGAAAAACGAGGCAGGCAGAATACGGGAGGAGAGAGCCAAGAAAGAAAGAAAGAAAGAAAGAAAGAAAGAAAGAAAGAAAGAAAGAAAGAAAGAAAGAAAGAAAGAAAGAAAGAAAGAAAAAGCAGGGAAGGGAAGGAAGGAAAGCAACAGAAAGACGAAAAGAGGACAGAACTGTTTGGTTGAAGGACTTGGACACCGCTGCTTGACAGGCTCCTCCCCCTGCCTCCAACCACTGTTCCGCCCCGCCCTTAAACGGGACATTGGTCGTTCGGTTGTGCGTTGTGCTTGTGTCGATGACACAGCGAAGGGGTCCCCTGGCTCACCAAACAAGCCAGCAAACTGACTTCCCTTAAAAAGCTCTTGGGGGCGGGACTCTGCGGATTTGCCCCTCCCTCTCCTCTGCCCCAACCCGTTGTGGTTGCGTTGCGAGACGGCTGCGCCTCGTCGGTGCCGTGCGGCGTGTTTGCAAATGTCACTTGTCTTTTTTTTTTAATTATTCTTCTTTTAGGCCAAGTGCTTCCTGGACTTCAAAGCTGGAGGAACTTTATGTTACATCCTCGGGGCGGCTTACAAGTACAAGAACGAGCAAGGATGGTGAGTGGTCCTTTCCCTACTGGAAGTCCTCGACTTCACGACTTCATTGATTTTCATCCCGAATCGTGAGAAATACCCCAAAGTCCGTCCTTTTCTCCCGCGTTTTGTCTTCGCAGGCGGAGATTCGACTTGCAAAACCCGTCCCGGATGGACCGCAACGTCGAAATGTTCATGAACATTGAGAAAACATTAGTGCAGGCAAGGCGAATAATTTCACTTTGGGATTACGGGATGCGGACATGGCTTTTCCGGAGTCTTCCGGAAAGGCCTGAGCGAGGGAAAAAGTCGGAAAAAAAGTCCCCATGTCCGTTTATTTAGAGTAGAATAGATCTGGGAGAGACTAGAGAGCTTCTAGTCCAGCCCCCTGCTCAAACAGGACACCTTTACAGAAGCATAGAAAGACAGAGTGGGAAGGGACCTGGGAGGTCATCTAGTCCAACCCCCTGCTCAAGCAGGAGACCCTTACAGAATCCTAGAAAGACAGAGTTGGAAGGGACCTCGGAGGTCATCTAGTCCAACCCTCCGCTCAAATAGGACACCCTTATAGAATCATAGGAAAACAGAGTTGGAAGGGACCTCAGAGATCATCTAGTCCAGCCCCGTGCTCAAGCAGGAGAGCCTTACAGAAACATAGAAAGACAGAGTTGGAAGGGACCTGGGAGGTCATCTAGTCCAACCCCCTGATCAAGCAGGAGACCCTTACAGAATCCTAGAAAGACAGAGTTGGAAGAGACCTCGGAGGTCATCTAGTCCAACCCTCCGCTCAAATAGGAGAGCCTGACAGAATCATAGAAAGACAGAGTTGGAAGGGACCTCAGAGGTCATCTAGTCCAACCCCCTGCTCAAGCAGGAGAGCCTGACAGAATCATAGAAAGACAGAGTTGGAAGGGACCTCGGAGGTCATCTAGTCCAACCCTCCACTCAAATAGGACACCCTTATAGAATCATAGGAAAACAGAGTTGGAAGGGACCTCGGAGGTCATCTAGTCCAACCCTCCGCTCAAATAGGACACCCTTATAGAATCATAGGAAAACAGAGTTGGAAGGGACCTCAGAGGTCATCTAGTCCAACCCCCTGCTCAAGCAGGAGACCCTGACACAATCATAGAAAGACAGAGTTGGAAGGGACCTGGGAGGTCATCTAGTCCAACCCTCAAGCAGGAGACCCTTACAGAATCCTAGAAAGACAGAGTTGGAAGGGACCTCTGAGGTCATCTAGTCCAACCCCCTGCTCAAGCAGGAGAGCCTTACAGAATCATGGCATGACAGAGTTGGAAGGGACCTCGGAGGTCATCTAGTCCAACCCCCAGTCTGGCTCATTTTTATTTTTTTTTACTAACCGCCTCACTCGGGCGGCTTTCGTTTTCAGATACCGACGCAATGGGGAGCATCGTCCCTTTTGTCGGGGGGGGGGTGTCCAGTAGTAGCCCCTTCCTCTTCACCCCATCTTGCGTGAAGTTGCCATTAAGTAGGATTACAATCTCTACATGGACCTTGGTTGGTTGGTTCGTTGGTTGGTTGGTTGGTTTTGCAACATACCTCTTTAAACCCGACGATTGTGGACCACCGTCGCGACCCATTTACCTTGCCGGCTTCCTTTTTTTTTAAATTCCTCCATTCTTTTTTTTTTGTCCCCACCTTTCCCCCCTTTAGAATAACTGTCTGAGCAGACCCAGCATCTACCTCATTCCGGACATTGAGCCGAAACTGGCAAACAAGCTCAAGGAGATTGTCAAACGCCACCAGGTAACTGGGATGGGAAGATGTCGGTTTACTGCGGTAGCGATCGCGACGGTTTTTTTATTCCCCCCCCCTCTCTTTCTCTCTCCCTCTCTTTCTGGGGAGGGAAGACATTTTGAAACATGAGGCCAGGACGTCGGAGCAGGCGCCAGTCTCGTGGCGCCGAGGTAAGCCAGGAGTAAATACAGCAAACCGTGGTTTGTCAATGCAGTGGTGGTTTAGATTACCCTATCTACAGTAGACCCTAGAAAGACAATCACGTGGTGAAACACACAGCACTTAACGGCAGTCAAAGGGACGAGAGACACAGACAGACAGCGGCCAAAAAAACCCTTCCCTTTTGTACTCCGACTCTTTTTATTATTATTATGATTAAAAAGTTTTATACAGTATACAATATCCCAAAACCCACCCACCCCTTACCCTCCCCCCACTTCCCAGAGGTTACAAATTAATAATCAAATTCTAATTAACATTACCCAACTATATAAGTAACCAAATCCATACAATACTTTAACTCCCATTTAAGATAAATATAAGCAAATTAAAACAAAAAGAATAATATAAACAAGTCAATATTAATTAAGCCATAGTAATACCAAATCTAAAATGAGTTATTATACTATCAATACTAATCTAAAATTTACTCCTAAGCTGGATGAAACTTTTTAATCCCAGCTTTATTCTGAATATAATCTAGCCATCTTCTCCAAACCGAAATATATCTTTCTAGGGTATGATCCTTCAAATAAGCAGAAATTTTTCCCATTTCTGCTAAATTTGACACCTTAAACGTCCATCATGTAGGCAAGGACTCTTTCTTCCAATATTGCCCTACCAATAACCTTGCTGCTGTTATTAAGTTCAACATCAAACTAGTTTCTTTAACATCAAAATCTACAACAATACCCAACAAAAATAATTGAGGGCTAAACTTTTATCTTTTCTTTTACAAATCTTTGGAATGTTCCACCAAATTTTAATCCGAGTCCACCAAATATGAAAGTGGGTTGCATCCAAGCTACCACATCTCCCAACATTTGGGCTGTAAATTAGAATACATACAAGACAGCTTTCTGGGATCCAAATGCCAGCTGTAAAACATTTTATAAATGTTTGAGCCTGCGTAAATTTTACATTTCTAACTCCGACTCTTAAAGGGATACACACACCTGCGGACTCGTTCCGATTCTTGCGTCCTCCACATGACATCTTTACCGTCGGTGGGTTGGCTGTTAAATGGTTCAGCCTTGACAACAGGAGATCTCAAAATGGCCCCTCGCGTTGCGTTGCTCAAGGCGCTGCT
This sequence comes from Crotalus tigris, assembly GCF_016545835.1. NCBI lineage: Eukaryota > Metazoa > Chordata > Lepidosauria > Squamata > Viperidae > Crotalus > Crotalus tigris. The sequence goes on from NW_024098380.1 coordinate 238,946, forward strand.
GCCTCCCTCCCTCCCTACACACAAACACTCCCTTCAACCTCTGATGGCGTTCCCTAGTTGGGTCATGAAACGTCTGCAAGATCACCTAGCTCAGAGACTAGCACCCAGGACCCCACAGTTGTTTTCCTCCTCTTCCTCCTCCCTCTCTCCTCCTCCTCCTTTTCACATACACCCCCTCCAGCCTGATGATGTTACCTAGTTGGGTCATGAAACGTCTGCAAGGAAACCACCCAGCTCAAGAGAGCACCGGGCACCTGGGATAACTGAGCAGCAGATGAGAGGGAGAGAGGGATGATAGATAATGATAGATGAGAGAAATGATGGATGGATGGATGGATAGATAGATATAGATATATAGATATGGATATATAGGTGTATAGATAGAGATATACAGATAGAGACAGATATATAGATAGATATAGATCAGTGTTTCTCTCTGGGAGTTGAAGTCCACATGCCTTAAAATTGTCAAGGTTGAGAAACACTGATATAGATAGATATGGATAGATATGGATCTATAGGTGGATAGATTGATAGAGACAGATACATAGACAGAATAGATAGAGAGATATGGATAGATAGATAGATAGATAGATAGATAGATAGATAGATAGATAGATATAGGCAGATAAATATAGATATAATATATAGATATATAGATATAGATGTATATAGAGAGATGGATATATAGGTGGATAAAGAGATATATAGATAAAGATATATAGATAGATATGGATAGATATGGATCTATAGGTAAATAGATTGTTTGAGACATAGAATAGATATGGATGGATGGATGGATAGATGGATAGATAGATATAGATATGAATATATAGGTGGATAAGAGATAGATAAAGATATATAGATAGATATGGATAGATATGGATCTATAGGTGGATAGATTGATAGAGACAGATACATAGACAGAATAGATAGAGAGATATGGATAGATAGATAGATAGATAGATAGATAGATAGATAGATATAGGCAGATAAATATAGATATAATATATAGATATATAGATATAGATGTATATAGAGAGATGGATATATAGGTGGATAAAGAGATATATAGATAAAGATATATAGATAGATATGGATAGATATGGATCTATAGGTAAATAGATTGTTTGAGACATAGAATAGATATGGATGGATGGATGGATGGATAGATGGATAGATAGATATAGATATGAATATATAGGTGGATAAGAGATAGATAAAGATATATAGATAGATATGGATAGATATGGATCTATAGGTGGATAGATTGATAGAGACAGATACATAGACAGAATAGATAGATATGGATAGATAGATAGATAGATAGATAGATAGATAGATAGATATAGGCAGATAAATATAGATATAATATATAGATATATAGATATAGATGTATATAGAGAGATGGATATATAGGTGGATAAAGAGATATATAGATAAAGATATATAGATAGATATGGATAGATATGGATCTATAGGTAAATAGATTGTTTGAGACATAGAATAGATATGGATGGATGGATGGATAGATGGATAGATAGATATAGATATGAATATATAGGTGGATAAGAGATAGATAAAGATATATAGATAGATATGGATAGATATGGATCTATAGGTGGATAGATTGATAGAGACAGATACATAGACAGAATAGATAGAGAGATATGGATAGATAGATAGATAGATAGATAGATAGATAGATAGATAGATATAGGCAGATAAATATAGATATAATATATAGATATATAGATATAGATGTATATAGAGAGATGGATATATAGGTGGATAAAGAGATATATAGATAAAGATATATAGATAGATATGGATAGATATGGATCTATAGGTAAATAGATTGTTTGAGACATAGAATAGATATGGATGGATGGATGGATGGATAGATGGATAGATAGATATAGATATAGATATGAATATATAGGTGGATAAGAGATAGATAGATAAAGATATATAGATAGATATGGATAGATATGGATCTATAGGTGGATAGATTGAGGCATAGAATAGATAGATATGGATGGATGGATGGATAGAGATAGATATAGATATGAATATATAGGTGGATAGAAAAGATAGATAAAGATATATAGATAGATATGGATAGATATGGATCTATAGGTGGATAGATTGATAGAGACAGATAGAATAGATAGATATGAATAGATAGATAGAGATAGGCAGATAGATATAGATATAATATATAGATATATATAGAGAGATATAGATATGGATATGTAGGTGGATAGATAGATATAGATATATAGGTTGTGTGTGTGTGTGTGTATACACACAAACACACTTTAACTTTTGAGCATTAAAATGGCATCGACGTTTGCCCTCCGCCTGCTTCCCTTCCCGGTTTAGCTGCCTCTCCCGAGCATCCCTCTTTCCAGTGTGCCATTCTGATTCCCAGCACATCCCCGTCCTCCGGTGGGCCGCTGATGACCCAACGAGTGCGCGAAGACAGGTCCCTCTACGCGGTTTCTCAGGCTGGTCCTCTCTGTGCTTTCCTCCCCCCCCCCAGGGGTCCATCACGGACGACAAATCGAAGGCCACCCATCACATCTACCCTGTTCCTACCTCACTGGATGAAGGTGAGACCCAGCTGTGTAACTTTCTTTTCAGCTAGCATTTGAAATATCAGAGGGGTTTGCCTTAAAATATGTATGTATCTATATCTATACCTACCTACCTATCTATCTGTATACATTATATATCTCTATTTATATATATCATCTATCTCTATCTCTGTATCTATATATCTGTATATACTATCTATCTCTATATATCTATGTATCTCTATCAATCTATCTGTATCTATATATATCATCTATATCTATCTGTATATACTATCTCTCTCTCTATATATATATATCTGTATATACTATATAGATATATAGATATATCTATCATCTATCTATATCTATCTATATATCTCTATCTGTATCTATATATATCATCTATATTTATCTGTATATACTATCTATATATCAATATCATCTATATCTATCAATATCTATATCTCTATGTGTCTATATATATCTACCTATATCTATATATCTATAATATCTCTATATCTATATATATTATATCTATATATATATAAATAGATAGATAGATAGATAGATAAAATGTTTGTTCTGCTTGAGCAGGGGGCTGGACTAGATGACCTCCAAGGTCCCTTCCAGCTTCTATACGGTTCTGTTATTATTTCTTATCCTACATTGTATTCTATATTCTATTCTACTCTACACTATTATATTCTGTTTTATTCTATTCTATTCTGTTCCATTCCATTCCATATTTTCTGTTCTGTTCTGTTCCGTTCTGTTCTCTTCTACTCATTCCATATTTTCTATCCTGTTCCATTCTATTTCATATTTTCTATTCCATTCCATTCCGTTCCATATTTTCTATTCTATTGTCTTCCGTTCTGTTCTCTTCCACTCCATTCCATATATTCTATTCTGTTCCGCTCTGTTCTCTTCATTCCATATCTTCTATCCTGTTCCATTCCATTTCATTTCATATTTTCTATTCCATTCCGTTCCATATTTTCTATTCTATTCTATTCTATTCTATTCTATTCTCTTCTCTTCTCTCTTACCTCTGGTCGTCACTGGAGGGCAGCATTTTCCCAGATGCATTAGGAAATCTCCCTCTCCTCCTGTCTGGTCCGGTTTCCCATGTGAAGAAGAGAAGAACAGAGTCGGAAGGGTCCCTAAAGGTCATCCAGTCCAGCCCTCTGTTCATGCAGGAGATCCTGACAGCACCACAGCATAACAGAGTTGGAAGAGAAGTCATCTAGTCCCACCCTCCTGATGAAGCATTAGAGATCATTAGAAACACAGAGTGGGAAGGGAGCGCGGAGGTCATCTAGTCCAAACCCCTGTTCGAGCAGGAGACCCTGACAGAATTGCAGCATCACGCACTGGGAAGGGACCTTCAAGGTCATCTAGTCCAGCCCCCTGCTCAAGCAGGAGACCCTGACAGAATCATAGGAGGACATACTGGGAAGGGACCTGGGAGGTCATCTAGTCCAGCCCCCTGCTCGAGCAGGAGACCCTGACAGAATTGCAGAATCACACACTGGGAAGGGACCTGGGAGGTCATCTAGTCCAGCCCCCTGCTCAAGCAGGAGACCCTGACAGAATCATAGAATCACAATTTGGAAAGGACCGTGGAGGTCATCTAGTCCAACCCCGTTGGTCAAGAAGGAGACCGCTATAAAATTTACGCAGACTGGCCCAGTTGGAAGGGGCCTTGAAGGACCTTCCAGTCCCCATCTTTTTCCCTCCAGCAGCGGACCCTTCCAGAATCTCATAGAACGGATAGAGTCGGAAGTGACCCTGGAGGTCATCTAGTCCAACCCCCCTGCTCAGGCGGGAGACCCTTCCAGAATCATCGAAAGACAAAGAGTCGGAAGGGACCCTGGAGGTCATCTAGTCCAGCCCCGTGCTCAAGAAGGAGACCGCTATAAAATGACGCAGAACAGCGGCGTCGGAAGGGAACTTGAAGCTCTTTCCGTCCATCTTTTTCGCTCCAGCAGGAGACCCTTATAGAATCCTAGAATAACAATTGGGAAAGGACCGTGGAGGTCATCTAGTCCAACCCCGTGGTCAAGAAGGAGCTCAGCATAAAATTACATAGAATAGAAGCGTTGGAAAAGACCTTGACGCTCGTCCACTCCCATCTTCTTCGCTCCAGCAGGAGACCCTTCCAGAATCACACAGATAGAGTTATGGAAGGCACCTTGGAGGTCATCTAATCCACCACCACCACCACAATAAACATCATAATCGACATTAAAACAGACACTGGACTGGTGTCCGTGGAGATGCTCAGTCCATCCTGGTCCTGCTTATCCCAAAGGAGCTTTTTCTGTTTTTTTCCCCCCCTTTGAAGAGGTTTCGCTCCTATTGCAGTGAAGCTTCCTCCGGTCTGACTAACACTTCAGTTCTTCAGTCTGAACTGGAAGAAGCTTCTCTGGATGAGAAGCGAAATCTCTTTGGGGGGTTGGGAAATGCAGCGACTCCACCTTTGGGCCACTGGGTGCTATCGAACAAAATGAAATTCAAGGGTGAAAAAAAGGCAGGTTCTATATTTAGGCAAGGAAAACCAAGCACACAGGTATAGTATAGGGAGTACCTTGCTCAATAGTACCAACTGGGAGTAGTAACTGGGAGCCCTAGTGGACCATCCCTTAAATAGGAGCCGGCCGTGAGCTGCAGCTGCCAAATAAAGCCAACACAGTGCTGGGCTGCATCAGCAGAGGGAGAGAATCAAGATCACTTGAAGGGTTACTACCACTTTACAAGGCCTTGGTAAGGTTACACTTGGAATACTGCATCCAGTTTTGGTCACCGCGATGTCAAAAAGATGCTGAGACTCTAGAAAGAGTCCAGAGAAGAGCAACAAAGATGATCAGGGGACTGGAGGCTAAAACGTAAGGAGCGGCTGCTGGAATTGGGCAGGTCTAGTTTAACGAAGAGAAGGATGAGGGGGGACAGGATAGCCGCGTTCCAGTATCTCAGGGGCTGCCCCAAAGAAGAGGGAGTTAAGCTCTTCTCCAAAGCGCCTGAAGGCAGGACAAGAAGCAACGGATGGAAACTGATCAAGGAGAGAAGCAACCTGGAACTAAGGAGAAACTTCCTGACAGTGAGAACAATTAATCAGTGGAACAGCTTGCCTCCAGAAGCAGTAAATGCTCCAACACTGGAAGTTTTTAAGAAGAGACTGGACAGCCATTTGTCCAAAATGGTGTAGGGTTTCCTGCCTGAGCAGGGGGTCGGACTAGATGACCTCCAGGGTCCCTTCCAACTTCATCATCATCATCACTATTATTATTACTATTATAATATTGACCTCCAAGGTCCCTTCCAACTCTGTCATTCTGTGATTCTGTAAGGGACTCCTGCTCAACTTCATCAACTTCATCATCATCATCATTACTATTATTATTATTATTATTATTATTATTATTATTATTATTATTATGATGATGATGAAGAGACTGGACAGCCATTTGTCCAAAATAGTGTAGGGTTTCCTGCCTGAGCAGGGGGTTGGACTAGATGACCCACTGGGTCCCTTCCCACATCATCATCATCATTATTATTATTATTATTATTATTATTAATATGAAGAGACTGGACAGCCATTTGTCCGAAATGGTGTAGGGTTTCCTGCCTGAGCAGGGGGTTGGATTAGATGACCTCCAAGGTCCCTTCCAACTTCATCATCATCATCATTACTATGATGATGATGATGATGACGATGAAGAGACTGGACAGCCATTTGTCCAAAATGGTGTAGGGTTTCCTGCCTGAGCAGGGGGTTGGACTAGATGACCTCCAAGATCCCTTCCAACTTCATCATGATGATGATGATGATGATGATGATGAAGATGAAGAGACTGGACAGCCATTTGTCCAAAATGGGGCAGGGTCTCCTGCCTGAGCAGGGCGTTGGACTAGATGACCTCCAAGGTCCCTTCCAACTTTATTATTATTGTTGTTATTGTTGTTATTATTATTATTATTTTTATCTTTTGATAGGCATCCTTAAACTGGTTTTGCGAATCTTTACGCATGAATGCCGCCGGATTCGCTCCCGTCGTAGGGAATGAATCAAATCGGCTGAGCCTGATCTTGTGTTTTGTTTTATTTTATTTTATTTCTCTCTCTTTCTGTCAGATGAGTGGCTGAGACCGGTGACGAGGAAAGACAAGCAGGTCCTGGTGCATTGGGGTTATTATCCAGACAGGTAATCGGCTATGGCTGTTCAATCCGGAGATTCGAAGGCGTGTAGTCCTCAACTTACAACGGTCGGTTTTAGTGACCGTTCAGAGTTGCCACAACGGTGAAAAACAGGGACTTAGGACTGTTTCTCACGCATCACAACCGTTGCAGCGTCCCCCTGGGTCACACGGTCAAAATTCAGCCAGCTTTGGCAACCGACTCGTATTTATGATGGTCGCAGACTCGTATTTATGACGGTCGCAGACTCGTATTTATGACAGGTCATGGTTTGATGTCCTTCTGATGAGCAAAGTCCGGGGGCGAAGCCAGATTCGGTTAAACAGCCGCGCGTGACTAACTTCCACCCCTGCCGCGATTCGCTTAACGACGGCAAGAAAATGGTCGTCAAATGGGGTCCCAGCTCACACGGCCACGGAAATTTTGGACGCGGCGGTGACTGTCAGTTGGTGATTACCGGTAGCGAACAAATAACGAATAACTCAACGGGGCAGATTTCATAGACCGCCAGACCTTTCTCTGCCATTTAGTGGCCAATTAATCGAATAATGTCTTAATTTCATTGATTTAGGATTTATTTATTTCTCAGTTTATTTGGTAGGTAGGTAGGTAGGTAGAGAGAAAGAGAGATTGGTAGTTATAGGTAGATATGGATAGATGGATACATAGAGATAGATGGTATATGATACAGGTATATCATAGAGATAGATGATATTGAGAGAGATGATAAGTGGGTAGGTAGATAGGTAGGTAGGTAGGTAGGTAGGTAGATAGATAGATAGATAGATAGATAGATAGATAGATAGATAGATAGATAGATAGATAGATACCAATAGACAGATACCGAGAGAGAGAGATACCAATAGATATAGATAGATAGATAGATAGATAGATAGATAGATAGATAGATAGATAGATAGATAGATAGATAGATACCAATAGATACCAATAGATACCAATAGATACCGAAAGATAGATACCGATAGATAGATACCGATGGATGGATGGATGGATAGATAGATAGATACCGGTAGATAGATAGATACCGATAGATACAGATAGATAGATACAGACAGACAGATAGAGACAGACAGACAGACAGACAGATAGATAGATATAGATAGATAGATACCAATAGATAGATACCGATAGATAGATAGATAGATAGATAGATAGATAGATAGATAGATAGATAGATAGATAGATAGATAGATAGATAGATAGATACCGGTAGATAGATACCGGTAGATAGATATAGATAGATACCGATAGATAAGATAGATAGATAGGTAGGTAGGTAGATAGATAGATGGATAGATAGATAGATAGATAGATAGATAGATAGATAGATAGATAGATAGATAGATAGATAGATAGATAGATAGATACCGATAGATAGATACCGATAGATAGATACCGATAGATGGATAGATAGATACCGATGGATGGATGGATGATGATGATGATGATAATAATAATGTTGGAAGGGACCTTGGAGGTCATTGAGTCCAACCCTTGCTATTGATAGATGATAGATATTGATAGAGGTATGTATAAATAGATAAATATATATAGATAGAATTAGATTTAGATAGAGATAGATGATGGATAGATAGGTGTGTAGAGAGGTACATAGACAGATATAGATGGATAGATAGATATGGATAGATATAGACAGATAATAATGATAATAATAAAGTTGGAAGGGACCCTGGAGGTCATCTAGTCAACCCCCTGCTCAGGCAGGAAGCCCTATACAATTTCAGACAAATGGCTGTCCAGTCTCTTCTTAAAAACGTCCAGTGTTGGAGCATTCACTGCTTCTGGAGGCAGGTGGTTCCACTGGTTAATTGTTAATTGATATAGATAGCTAGCTAGCTAGGTAGATAGATAGATAGATAGATAGATAGATAGACAGACAGACAGACAGACAGACAGACAGACAGATAGATATAGAGAGAGACAGACAGACAAAGATATAGATAGATGAATAGATAGATGGATAGATAGAGATAGATAGAAATAGATAGATAGAGATATAGACAGAGCGAGAGAGATTGATTGATTGATAGATTGATTGATTTTGCTTCCGATGTCTCTTGCCCTCCGTCCTGTCTGAGCTCGCCTCTTCCCTTTTTTTTTTCCCCACCTTCCAGCTACGACACCTGGGTTCAGGCGAGCGAAGTCGACGCCGAGATCGAAGACCCTCCGTTTCCAGAAAAGCCCTGGAAGGTGCGTGTTTCTGCTTTGCGTGGCATCGGCGCCGGCCGCCCAATCCACGGCGTTCCAGGACGCTCCCGCCTAGGCCGCTTTATGACTGGTGGACTTCAATTCCCAGAATTCCTGAGCCAGCCTGGCTCAGCTTGGAAACCCCTCCCTTTCCCCTCAGCGTGGCTGGCTCAGGAATTCTGGGAGTTGAAGTCCACCAGTCATAAAAGAGCCGAGGTGGCCTACCTCTGGCCTAGGCTTAGGCCGCTTTATGACCCGTGGACTTCAACTCCCAGAATTCCTCAGCCAGCCTGGGTCAGCTTGGAAACCTCTCCCTTTCCCCTCAGCGTGGCTGGCTGAGGGATTCTGGGAGTTGAAGTCCAGCAATCATAAAAGAGCCAAGGTTGCCTATTCCTGGTATAGGATGCCATGCTAGCAAAGGAATTCTGGGAGTTGAAGTCCCCTCATCTTCCTAGTAACTCAGGCGTAGGCCACCTTGGCTCTTTTATGACTCCTGGACTTCAACTCCCAGAATTCCTCAGCCAGCCTGGCTCAGCTTGGAAACCCCTCCCTTTCCCCTCAGCGTGGCTGGCTCAGGAATTCTGGGAGTTGAAGTCCACGAGTCATAAAAGAGCCGAGGTGGCCTGCCTAGGCCTAGGCCGCTTTATGACTGGTGGACTTCAATTCCCAGAATTCCTGAGCCAGCCTGGCTCAGCTTGGAAACCCCTCCCTTTCCCCTCAGCGTGGCTGGCTCAGGAATTCTGGGAGTTGAAGTCCACCAGTCATAAAAGAGCCAAGGTTGCCTACTCCTGATCTAGGCACAGGGGTGGGGAACTATGGCCCCTTCACGACAGGTGGACTTCAACTCCCAGAATTCCTCAGCCAGCATGTCTCAGCTTGGAAACCTCTCCCTTTCCCCTCAGCGTGGCTGGCTCAGGAATTCTGGGAGTTGAAGTCCATGAGTCATAAAAGAGCCGAGGCTGCCTATCCCTAAGTTACTAGGAAGATGAGGGGACTTCAACTCCCAGAATTCCTCTGCTAGCATGGCACCCTATACCAGGAATAGGCCACCTTGGCTCTTTTATGACTGGTGGACTTCAACTCCCAGAATTCCCCAGCCAGCATGGCTCAGCTTGGAAACCCCTCCCTTTCCCCTCAGCGTGGCTGGCTCAGGAATTCTGGGAGTTGAAGTCCACGAGTCATCAACGAGCCGAGGTTGCCTATCCCTCCCTATACCAACGTCTCGCGTCGACGACGAACGTTCCGTCGACGTAGCCGAAGCGACTCGTCGACTTGTTTTCTGTTGTGTTCTGGTTTTTTTTTTAAAAAAAAAAAAATTTAATCCCGAAATCGACCGCGATTTCTTCTTCGCAAATTTCCTCCCCCCCCCCCAACGCGGCCCGTTTGAGACCCGAAGACGATTCTCGGCTTTCTCGTCCCTCGGCTAGGTCCACGCCCGATGGGTCCTGGACATGGACGTCTTCAACGAGTGGATGAACGAGGAAGACTACGAGGTGGACGATGGCAAGAAGCCGGTCAGCTATCGACAGCGGGTTTACTTGAGGAACGAAGAGGTGAGCCTTTTGTTGTTGTTGTCGGCGTTGTTTCTTGTTTGGGTTCCATTTTTGAGTTGACCACCTCCCCCCGTAAAAGGCGTGTCAAATCTATTTTCAGTTGCCTTCTTAAGAGAAGAGATCCATAACATCTCCCTCTTTCTGGTGGGTCAAATGGATGTAATTGAGAGGTCCTTCAAACAACAAAGAGGAAGCCACCACAGAGAAGGCCCTTCTCCTGGATCTCACCAAATGGACCTCCTTAAGGGAGGGGACCCATAACATCTCCCTCCCTCCCTGCTCTGGTGGGTCAGATCGATGTAATTGAGAGGTCCTTCAAACAACAAAGAGGAAGCCACCACAGAGAAGGTCCTTCTTCTGGATCCCACCAAATGGACCTCCTTAAGGGAGGAGACCCATAACATCTCCTGCCTCCCTGCTGTAATGGATTGGATGGATATAACTGAGAAAAAAGGTCCTTCAAACAACGAGGACCTTCTGGGTCCCATCAGGTGGACCTCTTTAAGAGAATAGACCCATAACATCTCTTGTCTTCCTATTCTGTTGGGTTGGAGGGATGTAATTGAGAAAAGAGGTCCTTCAAACAATAAAAGGGAGCCACCACGGAGAAGGCCCTTCTCCTGGGTCCCACCAAATGGACCTCCTTAAGGGAGGGGACCCATAACATCTCCCTCCCTCCCTGCTATGGTGGGTCAGGTGGATGTAACTGAGAGAAGAGGTCCTTCAAACAACAAAGAGGAAGCCACCACAGAGAAGGTCCTTCTCCTGGGTCCCACCAAATGGACCTTCTTAAGAGAGGAGACCCATAACATCTCCTGCCTCCCTATTCTAATGGATTGGATGGATATAACTGAGAAAAAAGCTCCTTCAAACAACGAGGACCTTCTGGGTCCCATCAGGTGGACCTCTTTAAGAGGATAGACCCATAACATCTCCTGTCTTCCTGTTCTGTTGGGTTGGAGGGATGTAATTGAGAAAAGAGGTCCTTCAAACAATAAAAGGGAGCCACCACGGAGAAGGCCCTTCTCCTGGGTCCCACCAAATGGACCTTCTTAAAAGAGGAGACCCATAACATCTCCCTCCCTCCCTGCTCTGGTGGGTCAGGTGGATGTAACTGCGAGGAGAGGTCCTTCAAACAACAAAGAGGAAGCCACCACAGAGAAGGCCCTTCTCCTGGGTCCCACCAGATGGAGCTCCTCAAGAGAGGCGGCCCATAACATCTCCCTCCCTCCCTGCTCTGGTGGGTCAGATGGATGTAACAGAGAGAAGAGGTCCTTCAAACAATAAAAGGGAGCCAGCACAGAGAAGGTCCTTCTCCTGGGTCCCACCAGATGGAGCTCCTCAAGAGAGGAGACCCATAACATCTCCCTCCCTCCCTGCTCTGGTGGGTCAGATGGATGTAACTGAGAGAAGAGGTCCTTCAAACAACAAAGAGGAAGCCACCACAGAGAAGGCCCTTCTTCTGGATCTCACCAAATGGACCTCCTTAAGGGAGGGGACCCATAACATCTCCCTCCCTCCCTGCTCTGGTGGGTCAGGTGGATGTAACTGAGAGAAGAGGTCCTTCAAACAACAAAGAGGAAGCCACCACAGAGAAGGCCCTTCTCCTGGATCTCACCAAATGGACCTCCTTAAGGGAGGGGACCCATAACATCTCCCTCCCTCCCTGCTCTGGTGGGTCAGGTGGATGTAACTGAGAGAAGAGGTCCTTCAAACAACAAAGAGGAAGCCACCACAGAGAAGGTCCTTCTCCTGGATCTCACCAAATGGACCTCCTTAAGGGAGGGGACCCATAACATCTCCCTCCCTCCCTCCCTGCTCTGGTGGGTCAGGTGGATGTAACTGAGAGAAGAGGTCCTTCAAGCAACAAAGAGGAAGCCACCACAGAGAAGGCCCTTCTCCTGGGTCCCACCAAATGGACCTTCTTAAGAGAGGAGACCCATAACATCTCCTGCCTCCCTGCTGTAATGGATTGGATGGATATAACTGAGAAAAAAGGTCCTTCAAACCACGAGGACCTTCTGGGTCCCATCAGGTGGACCTCTTTAAGAGAATAGACCCATAACATCTCCTGTCTTCCTATTCTGTTGGGTTGGAGGGATGTAATTGAGAAAAGAGGCCCTTCAAACAACAAAAGGGAGCCACCACGGAGAAGGCCCTTCTCCTGGGTCCCACCAGATGGACCTCCTCAAGATCCATAACATCTCCCTCCCTGCTCTGGTGAGTCAGATGGATGTAAGAGAGAAGAGGTCCTTCAAACAATAAAAGGGAGCCATTACGGAGAAGACCCTTCTGGGTCCCATCTGATAGACCTCCTTAAGAGAGTGGACCCATATCTCCTCCCTTCCCAATCTGGTGGGTCAGATGGATGTAACTGACAGAAGAGGTCCTTCAAACAATAAAAGGGAGCCACCACGGAGAAGGTCCTTCTCCTGGGTCCCACCAGATGGACCTCCTCAAGAGAAGAGACCCATAACATCCCTCCCTCCCTGCTCTGGTGGGTCAGATGGATGTAACTGAGAGAAGAGGTCCTTCAAACAACAAAGAGGAAGCCACCACGGAGAAGACCCTTCTCCTGGGTCCCACCAAATGGAGTTCCTTAAGAGAGGAGACCCATAACATCTCCCTCCCTGCTAGGGGATGTAACTGGGAAAAGTGGGTCCTTCAGACAACACGTTAGGCCTTGGAAGGTTCGAAGCAGCAAGCTGGGCAAGCCGAGGATGGTGGGTGCTGGGGAACCCTTGTTGACCATCATTTCTCTTTCTCGTCAACAGCTGGTCCGTAGCCCCGAGCGGCGAGATCGGAAAGCTGCGGGCGGCGTCCGGAAGAGGAAGGCCTCCCCTTCGCCCCCGCTGCCTCCCACCCCTGTGGAATCCAGGAAGAAAGTCGGCAAGAAAGGGTACGTCTCATGGATGGATGGATGGATGGATGGATTGAATTGGGCCACACCATCTCAGCTGTCAAGCAACTCCGGACAGCTGTAGTCCGAAGCTCCTTTATTTTCTGGTTGGTTGGTTGGTTGATTGGATTGGTTGGTTGGTTGATTGGGTTGGTTGGTTGGTTGGTTGATTGGGTTGGTTGGTTTAGTTGGTTTGTTAGTTGTTTGGTTGGTTGGTTGATTGGGTTGGTTGGTTGGTTGGGTTGGTTGGTTGGTTGATTGGGTTGGTTAGTTTAGTTTGTTGGTTGATTGGGTTGGTTGGTTGGTTGGGTTGGTTGGTTTAGTTGGTTGGTTGGTTGGTTGATTGATTGGGTTGGTTGGTTGGGTTGGTTGGTTGATTGGGTTGGTTGGTTTAGGTTGATTGGATTGGTTGATTGATTGGGTTGGTTGGTTTGGTTGGCTGTTGGGTTGGTTGGGTTGGTTGGTTGGGTTGGTTGATTGGTTAATTGGGTTTGTTGGTTGATTGGGTTGGTTGGTTGGTGGGTTGGTTGGGTTGGTTGGTTAGTTGGTTGATTGGGTTGGTTGGTTGGGTTGGTTAGTTTAGTTCGTTGGTTGATTGGATTGGTTGATTGGGTTGGTTGGTTGGGTTGGTTGGTTGGTTTAGTTGGTTGGTTGATTGATTGATTGATTGGGTTGGTTGGTTGGGTTGGTTGGTTGGTTGGGTTGGTTGGTTGGTTGGGTTGGTTGGTTTAGGTTGATTGGATTAGTTGATTGATTGGGTTGGTTGGTTTGGTTGGTTGTTTGGTTGGCTGTTTGGTTGGTTGGGTTGGTTGGTTGGGTTGGTTGATTGGTTAATTGGGTTTGTTGGTTGGTTGGTGGGTTGGTTGGGTTGGTTGGTTAGTTGGTTGATTGGGTTGGTTGGTTGGTTAGTTGGTTGATTGGGTTGGTTGGTTGGTTGATTGGGTTGGTTGGTTGGTTAGTTTGGTTGGTTGGTTGGGTTGGTTGGTTGGTTAGAGGAGGAGGAGGAGGAAGGGGAGGACCTGCTGCCTTAGAAGATGGATCCATCCTGGATCACCCGAGCCTTCCTACCAGTCTCAGATGATCAGCAGAAAAAGCCCGTTAATGTGTCTCTCTGTCTGTCTATCTATAATATTCTATCTCTGTCTATCTATTTATCTGTCTATCTATCATATTCTCTGACTGTCTATATCTGTCACTATCTGACTATCTATCATTCTCTATATCTGACATATCTCTTATTCTCTATGACATATTTATCTATCATATTCTCTAGATATATGACTGTCTATATCTATCTCTATGTATCATACTCTCTGTATCTGTCTATCATATTCTCTATGTATCTATATATGCATCATATTCTCTATCTGACTGTCTATATCTATTGTTCTCTACTTATATCTTATTCTCCTATCTTAATCTCTATGACTGTCTATATTTATCTAGCTATTATTCTCTGGATGGATGGATGGATGGATGGATGGATGGATATATGGATGGATGGATGGATGGATGGATGGAAAGAGATAGACCAGAACTTGTTAACATGCTGGTGGGGAACTCTGGGAGGTGAAGTCCATCCATCTTCGTGGTCAACGTGGAGAAACTCCTGGATGGATGGATGGATGGATGGATGGATGGATGGATGGATGGAAAGAGATAGACCACAACTTGTTAACATGCTGGTGGGGAACTCTGGAAGTCCACCCATCTTCAAGTGGTCAACGTGGAGAAATGGATGGATGGATGGATGGATGGATGGAAAGAGATAGACCACAACTTCTTAACATGCTGGTGGGGAACTCTGGGAGTTGAGGTCCATCCATCTTCAAGTAGTTAGCGTGGAGAAATTCCTGGATGGATGGATGGATGGATGGACAGATGGATGGATGGAAAGAGATAGACCACAACTTCTTAACATGCTGGTGGGGAACTCTGGGAGCTGAAGTCCATCCATCTTCAGGTGGTCAACATGGAGAAATTCCAGGAGGGAGGGATGGAAAGATGGATGGGGAAATGGATGGATGGATGGATGGATGGATGGATGGATGGAGAGAAAGAGATAGACCAGAATGTCCCAACGTGCTGGTGAGGAATTCTGGGCATCCAAATCCACCCATCTTCAAGCCGCCGTGGTTGAGAAATGTATGGATGGTTGGATCTGTGGGTGGATCTATGAAAGGATGGAGAGAACACAGATCATTCCTCAACGTGCTGGCCACGGAACTCTGGGACTTGAAGCCCACCCATCTTCAACCTGTCATGGTGGAGAACATCCATGGCCCAGTAGACATCAGCCATCTTCTCCGTCTTCTCCTCAACCCCCCCTCCCCCAGACAAGCCAGCCTCTACGGGAAGAGACGCGGGCAAAAGGACGAAGACGAGCAGGAGGACCTCACCAAGGACATGGAGGACCCCATCCCGGTGCCCAACATGGAGGAGGTGGCCCTTCCCAAAAATGGTGAGTCAACGATCCACGCAAATCTTCCGTGCTTTGTCCACCGTGTTTCCGGGGGAGGGAGAGTTTTCCAGCTTTTGAGACCCTTATCCGAGGGCTCTCAATGCAGGCAAGTCCTCGACTTCACGACCGCCCGTCGATCCAGAATTTGCGTTGCAAAAGTGAAACCTTTGGGAAGCTTAACGGCCATTGCAACATTCCCCGGCGGGGTCCCGTGATCCAAGTTCAGATGCTCGGCAACCGACACGTATTTATGACGGTCGCAGCATCTCGGGGTCACGTGATCAAAGTTCAGACGCTCGGCAACCGACTCGTATTTATGACAGTCGCAGCGTCCCGGGGTCACGTGATCAAAATCCAGACGCTTGTCCACCGACTCGTAATTATGACGGTCGCAGCATCCCAGGGTCACGTGATCCGCCTCGAACGAGAAAAGTCAACGGGGCCAAGCCCGATTCTTTTAACAAGGGTTTGATTCGTTTAACGACAACCGTGTGACTCCTGTGACGACTGCAGCGATCCGTTTTCACACCTGTGGCAAAGAACGGTCGTAAAACTGGGGACCAAACGCCCTTCACAAATCTCCCGCTTACCAACGGACATTTTGGGCTCCATTTGCGGACGTGACTCGTTTTAGGACCGTCACGGGGCTGAACTCTCGGAGAGTAACTCTGATGTTTGCGTCAGGCTAACTGGGCGGAAGATTTTGATTTTTATCAGAAATCAGAAATATAATTCAAATTCAAATTAAGAATATTGATCGATTAAAAATAAAAGATTTGATTTTTTTTATTTTTTTTTTTGGCAGTCAATCCGAAGAAGGACAGCGAAAACACGCCGGTGAAAGGAGGCACTGTAGCAGATCTTGGTGAGAGCAGATTTCTTCCCTCTTATTCGGTCCTCGCATTACGACCGTTTTGTTTAGCGACCGTCCGAAGTTAGGACGACGGCACCGAAGAAAGCGACTCAGGCCCCTGTATTTTCTTTTAGTCATAGCAAAGTTAAACCACGAGGTACAAAAGTCAATAAAATGAGAGTTTTTCACACTTAACGACCGTTGCAGGTCACTTGGTCCAAATTCAGATGCTGGGCAACTGACTCGTATTTACGACGGTTGCAGTGTCCCCTTTTGTGACCTTCTGACAAGTCAAATCAAGGGGGAAACCCGGATTCATTTAACAACCGTGTGACGTCATTTAAGAACCGCAGCGATTCGCTTAGCAACATTGGTGAGAAAGGTCGTCTGATGGGGCACTTCACCAGTGTCTCGCTTAGCGCCACAAAAATTGGGGGGGGGCTCCACGCTGGTTGTAATGCAAGACAGCTACGATTGTAACGGAGCTTGTCCTTCTGGATTATAACTCGTGGCGGTCGTAAAACAGGTCATTTGGGTGAGTACCATGGACCAACCAGGTTTTGCAACCATGTTTATGGCGGTTGTTAAGTAAATCCGATCATCCCTTTTCTCAGGGACATGGTAACTTTGATTGGACGCTAAGTGAGGATGGTTGTAATGCGAGGACTACCCACAGTGGCTTCTACCCATTCAGCCAATCCTATCCTAGCTCCAGAGCTCTCTCTTGTGACCGTCCCGTCAAAATAAAGGCAGTCCTCGACTTACAACGGTCCTGAAAAACATGATTTACGACCGTTTATCAAAATTGGCGACCACCGCAGCACCCCCGTGGTCAGGTGATCCAAATTCAGCCGCTCAGCAACTGCCTCCCATTGACGATGGTCGCAGTGTCCTGGGGTCTCCTGATTCCCTTTTTGCGACCTTAGGACCAGCCAAGTCAATGGGGGGAAAGCCAGGCTCGCTTTACAACCCGGTGACTCATTTAACAACGGCAGGAATTCACTGGATACCTGGGGCAAGCGAGGTTACAAAACCAGACACTTAACAACGCAAATGAATCCAAATCGAATGGAGGTGATCTTTGACGTATGATTGTAACGGGGACTGCCCATGACGGTCGTAAAACAGGTCGCTCACAATGGCCGTCCCAATATTTAGCCGTCGCTAATCTAGCTGCCGTTATGAAATTTACAATCAGTTCCTGTTTTGGCTTCATTTATATCCCGTTTTTCCACCAGGAAGAGGAATGCAATCCTGGGTGACATGTCTATCAATTAACCTTCAAAGGTTTCCTTCCACGCCACGTTGCCGTGTCTTTTGCGCGCTATCACAATCCCAACACATTCAGCTATTTGTCTGGAATGGTGTAGGATTTCCTGCCTGAGCAGGGGGTTGGACTAGATGACCTCCAAGGTCCCTTCCAACATTACTACTACTGCTGCTACTACTACTACTACCACCACCACCACCATTATTATTATTATTATTATTATTATTATTATTATTATTATTATTAGACTGGAGAGCCATTTGTCCGAAATGGTGTCGGATTTCCTGCCTGAGCAGGGGGTTGGACTAGATGACCTCCAAGGTCCCTTCCAACATTACTACTACTACTACTACTACTACTATTATTATTATTATTATTATTATTATTATTATTATTATTATTATTATTATTATTAGACTGGAGAGCCATTTGTCCGAAATGGTGTCGGATTTCCTACCTGAGCAGTGGGTTGGACTAGATGACCTCCAAGGTCCCTTCCAACATTATTACTACTACTACTACTACTATTATTATTATTATGATTATTATTATTATTATTAGACTGGAGAGCCATTTGTCTGAAATGGTGTCGGATTTCCTACCTGAGCAGTGGGTTGGACTAGATGACCTCCAAGGTCCCTTCCAACATTACTATTACTACTACTACTACTACTACTACTATTATTATTATTATTATTATTATTATTATTATTATTATTATTATTATTATTATTATTAGACTGGAGAGCCATTTGTCCGAAATGGTGTTGGATTTCCTGCCTGAGCAGGGGGTTGGACTAGATGACCTCCAAGGTCTCTTCTAACATCATCATCATCATTATTATTATTATTATTATTATGTTCCAATCTCCTCGCACCTCCAGCAAATATTTGCACATTTAATATCTATTCGATTTAATTTACGTGGCGTTAGGTGCCACCTCCGTGTCGATTGTCCTTAAGTCTTCACTGACATATTCTTATTCCAAATATTTTTCCCATCTTTATCCTTGAGGTCTCCTCAGTCGGTTGACCCGCTGACTCGCTTAACGCCCGTCGCAATTCGCCTAATAAGTGTCAAACGGGGGCCGAATTGACTTAACCAGGGTCTGGCTTAGCAGCGGACAACGGGGGGGGGCTCCCTAGCTCTCAAGGGAGGACAGCGGGGGTGCTGACAGCGCTGCTGCTGCTGCGCTGCGTGTGGCTGTGAGGTTGTGCGACTGACACCAAACGTGCCCGCTTGTGTTCTTGCCTTGCAGACGAACAAGATGAGGACACGCTGACGAGTGGAGGACAGGTACCGTAAAGTCTTTTCTTCTCGAAAACGGATATAAACTGTTGTTAGTCTGTCAGGCTGCTTGAGCAGGGGGTTGGACTAGATGACCTCTGAGGTCCCTTCCTATGCTATTATGATGGTTATTTTTATTGTTATTACTATTATTACTAATTGCTATTATTATTACTATTAATACTATTGCTATTACTGATTACTATTGTTACTAATTACTATTATTATTACTACCATTACTAATTACTATTGTTATTACTACTATTACTAATGACAATTATTACTATTCTTATTATTACTATTATTTCTATTACTATTAATGATATTGTTATTACTATTACTATTACTATTATTACCAATTAGTCTTATTACTAGTGTTATTATTACTACTGTTGCTAATTCCTATTATTACTAATTCCTATTATTACTACTAATTACTGTTATTACCACTATTGCTATTATTCCTTATTGCTATTCTTACTACTATTCTTACTATTACTTACTATTACTGTTATTACTACTACTATTATTACTAATTACTATTATTACTAGCGTTATTGTTATTGCTAATGTGACTAATTCGTATTATTACTAATTACTATTACTACTAATTACTGTTATTATTACTACTATTGCTATTATTCCTAATTACTATTACTATTCTTACTACTATTCTTACTACTACTACTAATATTGTTACTACTACTATTGCTATTATTACTGTTATTACTATTATTATTGTTACTAATTTCTACTATTTCTAGTGTTATTACTATTACTATTATTGCTATTATTATTAATTACTATTGTTGCTGTTATTACTATTATTACTATTGTTAATTACTATTATTACTATTGCTAATTACTACTATTACTATTATTACTACTACTGTTATTACTATTATTACTATTACTGTTATTACTTATTACTATTAATATTACTACTATTGTTAGTATTACTATTGTTTTAATTGTTGCTATTGTTACTACTTCTACTGATGACATTCAAACCACCTCCAGCTCAGAGACACACATCAACACTGAGCAACCGGTCTACTCTTTCCCTTCCCCCCCCCAAAACAAATCTTGCTAGTAACCAATCCCAGAAGACCTGGAGGCGCAGGCCATCCCATAACCTCCTCCACGCGCAGGCTCTCTCCTGCCCGCGTGAGGCTTGTTCCTTAGAGACTCGTCCTGTTCCCGCCGAGAAGGGCCCCGCCGGTTGTCAAGACGCTCCCGAGATGGCCGTTACTCTTTCCCGACGTCCGCCCCTTCCCAGCGCAACTCCCGTCTTTCTCCTCCCTGTAGGAAGACGAAGACCCCAGCCGGGGGGACCAGGGACGCTCCCTGGACGCCGGGGAAGACAACGTCACGGAACAGACCAACCACATCATCATCCCCAGCTACGCCTCCTGGTTTGACTACAACTGGTAAGCGCCGCCCTAGGGGAGAACGGGAACACATGCGCCCCTGACGACGTTCCCTAGTTGGGTCGTGAGACGTCTGCGAGGAAGCCACCCAGCTCAGAGAGCACCAGGGACCCCACAGTCCATCCCTCCCTCCCTCCTGATCTGCGGCTTCCTCGCCGAGCCGGCCTCGGAGGGAAAGCGAGCGAATCCCGGGAAGTGGACGAGGACACGACAGGAAGGGAAAGCGAGCGGGACGCTGACCGGATCCTCTTTCTTTCTTTCTTTCTTTCTTTCTTTCTTTCTTTCTTTCTTTCTTTCTTTCTTTCTTTCTTTCTTCCTCCCTCCCTCCCTCCCTCCTAGCATCCACGTCATCGAACGGCGGGCTCTTCCCGAGTTCTTCAACGGGAAGAACAAGTCCAAGACACCGGAAATGTAAGTTGAGGGCGCAGGCGGGGCGAGGGAGGGAGGGAGGGAAAAGAGCACCAAGGATCCCACAGTCCTTCCTCCTCCTCCTCTTCCTCTCCATAACTGCCACCTTCCTTCTAGCCTTGATGTTGTTCCCTAGTTGGGTCACGAGACGTCTGCAAGGAAACCACCCAGCTCAGAGAGCACCAAGGACCCCACAGTCCTTCTTCCTCTCCTTTTCCCTCTCTTCCCCCTCCTTCTTCTCCTCCTCTCCTTCCTCCTCCTCCTCCCCTTCTCCTCTTCCTCCTCCTCTTCTCCATAACTCTCCCCCTTCCTTCTAGCCTTGATGTTGTTCCCCAGTTGGGTCACGAGACGTCTGCAAGGAAACCACCCAGCTGAGAGAGCACCGAGTCCTTTTCCGCTTCCTCTCCTCCCTCTCCTTTTCCCTGTGTTTTCTCTCCTCCTCCCCCTCTCCTTCCTCCCTCCCTCTTCCTCCTCCCCTTCTCCTCTTCCTCCTCCTCTTCTCCATAGCTCCCACCTTCCTCGTAGCACTGATGATGTTCCCTAGTTGGGTCACGAAACGTCTGCAAGGAAACCACCCAGCTCAGAGAACACAAAGGAACTCACAGTCCTTTCCTTCTCCTCCTCCTCCTCCCCATAACTCCCACCTTCCTTCTAGCACTGATGATATTCCCTAGCTGGGTCACGAAATGTCTGCAAGAGAACCACCCAGCTCGGAGAGCACCAAGGACCCCACAGTCCTTCTTCCTCTTCCTCCTCCTCCTCTCCTGCAAGGAAGCCACCCGGCCTCCCGCCATTCCAGCCTATACTCCGTTCCCTTCCCTCTGCTGGCGCTAACCCCAGGGCTGTCGAGAACATGGCGTTTCGACCTCAGCTGACAGCTTAACCCTAACTTGTCGCCTTCTTGTCGTCTCTCCTCCCCCAGATACTTAGCCTACCGCAACTTCATGATTGACACCTATCGCTTGAACCCTCAAGAGTACCTCACCAGCACGGCCTGTCGGAGAAATTTGACCGGCGACGTTTGTGCCGTGATGAGGTTCGGGCTTTCGCTGCTCTTCGTGTGTGTGTGTGTGTGTGTGTGTGTGTGTGTGTGTGTCTGGCTTGGGGGGGGGACCCCGACCCTTGGAAGGCCGACTACGTGATCAGGGCACCCACCCACCTCCAGGCCGAGTTCTCCCCATCGGGAGAGCATCCAGACCGGCCGACGCCGTCTGGATCCCGTCTTTATTTTTCGACCTGGGAAGTGGAGTGGAGCGTAGTCTGGATTCCCGAGAGGGAGGGGCTGCCCTCCGGAGCAAGGAGAAGCGGCAAAATTTCTCAAGGGCCAGATTGGAAGGGAGACGATGTCGTCGGATCCGTTCCCCTCCCTGGAAGTTCTCGCGGGGGGGGGCAGACACAGGCCGCCCTCCGTTGGACACCCCCCACCCTCCCCGCAAAATGCGTCGGTAAGCGAGGCAGCCGTTAAGGGAGCTTAGCCCCGTTGTCCGGCTCTGCTTCCCGCCGTTGTGACCTCAGTCGCTGCACTTGTTAAGTTAGTCACACGAGGACCTGGGAAGTCTTCTGGTCCAGCTCGAGGGGGAGACCCTTACAGAATCGTCAAAGGGACCTGGGAGGTCATCTAGTCCTCCAGCAAGAAACCCTGACAGAATCCTGACAGTTAACCAGTGGAACCACCTGCCTCCAGAAGCGGTGAATGCTCCAACGTGGGAAGTTTTTAAGAAGAGACCGGACAGCCATTTGTGACTGAAATGGTATAGAGTTACATGCCTGAGCAGGGGGTTGGACTAGATGACCTCCAAGGTCTCTTCTTCTTCTCTTCCTCCTCCACCTTCATCATCATCATCATCATTATTATTATTAGTATTGACTTGGAGGTCATCTAGTCCAACCCTCTAATCAAAGAGGAGACTCTTACAGAATCATAGAATGAGAGTTGGAAGGGGTCTCGGAGGTCATCTAGTCCAACCCCTTGCTCCAGCAGGAGACCCTTACAGAATCATAGAAGGACAGAGTTGGAAGGGACCTCGGAGGTCATCTAGTCCAACCCCTTGCTCCAGCAGGAGACCCTTACAGAATCATGGAAGGAGAGTTGGAAGGGACCTTGGAGGTCATCTAGTCCAACCCCTTGCTCCAGCAGGAGACCCTTACAGAATCATAGAAGGAGAGTTGGAAGGGACCTCGGAGGTCATCTAGTCCAACCCCTTGCTCCAGCAGGAGACCCTTACAGAATCATGGAAGGACAGTTGGAAGGGACCTTGAAGGTCATCTAGTCCAACCCCTCTCAAGCAGGAGACTGTGGAATCAGAATGACAGAGTTGGAAGGGACACGGGGAGGTCATCTACTCCCACCCCCCTGCCCAAGCAGGAGACCCTTACAGAATCATGGAAGGACAGTTGGAAGGGACCTTGAAGGTCATCTAGTCCAACCCCTCTCAAGTAGGAGACTCTGTGGAATCATAGAATGACAGAGTTGGAAGGGACACGGGGAGGTCATCTACTCCCACCCCCCTGCCCAAGCAGGAGACCCTTACAGAATCATGGAAGGACAGTTGGAAGGGACCTTGAAGGTCATCTAGTCCAACCCCTCTCAAGTAGGAGACTCTGTGGAATCATAGAATGACAGAGTTGGAAGGGACACGGGGAGGTCATCTACTCCCACCCCCCTGCCCAAGCAGGAGACCCTTACAGAATCATGGAAGGACAGTTGGAAGGGACCTTGAAGGTCATCTAGTCCAACCTCTCTCAAGCAGGAGACTCTGTGGAATCATAGAATGACAGAATTGGAAGGGACACGGGGAGGTCATCTACTCCCACCCCCCTGCTCAGGCAGGAGACCCTAGACCATTTCAGACAACTGGCTGTCCAGTCTCTCCTTAAAAACCTCTAGCATTGGATCACCCGAGACCTCTGGGGTCCAGTCGTTCCACCGATCCATTCTCCTTATTGATTAGTTCTTCGAAGGCTTGAGAATTTCCAGAGAGAGCTTCCTCCCAACCCGACTCTCTAAGCTTTGCCGCTTCTCGCTCCTCCCAAGTACAGCCCCTCCCCTCTGGGAATCCAGACCACGTTCCACCGCAGCTCGTCCAAAGTCCGTCCATCCTGGCGGACGTCGACTCTCGGCTTTCTCCAAAACGGCCGTATCGATTTGAGGAACCGTCAAAGAAAAGTCGGAAGTCCACCCGAGGTGGAGAAGACCTGGCCCATCGTTGGCTCGGGGGGGGGGCTTGATTAATGCCCCCCACCTCCCAGATCCAGTTTGGCTCTCCCCAGCCAATCCCAAGTGACACGAGCTAGCGATGCCTCTCCATGGGTCGTCTTGTCCTTTTTTTCCTACCTATCTTCCCTCTTTCTCCCTTTCAGGGTCCATGCCTTTCTGGAGCAGTGGGGGCTGATCAATTACCAGGTGGACCCCGAAAGCCGACCCATGGCCATGGGACCCCCGCCCACCCCCCACTTCAACGTGCTGGCCGACACCCCTTCGGGACTCATGCCGCTCCACCTGCGGACCCCTCAGGTAACCACTTCTGGCGGGTCTCTTGAACGTCGAGGGTGGGCCTTCAGGATAAAATGGGCGTGTTGAAACTGGGTTACATCGAGTATCCGCAGGGAAGATTTGCTACCAGGAGGATTCTTGGGAAACCCTCCACCTACCGAGAAGGTCTTCCTAACCCTGGCTCCGGCCGTGGGTGTTGGTTGTGGGGAGACCACCCTACTGAGAAGGTCTTCCTAACCCTGACTTCGTCCGTGGGCGTCGCTCATGAGGAGACGGTGAGGGGAACCATGGAAAGAACGTTTTTGGAGAATGTATCTTGGGAGACGTCGTGGTGTTTCAGGAGTTCTCCTGCTCGGCCACCATTTGACCAGAGGGGTCCAGTGTGTGGTGCCACTGAAGACCCTGGTTGGCTGGGCAATTCTGGGAGTTGGAAGTCCACCCATAGTCAAGTGGTCAAGGTTGAGAAACACTTCGATGGATGGATGGATGGATGGAGAGATGGTTGGAGGAATGGAGAGATGGATGGATGGATGGAGAGAAAGAGATGGTTGGAGGAATGGAGAGATGGATGGATGGATGGAGAGAAAGAGATAGACCAGAACGTCTCAACACGCTAAGAATTGGTCCACCCATCGTCATGTGGGAAAGGTTTAGAAATGGGTGGATGGAGAGATGGATGGAGGGATGGGAGTTGAAGTCCACCCATCTTTAAGCTGCCATGGTTGAGAAACGGATGGAGAGATGGAGGGAAAGAGATAGACTAGAACTTCTCAACATGCTGGGAGTTGAGAAGTCCACCCATCTTCAAGTGGTCAAGATGGAGCAATACCCTGTAGGGATGGATGGATGGAGAGATGGATGGATGGAGAGATGGATGGATGGATGGATTGAGAGATGGATGGGAGTTGAAGCCCATCCCTCCTTAAGCTGTCATAGTTGAGAAACGGATGGATGGATGGAGATAGATCAAACATCTCAACATTCTGGGAGTTGAAGTCCACCCATCTTCAAGTGGCCAAGATGGAGAAATACCTTGTAGGGATGGATGGATGGAGATATGGATGGATGCAGATATGAATGGATGGATGGAGAGATGGATGGGTGGATGGGAGGATAGAAAGAAAGAAATAGACCAGAACATCTCAACATGCTGGAAATTGAAGTCTATCCATCTTCAAGTGGTCAAGATGGAGAAATACCTGGTAGGGATAGATGGATGGATGGAAAGGTGGATGGATGGATGGATGGATGGATGGATGGATGGATGGATGGATGGATGGATGGAGAGATTGATGGATGGGAGTTGAAGTCCACCCATCTTTAAGCTGCCATTGTTGAGAAACGGGTGGGTGGGTCGGTGGGTGGGTGGGGGGAAATGGAGATAGACCAGAACGTCTCAACCTGCTGGGAGTTGAAGTCCACCCATCTTCAAGTGGTCAAGAAATACCTAGAGGATGAGAGGGACGGACGGATAGGTGGATGGATGGAGAGATGGAGAGAAAGAGATAGACCAGATCTTCTTACCATGCTGATGGGGAATTCTGGGAGTTGAAGTCCAGCCATCGTCAAGCTGTC
The DNA here is from genome assembly GCF_016545835.1 of Crotalus tigris. Lineage (NCBI taxonomy): Eukaryota > Metazoa > Chordata > Lepidosauria > Squamata > Viperidae > Crotalus > Crotalus tigris. The sequence continues at coordinate 265,184 of NW_024098380.1, forward strand.
ATGGTTGAGAAAAGGATGGATGGATGGAGATAGACCAGAACATCTCAACGTGCTGGTGAGGAACTCTGGGACTTGAAATCCACCCATCTTCAAGTGGTCATGCTGGAAAAATACCTAGAGGAAGGGAGAGAAGGATGGATGGATGAAGAGTGGATGGATGGATGGATGGATGGATGGATGGATGGATGGATGGATGGAGATAGACCAGAACGTCTCAACGTGCTGGTGAGGAACTCTGGGACTTGAAGTCCACCTATCTTCAAGTGGTCATGCTGGAAAAATACCTAGAGAGGGGGATGGAGAGATGGATGGATGAAGAGTGGATGGATGGATGGATGGATGAATGGATGGATGGATGGATGCAGAGATGGAGAGAGAAATGAACCAGCATTTCTTAATGTGCTGGCTGGGGAATCCTGGGTGTTGAAGTCCACCTATCCTCCAGCGGCCACGGTTGAGAAACACGCGGCGCGCTCTTCCGAGTTTTTAGCTTTCCTGCCTTCCTTTTATTATCTCTCTACTTCATTCATGGCTCGACGTCCGAGCTTGGATACCAACCCCCTAAGAACCTATCGCTGGCCTTTGATGATATGGAAGAAATATTATTATTTTATTTTATTTTTAGCCAAGTTGGGAAGCTTTCTTGAGAGCCCCGACGGGGAGTAGGAATCGTAATAACGCGCTTGTTGCGTTGTCTGCGTATCCCGTCGGTCCATAAGCTCGATTCCGCTTACGACAAGAGTTGCTTTGGTCTCTTTCGGGAGGCATTCCAATTCTCATTATCCTGCCTTTTTTTTTTTTAAGATCCCTGCTGCCCAACAAATGCTGAATTTCCCGGAGAAAAACAAGGAGAAGCCGACCGATCTGCAGAACTTTGGCCTCCGGACGGACGTCTACTCCAAGAAAACCTTAGCCAAGGCAAGGCGTCGAGTCCTCCTCCCTTCTCCCTTCCGAGACCTTTGTAAGACCTCAGATGTCGCCTCTTCGGTTCCCAAAATTTCCCCGCCAGCCAGCCAGCAGGCGGGAACTTCCACACCTCGGGAAGTGGCGCGGAGGTGGAGAGAGTGGATGATCTCGGAGGATGAGCCACAGGCTGAAAGGGCCGGTGTAGAAAATGGCTCTCTTTTCCATAATGAACTGTTAACTCAGAATCGCTCGGAGAGGGAGATGGTCAGTCTCTAAAGTGGATGGATGGATGGAGGGTTGAGAGAGAGAGAGAGAGAGAGAGAGAGAGAGAGAGAGAGAGAGAGAAAATAGTGGGTGGGTGGGTGCATGAATGGATGGATGGATGGATACATTGGTAAGTAGATAGGTAGATGATAGAGCTTAGGTAGGTGGATAGATAGTTTAGATAGGTAGGTAGATGATAGCTTAGGTGGCTGGATGGGTAGATAGGTGACGGACACGATGTTTAGTTAGGTAGATGATGGGTGGATGGGTAGATAGGTACACACGATAAATGTTTAGGTAGGTAGATAGGTGGGTGGATGGGTAGATAGGTAGACACGATAAATGTTTAGGTAAGTGGATAGGTGGGTGGATGGGTAAGTAGGTAGACAAACACAATGTTTAGGTAGGTAAGTGATGGGTGGGTGGGTAGATAGGTAGACAGACGATAAATGTTTAGATAAGTAGATAGGTGGGTGGATGGGTAAGTAGGTAGACAAGCATGATGTTTAGGTAGGTAGATGATGGATGGGTAGATAGGTAGACAGACGATAAATGTTTAGGTATAGATAGTGGGTGGATGGGTAGGTAGGTAGACAGATGATGTTTAGGTAGGTAGATGATAGGTGGGTGGATGGGTAGATAGGTAGTAGACAGACGATTAGATATTTAGGTAGGTAATGATAGCTTCAAACAGGCAGTCGATTAGGTAGGTAGATAGCTTGGGTGGGTGGGTAGATATATAGATAGGTAGACACGATAAATGTTTAGGTAGGTAGATGATAGCTTGGGTGGGTGGGTAGATATATAGATAGGTAGACACGATAAATGTTTAGGTAGGTAGATGATAGCTTGGGTGGGTGGGTAGATATATAGATAGGTAGACACGATAAATGTTTAGGTAGGTAGATGATAGCTTGGGTGGGTAGGTAGATATATAGATAGACACGATAAATGTTTAGGTAGGTAGATGATAGCTTGGGTGGGTGGGTAGATATATAGATAGGTAGACACGATAAATGTTTAGGTAGGTAGATAGCTTGGGTGGGTGGGTAGATATATAGATAGACACGATAAATGTTTAGGTAGGTAGATGATAGCTTGGGTGGGTGGGTAGATATATAGATAGGTAGACACGATAAATGTTTAGGTAGGTAGATGATAGCTTGGGTGGGTAGGTAGATATATAGATAGGTAGACACGATAAATGTTTAGGTAGGTAGATGATAGCTTGGGTGGGTGGGTAGATATATAGATAGGTAGACATGATAAATGTTTAGGTAGGTAGATGATAGCTTGGGTGGGTGGGTAGATATGTAGGTAGGTAGACAAGAGATATTTAAGTAGGTAGATATTTTTGGGTGGATAGATAGGTAGATAGTTTGAGTGGCTGGATAGATAGGTAGGTACATAGATAACTTGATGGACAGATAGACATGATAGATAGGTAGATGATAGATAGCTTAGGTGGATGGATGGATAGATATATATAGGTAGATGATAGAGCTTGAGTGGATAGGTAGGTAGGTAGATAAGGTAGATGATAGCTTGAGTGGATAGGTAAGTAGATATTTAGGTAGGTAGAGATAACTTGGGTGGGTGGATGGATAGATACGTAGATAGGTAGATGATAGCTTGGTTAGATGGCTTGATGGATACATGGATGATGGGAGGGAGAGATAGCTTGGATTGGTTGGATGGATGGATGGATAGATACGTAGGTAGGTAGATGATAGATAGGTGGGTGGGTTGATGGATACATAGATTAGGTGGATAGACAGACAGATAGATAGATATGGACAGATTGATTAGGTTGGTTGGTAGACTGATAGATGAGAGAGAGACAGCTTAGGTGGGTACATGGATGGATGGATGGATTGACGGATGGATGGATTGACAGACAGATGACAGATAAATCGATCGCCTCTCCTAACCATCCCTAACCCTTTCCATCCTTTCGCACCGGCTCAGCCAGTAAACCGATTTTTTTGTCTCCCAGAGCAAAAGCGCCAGTGCCGGCCGAGAGTGGACCGAACAAGAGACTCTTCTTCTGCTTGAGGTAATTTTTTTTAAAAAATGTATATATAATCGTCAAACATTAAGGATTTAGGGGGGGCCGAGAAGAAGAACTAGGACTACGGGCAGTCCTCGACTGAACGACCGTTCATTTCGTGACCGCTCTGAGTTTTCCCATCCTGAACGACCGTCGCAGCATCCTGCACGGTGATGCGGTGGTCCAAACTCAGTCGGTTTCGGCCACCGACTCATGTTTGTGACAGGGTTCGGCGTGTCCCCGGTGGGGAATCAGGCGACTTCCCCCCCTTTTGACGAAGCCAGGAAGTGCTGCGCCGCAGCGTTTCGCTTAACGGCCGCAGCGAGAACGGTCGCAAAGAGGCCGGCAAACAAACGTCTCCCTCGGCCGCGTAAAATTTGGAGCTCGGTTGTGCCGTCCGTTGCGGGCAGGGTGGCTAAACGGCGCGGTCAATCCCCTCATAAGTTTTCCGCCGACTTTTCCGGGCGAGCCTTCCCGAGTCCCCTTTGGCGTCGTTGCGCGTTGTGTCGCAAGTCCGTTGCGGTTGAATTTGGCGGTCACCTTCCTTTGCTTCAGCGTCGGGCTAACGTCTCAGTTGTTCTTTTTTTTTCCTTTCCCCCCCCTCCATTCTCCACCTGGGAACGACCCCCAAAACAGTCTTATTTCACCCCTTCTGGTCGTCCAAGCTTATGATCCGGAGTCTTGACCAGGAATCGTGGCTTGTCCTACGATTGGCGGAGGCAGCCGAGAACGAAAGCGTCTTCCGACGTCGAGAAGACGGGGGGGGGGCACAAAGTAGAGAAAGAAGAGATTGAGTCATTCCCTCCCCCAGCGTTGAAATCTCGTCCGTTCGGCCCGCGCAATGGGGCCGGATCTCATGATTTAGGCGGCGACGGTGGGAGGGATGATTGCGGAGGAACCTGGTTTGCTGCAGTCCCGACAGGTGGAAGAACGGCCGCTTGCATGTTAGATCAGAGGCAGCCACGCCTGAGCAGGTTATTTCGGCTCCGTTGCTATTCCAGCCCAGATGGAATCTTTGGGAAGGAAGGAGAAAAGGAGGGAGGGAGGAAGATAGCAAGGAGGAAGGGAAAGGGAAGGAAGAAGATAGAAAGGAAGAAGGGAAAGGGAGGGAGGGAGGGAGGAAGAGGGGAAAGGGAGGCAAGGAGGGAGGAGGGAAGAAAGGAAAAGGGAGGGAGAGATGAAGAGAAGGAAGGGTGGGAGGAAGATGGAAGGAAGGAAAAAACAAAGGAAGGAGAGAAGAGAGAGGGAAGAAGGAAGGAAAGGCAGGGAGGAAGGAAGGGAGAAGGAGAGAAAAGATGGAAGGAGGGAGGAAAAGAGGGAGGGAGAAAAGGAAAGGCAGGGAGGAAGGAGGGAGAAGGAAAAAAGATGGAAGGAGGGAGGAGGAAGGAAGGAAGGAAAAAGGAGGGAGGCAGGAAAAGGAAGGAAGGAGAAGGGAAGGAAGAAAGGAAGGAGAAAAGGAGGAGAAGGACTTGGGGGAAGGAAGGGGAGGGAGGGAGAAAATGAAGACGGGAAAGGGAGGGAAGAAAGGAAGAGAAGGAGAGAAGGAAGGAAAAGGGAGGGAGAGAAAAGAAGGAAGGAAAAGCAGGAGACGAGGGAGAAGGGAAAAGACGGAAGGAGGCAGGAAAAGGAAGAGAAAGGGAGGGAGGGAAAGAAGGAAGGACGGAAAGGCGGGGAAGGAGGGAGGGAGGCAGAGAAGGAGAGAAAAGGGAGGGGGGATGAAAAGAGGGGGAGGAAGGAAGGAAAAGAGGAAGGAAGAAGGAGGGGAGGGAGGCAGGGAAAGGAAGGAAGAGAAAGAAGGAAGGGAAGGGGAGGGAGAAGGCGGGGAAGAGAGGAAAAGGGAGTGGGGTGAAATGACGGAAGAAAGCTGGGAGGGAAAGGAGAGAAGCCACCTCCAATCCAGGCTGAACTTTGGGGGGGGGGTGGAAACCACATGGAGACAGGACTCCTGTTGCCAGGGCAACAGCAGAGCAGGCCTTCCCGATTGGCTCTTTCCCAAAGGCTGCTGTTCCTGCTCCTCCTCCCAACTTTTCCATCTTCTCCTTCCCTTGCGTCTGCCTCTTCTGCTTCTTCCTCCTCCTCCTCCATTTTCTCCTCCATCGCTTGGTCCTCCCTCTCCATCCCCTCTTCTCTTCTCTTCCTCCATCTCTTCTTCCTTCTCCTTATTATTCCTCCTTCTCTTCCTCCTCCTCATTATTATTGTTGTTATTGTTACTATTTTCTCTTCGTCCTTCCTCCATTTTTTATCCTCCTGCTCCTCCTCCCCCTTCCTTCCACTCTGTCTTTTCCTCCTCCTTCCCTCCCTTCTGCTCCTTCCCTCCTCTTCCTCCACCTCCATCGTTCTCCTCCTCCTGCATCCTCCCTGCCTCACTCCTCCTCTTCCTCATCCTTGGAGGAGCCCCCCCCCCAAGTTTTCTTGCCATTGCCTCCTTCCTCCAGCTGAGCGTTAGTGACTGGAGGATGCCTAAGGCAGAACTGGAACTCACCCGTCTCTTCCCGGTTTCGGGTCCCCGAATCGAATTCTGCCCAAGGAGCTCAGTTGGGCCTGCCCAATGAAAATCCACCGTGAAGTAAATCTGGAGTGACTTGATCCCCCGTAAAGTCAGGCACATACTTAGAAGGACTTACAATCGCTCGCTTAGTGTCCGTTCCGAGTTACAACGAGGGACTTGGGTGTCTTCACACAAATGTTTCACACTTAACAGCTGTTGGAGCATCCCAGTGGTCTTGGGGATCAAAATTCAGACACTTGGCCACTGACTCAGATTTACGACCGTTGCAGCGTCCGGCGGAGGGGTTCACGCAATCCCGTTTTGCAACGTTGCCGACAAGCAGGGATCCAGATTCATTTAACAACCGCAGGGACTCACTTAACAACCCCGGCGAGAAAGATTAGAAAACAGAGTGCAAGTCACTCAACAAACGTCTCGCTTAGCGACGGAAATATTTCGGGCTGAATTCTGTTCGTGAGTCGAGGACGGCGTTTCATTTTACGGCTAGTCCTCGACTTTACACCCAAAACTTAACGTCGCTCAGGGAAACATTGGTTAAGGCAGTTTGGCCTCACTGGACAACTTTTCCCGTCGCTGTTGTTAAGCAGATTGTTGCATTTGTTAAGTTAGCCGCGCGGTCATTTGAGTGAATCCGACATTGCTGGTCAGAAGTTGCAAAAGGGGTTCCGTTGACGGCGCGATGGCGCAACACCCATCTTAAATACGAGTCAGTGGCCAAGTGTCTGGATTTTGATCCACCCCAGCAGTCGTTAAGTGTGAAAAAGGGTCACAAGTCACACTGAATGGTTGTACTCTGCTTTTAGGTGAAAGGGAAATATCTATTGCAAGTCTATGTATGATACACTGTACGCTAAATAAATACCTTTTATTCTCCATAAATATAAAATTCCTTTTTAGGGGGTGGAAAATGAGGTTGTTTTGCATTAGAATTCCGGACACGTCGATCCAATTTCAGTTTTTGTTGTGTTTTTTTTCATTTCTACGACGTGCTTTTCTTCTTTGCAGTAATCAATACAGGTAGTCCTTGGCTTTACGACCACCGCGGAGCCCCCAAATGTACGTTGCGAAGCGACACACTCCTTAAAGTCCATTTTGCCCCGTTTGACGAACTTTCTTCCCATGCGGTTCTTAACGGCATCCCTGCAGTTGTTAAAGTAAGCTATGCGGTCATTAAGCAGATCACCCCCCCCCCCGTTCATTTTGCTGGCCAGAAGGTCAGAAAAGAGGATCACGTCACCCCAGGACACTGCGACCGTCATCAATACGAGTCAGTTGCCAAGCCTCTGAAGTTAACTTATGTGACCCTGGGACACTGCGACCGTCATAAATACGAGTCAGCTGCCAAGGGTCTGAATTTTGATCATGTGACCCTGGGATGCTGCAACCGTCATAAATACGAGTCGCTTGCCAAGCGTCTGCTTTTCAGTCACGTGACCCTGGAACTCTGCGACCGTCGTAAATACGAATAAAATTCCAAGCGTCTGAATTCTAAGCCCACGGGCGCAAGTGTCTCAAACTGGTCCCTTTGTTTTTTCCCAGTGCTGTGGTAACGTCGAGGACCACCTGCGTCGGAAGACGGGAGTTCCGACGCGATGCCGGCGTGTGTGTCTTTGTCTGCCCGTTGACACCCGTTTTTCTTCTCCCCTCGCCCAGGCGCTGGAGATGTACAAGGACGATTGGAACAAAGTCTCCGAGCACGTCGGCAGTCGCACCCAGGACGAGTGCATCCTCCATTTTCTCCGGCTTCCCATCGAAGACCCTTACCTGGAGAACTCGGACGCCTCGCTGGGCCCCTTGGCGTACCAGCCCATCCCCTTCAGCCAGTCCGGCAATCCGGTCATGAGCACCGTGGCCTTCCTCGCCTCCGTGGTGGACCCTCGGGTGGCGTCGGCCGCAGCCAAAGCAGCATTAGGTACGATGTTCCCCCCCCCCTCCTAAACACACACACACACAACGTATGACGTCGTTGGCGTTTCCATCTGGGCTTGTCGTGGGAACGTCATCAGTGCTAGAAGGAAGGAGAAGGAGGGGGAGGAAGAAGAAGAAGATGGGAAGGAAGGAAGGAAGGAAGGAAGGAAGGAAGGAAGGAAGGAAGGAAGGAAGGAAGGAAGGAAGGAAGGACTGTGGGGTCCTTGGGGGTCTCTGGTTTTCCTTGTAGACGTTTCATGACCCAACTAGGGGACGTCATCAGTGCTAGAAGGAAGGAGGGGGAGGAGGAAGAGGAAGAAGAAAGAGGAGAAGGAAGGAAGAGAGGGAGGGAAGGAAGGAAGGAAGGAAGGAAGGAAGGAAGGACGGACGGACGGACTGTGGGGTCCTTGGGGGTCTCTGGTTTTCCTTGTAGACGTTTCATGACCCAACTAGGGGACGTCATCAGTGCTAGAAGGAAGGAGGAGGAAGAGGAAGAAGAAAGAGGAGAAGGAAGGAAGAGAGGGAGGGAAGGAAGGAAGGAAGGAAGGAAGGAAGGAAGGAAGGAAGGAAGGAAGGACTGTGGGGTCCTTGGGGGTCTCTGGTTTTCCTTGTAGACGTTTCATGACCCAACTAGGGAACGTCATCAGTGCTAGAAGGAAGGAGGGGGAGGAGGAAAAGGAAGAAGAAAGAGGAGAAGGAAGGAAGGAAGGAAGAGAGGAAAGGAAGGAAGGAAGGACTGTGGAGTCCTTGGTGGCCACTGAGCTGGGTGGTTTTCCTTGCAGATGGTTCATGAGCCAACTCGATCGCGATTGCAGAAAAGATTTCTGTGAACATCCACTTCTGCCCTCGACCGCGATTGCGGAAAACCTTTCCCGCAAATTTCTAACATCTCGGCTTTATTTTCTGACTCTACTTCCGACAGAGGAATTTTCCCGCGTCCGGGAGGAAGTCCCTCTGGAGCTGGTGGAGGCCCACATCAAGAAGGTCCAGGAAGCCGCCCGTATTTCGGGGAAAGTGGACCCCACCTACGGCCTGGAGAGTAGCTGCATCGCCGGAACGGCCGACGACGATCCCGAGAAAGCCGGTAAGTTCCCCAGCGTTGACGGTTGAGTATGTCCTGAGTAGGTCGTCTTCGACTTATGGCCGCGGGTTTCGCGACCGTCCCAACGGCAACGACCGATAGTGGCTTCGTTTTTCACACAGAGCGTCCGTTGCAGTGACTCGTGACCCTTGGTTCAGACTTTTAACGACCGTGCCAGCATCCCTGCGGTCCCGTAATCGTAATTTGGACACTTAACAACGGCAGCAAAATCGGTCGCGAAGTTCACTTCACAGCCAATGAGGGTGGGAGGGGAGTTAAAAAAAAACCTTCATAAAATCGCGCACGAGAAGCAGCTCCAATGATAAAGGGACTGTTTGAGGCACTTCTCAAAGCAGCCCTTCTCGGATGGAAGACCAAATTTAAATTTGCTTTTCGTTCGAGCGTCGTGTGTGCCGCAAGAACGTCCGAACTTCCCGCGGCGGGAAAAGTTTTGACAGGTCGCCACTTTTGCGGACGTCGTACGGCGGCTTGGCTGCGGCCGCAAACATCGCCCCTTGTCGCTTGTGCAAGGTTTAGAAATTGTGTTGAGAGCTTTTCGCGTTTTTGCGGTGATCTCCCGTGCAGCCGTCTTGCGGGAAACCGGAAAATTATTTCCAAGGATTCTCGCCAGGTGGACAGCGTTGAGATAGGCTGATGGGACTGATTGATTGATTGACGTGGTTCTTCTCCCGGGAGGTGTATTTTTGGGGGTGGCGACCCCTCCGCTTCCCATCAAAGCCCCCCCCCCCAGTCCAGCAGTTGAATTGGAGGTCTCTTCCAGACTTTGCATCCTCCCAGAATAGCAGAGTTGGGAGGGACCTCAGAGGTCATCTAGTCCAGCCCCCTGCTCAAGCCGGAAACCCTGACAGAATCGCGGAATGACAGAGTTGGAAGGGACCCGGGAGGTCATCTAGTCCAGCCCCCTGCTCGAGCCGGAGACCCTGACAGATTCGCGGAATGACAGAGTTGGAAGGGACCCAAGAGGTCATCTAGTCCAACCCCCTGCTCGAGCCGGAGACCCTGACAGAATCGCGGAATGACAGAGTTGGAAGGGACCCGGGAGGTCATCTAGTCCAACCCCCTGCTCGAGCAGGAAAAGCCGCCACCCACAGCTCCTCCAAAGCCCACGTCGCCAGCACGTCCTCGTCGTCTTGATACGACCGACAATCCACAAGCCGACACCCCAGGAGGCCTCTTAGTCTGGAAGCCAAATGAGGCGCCCGGCCAGCTGTCACACAGGTGGTGAGGGGCACGGCTGAGCCGCTAAGCCCTGGCTGACGCTTTATCCCGGTTGCGCGGATGATTGTTGTAGGGATGATTCGGAGAAGGATCGGGAATGCCTGTGGGGTAGGGTGTCTTAATTAGCTTAGCTTAATTAGGCTCGGCCCCATAAGGACTTGCAAGGCTGTCGAACCGTTGTCCTCCTTGATTTCTTTTGATCTGGCTTTCGGATCGATGGAGAGAGAGAGAGAGTGTGTGTTGATAGACGATAGAGAGATAATACAAATGGATAGATAGATGGATACAATGGATTGATGGATGGAGAGTTGATAGACGATAGATGATAAAAATAGGTGGATGGATAGAAAGATACGATGGATGAGATAGATAGATAGATAGATAGATAGATAGATAGATAGATAGATAGATAGATAGATAGATAGATAGACAGTGATAGAGAGATGATAGACAATAGGATGGATGGATAGATAGATAGATAGATAGATAGATAGATAGATAGATAGATAGATAGATAGATAGATAGATAGATAGACAGACAGACAGACAGACAGACAGACAGACGATGATAATGGATAGATAGATACGATCGATGGATGGACGATAGATAGATAGATAGATAGATAGATAGATAGATAGATAGATAGATAGATAGATAGATAGATAGATGATAGACAGTGATAGAGAGATGATAGACAATAGGATGGATGGATGGATAGATAGATAGATAGATAGACAGACAGACAGACAGACAGACGATGATAATGGATAGATAGATACGATCGATGGATGGACGATAGATAGATAGATAGATAGATAGATAGATAGATAGATAGATAGATAGATGATAGACAGTGATAGAGAGATGATAGACAATAGGATGGATGGATGGATAGATAGATAGATAGATAGACAGACAGACAGACAGACAGACGATGATAATGGATAGATAGATACGATCGATGGATGGACGATAGATAGATAGATAGATAGATAGATAGATAGATAGATAGATAGATAGATAGATAGATAGATGATAGACAGTGATAGAGAGATGATAGACAATAGGATGGATGGATGGATAGATAGATAGATAGATAGATAGATAGATAGATAGATAGACAGACTGACAATGATAGACAATAGATGGATGGATAGATAACAATGGATAGATAGATAGATAGATAGATAGATAGATAGATAGATAGATAGGATAGATGGTTGATAGACAATGATAGAGAGATGATGGATGGATAGATATAGATAGATAGATATCATCGTTGATTTCTTTTGATCTGGCTTTCTGATTTTATAAGTAACTGAAGTCGGCAGACAGACCTTTCATTTTCTGCTCCTGTATTCCCCACGACATCAACCCTGTGAGGAGGGTTGGGATGAGAAAAAGAGGGACTGGCCCAGAAAAACACAGCTGGCTTTCACGCCTAAGGCAGGACTAGAACTCACCGTCTCCTGGCGATTGGCCCAAAGTCGCCCAGCTGGCCTTCATGCCTAAGGCGGGACTAGAACTCACCGTCTCCTGGCGATTGGCCCAAAGTCGCCCAGCTGGCCTTCATGCCTAAGGCGGGACTAGAACTCACCGTCTCCTGGCGATTGGCCCAAATTCGCCCAGCTGGCCTTCATGCCTAAGGCGGGACTAGAACTCACCGTCTCCTGGCGATTGGCCCAAAGTCGCCCAGCTGGCCTTCATGCTTAAGGCAGGACTAGAACTCACCGTCTTCTGGTGTTTCATGCCTAAAGCTGTACTAGAACTCCCACTCGCCTCTCCGCTTCCTTTTCAAGCCTGATTTAAAAAAAAACAAACAAAGGAAAAATAACTTACGCAACTCCTATTAGCCACCTACTGTGATCTATATTTATTGGGGACCAATGCAATAAATGAGGGCAAAATCCGATGGTCCTTCCATCTGCTCAATGGAGTCGTGTCACTCGGTGATCGGCAAGGGTGGCGCGTCGAGAAAGCTTCCCCCGGAAAGGCGCCAGGCGCGTTGGGCTTGGTCCCGAGCGAGCGGGGGGGACAAGCTGAATAGCGGAGCGTCATCTATTCCCCCCCCCCCCAAAAAAAGAGTCCTTTCATTTCTCGTTGCTGGAGAGAGCTGTGAAAAGGAAAAGAAAAAATCCACCCCTTCGGGATGCATTTTCCAGATGAATGAGCAGCGCTGAGAAACGTAGTAGCAGGCGCTGAGCTGGGGCTAAAATTAGAAAGGTGTCGGGGACGTGACGACGTGACGAGAACAGACGCTCGGCTGGAGGTGCTGCGCGGTGATCCGCGCCCGGTGGGGTTCCTCACTAGAGCCTCCGCGTCTACAGCTAGTCCTCGACTTAACGACGACCATCCCGTGGCTCAGCGGGACGGCCGTTAACTCAGATTCGCCCCCCATTTTATGACTCTTCTCGCCCCGGTGGTTTGGGGAATCCCGGCCGTTGTCAGTCATGCGATTGTGACGTGAATGGGAAAGTCCTAGGAGAGGTCAGCCTCTCCTTGAAATGCGACTCCATTCTTGGTCTCGGTCTCTCCCTCTCTGTCCCTCTCTCCCTCCCTCCCTCTCTGTGCCTCCCTCCCTCTCTCTGTCTCTCTCTCCCTCCCTCTCTGTCTCTCCCTCCCTCCTTCTCTGTGCCTCCCTCCCTCTCTCTGTCTCTCTCTCCCTCCCTCTCTCTCTGTCTCTCCTTCTCTGTGCCTCCCTCTGTCTCTCTGTCCCTCCCTCCTTCTCTGTCTCTCTCTCCCTCCCTCTCTCCCTCTCTCTGTCTCCCTCCCTCTCTGTCTCTCTCCCTCTCTCTGTCTCTCCCTCCCTCTCTGTGTCTCCCTCCCTCTCTCTCTGTCTCTCTCCCTGTTTCTTCCTCCCTCCCTCTCTCCCCCTTCCTCCCCCCTCTCTCTCTCCATCCCTCCCTCTCCCTCCCTCTTCCTCCCTCTCTGTGTCTCCCTCCCTCTCTCTCTGTCTCTCTCCCTGTTTCTTCCTCCCTCCCTCTCTCCCCCTTCCTCCCCCCTCTCTCTCTCCATCCCTCCCTCTCCCTCCCTCTTCCTCCCTCTCTGTGTCTCCCTCCCTCTCTCCCTCTCTCCCTCTCTCTATCTTTCCCTCCCTCCCTCTCTGTCTCTCTCCCTCCCTCCATCTCCCTGTGTCTTTCTCACTCCCTCTCTCTCTCCCTTCCTCCCCCCTCTCTCCGTCCCTCCCTCCCTCTGTCTCCCTCCCTCTCTCTTTCTCCCTCCCTCTCTGTGTCTCTCTCCCTCCCTCTCTCTCTCTCCCCCTCCCTCTGTCTCTCTCTCTCCCTCCATCTCCCTGTGTCTTTCTCCCTCCCTCTCTCTCTCTCCCTTCCTCTCCCCTCTCTCTCTCTGTCCCTCCCTCCCTCTCTCTGTCCTTCCCTCTCCCTGTCTCTCTCCCTCTCTCTGTCTCTCCCTCCCTCTCTGTCTTTCCCTCCCTCTCTCTCTGTCTCTCTCCCTCCCTCCATCTCCCTGTGTCTTTCTCCCTCCCTCCCTCTCTCTCTCTCCCTTCCTCCCCCCCTCTTTCTCCGTCCCTGCCTCCCTCTCTGTGTCTCCCTGCCTCCCTCTCTGTGTCCCTCCCTCTCCCTGTCTCTCTCCCTCCCTCTCTCCCTCTCTCTGTCCCTCCCTCTCTGTGTCTCCCTCCCTCTGTCTCTCCCTCCCTCTCTCTTTCTCTCTCTCCCTCCCTCCATCTCCCTGTGTCTTTCCCCCTCCCTCTCCCTTCTTCCCCCCTCTCTCCATCCCTCCCTCCTCCTCCTCTCTCTCCTCTCTCTCTCTCTCTCTCTCCTCTCTCCCTCTCTCCCTCCCTCTCTCTCTGTCTCTCCCTCCCTCTCCTCTGTCTCTCTCCCTCCCTCTCTCTCTCTCCCTTCCTCCCCCCCTCTCTCTCCGTCCCTGCCTCCCTCTGTCTCTCTCTCCCTCCCTCTCTGTCTCTCTCCCTCCCTCTCTGTGTCTCCCTCCCTCTCTCTCTCCCTCCTCCCTCTCTCTCTCCCTCCCTCCATCTCCCTGTGTCTTTCTCCCTCCCTCCCTCCCTCTCTCTCCCTTCCTCCCCCTCTCTCTCTCTCTGTCTCTCCTTCCCCCCCTCTCACACACCCATCCTCAAAAGCTGCCGTTGCAATTTTCTTAAGTGTGTGCATGAGACCGGAATTAGCGGGTGGGATTGATGGCTTGGGGGGGGAGCAGATGAGCAGACAAAGTTGTTTTGACTAAATGATACTTAAAAAGAAGAAAGAGAAAGAAAGGAAAGAGAGAGAGAGAGAGAGAGAGAAAAGGAAGGAAAAGAAAGTGAAAGGAAGGAAGGCGAGAGAAAGAAAAGGAATGACGAAAAAGCAGGAAGGAAGGAAAGAAAGAAAAAGAAGGAAAGAGTAGGAAGTAGAGAAAAAAAGAAGGAAGGAGAAAAAGGAAGGAAGGACAAAGAAAGATGGAAGGAGAGAGAAAGGAAAGACAAAAAGAAAGCAGGAAGTAGAGAAAAAAGAAAGAAGGAAGGAAGGAGAAAAAGAAAGGAAGGAAGGGCAGGAAGGAAGGACAAGAGAAAGAAAGAAGGAAGGAGAAAGGAAAGAAGAAAGAAAGCAGGAAGGAAAGACCGAAAAAAACAAAGCAGGAAGTAGAGAGAAAACAAAGAAGGAAGGGAAAAAAGGAAGGAAGGAAGGACAGAAAGAGAAAGAAGGAAGGAGAGAGAATGAAGATAGGGAAAGAAAGAAAGACAAAGAAAAGAAAGCGCAGGAAGTAGAGAAAAAAGAAAGAAGGAAGGAACGAGAAAAAGAAAGGGAAGGGCAGGAAGGAAGAAGAAAAAAAGAAAGTGAGAAAGGAAAGAAGAAAGAAAGCTGGAAGGAAAGACAAAAAAAGAGCAGGAAGTAGAGAAAAAAGAAAGAAAAGAAGGAAGGAAGGAGAAAGAAAGAGAAGGACAAAAAAGGAAAGAAGAAAGAAAAGAGCAGGAAGGAAGGAAAGAAAAGAAAGGAAGAAAGAAGACAGAAGGAAGGAAAAAGGAAAGAAAGCCGGCAGGAAAGAAAGAAAGCAAAAGAAGAAAAAGAAAGGTGAAAAGGAAAGTAAGAAAAGAAATGAAATTTCTGTACTTGAGACATTTCTTCTGTTTTGCCCCCTTTTACGACCTCTTTTCCCACCCTTGCTCAGTGAATCCCTGAAGTTGTTAAGTGGATCTGGCTTCCTGCTGGTCAGAGGATCGCAAACCGGGGGATCACGTCACACACTCCCCCCTTTGGGACGTTACAAAACCGTAACAAATACGAGTGAGCTGCCACGCGCCCGAACTTGGATCCCGCGACCACGGGGATCCCGCGACGGTCGTTAAGAGGGGGAAACGGTCCTCAAGTCGCTTCTTTTTCCGTGCCGTTGTCATTTCCGAGCTGTCCTAAATCGAGGATCCTTTCTGTGCATGATGGGACACGAAGAATCCCGGCACCTTCGCTGACGGAGCCCGTATTTTACATCGAACGTCATCCGTATCGTCGTTTTCCGAACGCCGTGTGGCTTCCCAATTAATCAACGGGAGAGTTTTATATACCTAATTAACTGATTTTACAGCGTCAGGCGGCAATTCCTTAGTTAGCCCTGTTTAGTTCTTCCAGGGCGTTCAGACGCTGGCCTATAAATTATGGCGGTTTTTTAAAAAAAATTACGCATAAAACACATTTGATTTGCATTAATCTCTACCCTTCTCCCGCTCCCCCCCCCTGGTTTTTTAAGGTTGGGATTTTGCCTTTCAGACAGACATTTAAAGGGACAATAAAAGCATTTTTCTATTCTATTTATTCCATTTCATATTTTCTATTCTATATTCCATTCTATTCTATTGCATTCTAGCCTATATTCTATTCTATTCTATTCCAATATCTATTCTGTTCTGTTCTATTCCAACATCTATTCTATTCTATTCTATTCTATTCCATTCTAGTCTATATTCTATTCTAGTCTATATTCTATATCCCATTCTATTCCATATTCTATATTCTATTCTATTCTGTATTCTATTCTATTCTATTAATTATATTCTATTTTATATTCCATATCTTGTTCCATATTCTATATTCTATTCTATTCTGTATTCTATTCTATTTTATATTCTATATACTATTCTATTCTATATTCTATTCTATTAATTCTATTCTATTTTTTTATTCTATTTTATATTCTATATTCTGTTCCATATTATATATTCTATTCTATTAATTCTATTTTATGTTCCATATTCTGTTCCATATTCTATATTCTATTCTGTTCTGTATTCTGTTCTATTCTATATTCTATTCTATTCTAGTCTGTATTCTGTTCTATTCTATTCTATTAATTCTATTCTATTTTTTTATTCTATTTTATATTCTATATTCTGTTCTATATTCTATTCTATTCTATTAATTCTATTCTATTTTATATTCCATATTCTGTTCCATATTCTATATTCTATTCTATTCTGTATTCTATTCTATTCTATTTTATATTCTATATACTATTCTATTCTATATTCTATTCTATTAATTCTATTCTATTTTTTTATTCTATTTTATATTCTATATTCTGTTCCATATTCTATATTCTATTCTATTAATTCTATTTTATGTTCCATATTCTGTTCCATATTCTATATTCTATTCTGTTCTGTATTCTGTTCTATTCTATATTCTATTCTATTCTAGTCTGTATTCTGTTCTATTCTATTCTATTAATTCTATTCTATTTTTTTATTCTATATTCTATTCTATTCTATTAATTCTATTCTATTTTATATTCCATATTCTGTTCCATATTCTATGTTCTATTCTATTCTGTAGTCTAGTCTAGTCTATATTCTATTCTATTCTATTAATTCTATTCTATTTGTTTATTCTATTTTATATTCTATATTCTGTTGCATATTCTATACTATTCTATTAATTCAATTCTATTTTATATTCTCTATTCTATTCCATATTCTGTATTCTATTCTACTAGAAAATAATTATAACCGCCCCCCCGGCTTTCAGAAAACCAATATCCCCAGAGTCATGCGATCAAAATTTGGACGCTGACTCGAATTTACGATGCTTTTCATGTCCTGTGATCCCCTTTTGCGACCTTCGGACTGTGCAAAGTCAAGGGGGGGGAGCCAGACTCACTTAACAACGTCGTTACCAGTGTAACGTCTGCGACGATCCGCTTAACAGCGTTGACCCGAAAGGTCGTAAAGTGGGGCAAAAACTTGCTGCACAGCTTTCTTGCTTTACGACATAAGTGTTGGGCCGTACGTTGAGGACCACCCGTAGATCATCCTTCTCTCTGCAACAGTTGGGCCGCATTTAACCCACTCTGCATCGTCCAACGTTTCAGCTCCTTAAGGGGAGACATTTTGTTCAGCGAGTTTGGCCCCATTTTACGACCGGTTTGCAAAGTTTCCAAAAAAAAAAACAAAAACGCAGGGCTTCGCTTTTGACAACGGCCAGAGCGCGCGTCGAAGGGGGCCAACTTCACGGGACAATTTTTGGGCTCGTTTTTGTCCATTCCCGCCTTTTTAATTCTCCCTCTCCTTGGAAGGTTGCAGCGAGGCAACGTTGAGGTTGAACGTTTAGGGCCGCTTTTGACGACGGATCTGCGGGGTGTTCTTGATTTATTGGCGCCGTGTGAGGCCAGCTTCCGTCCATCCGGCGTGATCGATAACCCCTTCCCGTTGCTTTGAGGTCTTCTGGCTCTTAAACCATTGGTTTTCCTCTCCATGTAGATGGATCTGAAGAGGAGAAGATGGAGACAGACGCGGATGGAGCGCCGGCCGACAAAGTGAAGGTCTGACCCGGTGAAATCCGCTTTTATTTTTCTCTCTCTCTTTGTTTCTCGTGCCGAATTCAGGGACTTCGAATTAATAGAATAGCGGAGCTGTGAGGTCCTTCGTTTGGTGGTTTTCTCGCAGACGTTTCACGACCCAACTAGGGAATGTCATCAGTCCTGGAAAGGGGGGAGAGGAGGAGGAAAAATGTGGTGTCCCTGATACTCTTGCAGACGTTTCAGGACCCAACTAGGGAACATCATCAGTGTTAGAAGGAAGGAGGAGGACGACGACGATGACAACAATGACGACAACTGTGGGATCCTTGATGCTCTCTGAGCTGGGTGGTTTCGTTGTAGACATTTTATGACCCCACTGGGTAACATCGTCAGTGCTAGAAGAGAATGGATTTTTCAGGGAGGAGGTGGAGGAGGAGGAGGAGGAGGAAAAAGAAGAAGAGGAAGAAGAAGAGGAAGACAGTAGGATCTTTGGAGCACTCTGATCTTGGCAGTTTTCTTGCAGGCATTTCACCACCCAACTAGGGAACGTCATCAGTGCTGGAAGGGGTTAACTAGCTGGTTGGACTAGAAGACCTCTAAGGTCTCTTGCAGCTCTGCTATTCTGTAATCCAGTGGTTCTCAACCTTTTTAATGCCGCCCCCCCCCCCCAACCGGTTGTAAGTCGAGGACTACTTCACCGGTCGTAAGTCGAGGACTACTCAACTGGTGCAGCACCGTTTGCAGACTGGGACTTTTGGCGGGCTCAGCAGGGCAGAGACAGCCTGGACAATTCCTATTGGCTTTGGAAAGCCAATAGAATTAAGAGTCTATTCGAGAGAGTCTATTCTATTGGTTTTCAAAAGCCAATAGAATAAAAGGGAGTAGCACAGCTAAGGAAAAGGGGGGGAAAAATGGCGGATTGCGTTGTTTGGCGACCCCCGTGAAATGGTCGTTCGACCCCAAATGGGGTCCCGACCCACAGGTGGAGAACCACTGCTGTAGTCTCTAAGGTCAGGTCCTGGACTACAGGTAGTCCTCGACTTAACAACCGTTCAATTCAGTGACCGTTCAACGTCACAACGGCCCCGGAAAAAAAAGTGACTTCCAACTATTTTTCCCATTTACGTGGTCACGTGATCGGCTGCTTGGCAACTGGTCCATCCTTACAACCATTTCCTGTGTCCCAGTGTCCCATGATCCCCCTTCTGGAACCTTCTCACGAGCCAAGTCAACCGGGGAAGCAGGATTCACTTAACGGTAACAGCCGTGTTGCCATCTGCAGTGATTCACTTGTCACTTCGGTGGCAAGAACGGTCGTAAAATGAGGCCAGATTCCCTTAACAAAAATGTCCCCCCTCAACAGCAGCAGTTTGGGGCTCCGTTGTGCTCGTAAGCCGAGGACTACCGTTAAGTTGAGGACCGTATTATACTTTCATATATATTACGGTCCTAATCCGAGGACTGCATGTTGTGCTATAGAGCAGTGGTTCTCAACCTGTGGGTCAGGACCCCATTTGGGGTCGAACGACCATTTCACGGGGGTCACCAAACAACGCAGTCCGCCATTTTTTCCCCCCTTTTCCTTAGCTGTGGTACTTCCTTTTATTCTATTGGCTTTTGAAAGCCAATAGAAGAGATTCTCTTGAATAGAGTCTAATTCTATTGGCTTTCAAAAGCCAACAGGAATTGTCCAAGCTGTCTCTGCCCTGCTGAGCCCGCCAAAAGTTCCATTCTGCAAACGGTGCTGTACCAGTTGAGTAGTCCTCGACTTACGACCGGTTGAATAGTCCTCGACTTGGTTGTTCTTTTCTTCTCTTCTTCCCCTTCATCTCGGATGCGATTAACTCTGGGTTATTAAGTTGTGATTCTCTTCTTTTCTTTTTTTTAATTGCCGGAGATATTAAATCATTCCCTTCTCTCTCTCTCTCTCTCTCTCTCTCTCTCTCTCTTTAACGCATTCTAGGTAGAAAACAGAGGAGAGAACAAAATAGACGGGAACAACTTGCCGGAAGGAGGAGAGGACGAGAGAATCGCAGAAAAAGAACAAGATAGTGACGTGTCTCAGGATTCCAAACACGGTAGGGGAGTGTGGGCTTTTTAACACGCGCGCATACAAACACAGGCTGTGCAGGTCTTCTCCATTGTCCCAGCACCGACGCCCCATAAATTTTTCCATGGCAGATGCTAACACAGACCATGGCAGTAACGTGCGTACACACAAACACAGGCTGTGCAGGTCTTCTCCATTGTCCCAGCACCGATGCCCCATAAATTTTTCCATGGCAGATGCTAACACAGACCATGGCAGTAACGTGCGTACACACAAACACAGGCTGTGCAGGTCTTCTCCATTGTCCCAGCATCGACGCCCCATAAATTTTTCCAAGGCAGATGCTAACACAGACCACGGCAGTAACGTGGGCACACACAAACATAAGCTGTGCAGGTCTTCTCCATTGTCCCAGCACCCACGCCCCATAAATTTTTCCAAGGCAGATGCTAACACAGACCACGGCAGTAAATCTCCTGCCTTACATTTCACTGGGCGCCGGGCTGTAAATCTTGCTTTCAAAATCTTACATGCTTCACTTAGCAACTCTTTTCATTGCCCGTCGTATAATCTGGGGAATTAATACTAAGCTAACAAGGTCCAGGCTAGAAACATTAAGAGACAGGGGAGAAATATTACATTTTTATTTTTATTTTTACAGCTAAGCCAGGAAGATTTTGGTGTAATCTGCCCTACTTCAGATATGTAGGTCATTCTCTAGTTATAACCGTTCATTTAGTGACCCGACTTACAACGGCACTGGAAAAAAAAAGCGACTTCAGATTGTTTTTCCCACATAATGACCGCTGCAGCATCCCCGTGGTCATGTGATCAAAATTCAGAGAGTTGGCAACTGACTGGTATTTATGACGGTCGCAGGGTCACGGGGTCACGTGATCCAAATTCAGACTCTTGGCAACGGAGTCATATTTATGAGTCACGGTGTCCCGAGGTCGTGTTACTAACTTAATGACTGCAGTGATTCGCTTAACAACCATGGGGGCCTCAGTTACGGTCGTAAGTAGAGGACTGCCTGTAGATCATATTCTTTTGGCATCTCGGTGGTGCTTCACATGGCTGCATTTAATCCACTCCGACTCATGGAAAGAAAGTGAGACACAGATAGTCCTTGACTTAGGACCACAATTGACCCCGAAATTTCCATTGCTAAGCGAAACAAGTTGTTCAATGAAATTTGCTCTATTTTACCATCTTTCGTGCCACCATCGTTAAGTGAATGACTACAGTTCACTTAGTCACACAGTTGTTAAGCGAATCTGACTTCCCCCATTGACTTTGCTCATTGGATGGTCCCAGAAGGGGATGACATGAGCCCGGGAAACTGCAACCGTCATAAATACAAGTCAGTTGCCAAGCATCTGAATTTTGATCCCACGCTCCAGTTCCTCACTGGAGCCTCAGCATATACAGCTGGTGCTCAACATACGACCACAATTCGTCTGTGACTAAGCAGGACTGCCGTTAAAGTGAGCTTTGACCCCATTTGACCCCATTTGTCGTCGTTAAGTGAATCTCTGCAGTTAATTCACGTGATTATGAAGTGAATCGGCCTTCTCCATTATGACCTTGTCAGAAGGTCATAAAAGGGGATCACATGATGCGGGACGCCGCGACCGTCATAAAATACGAGCCCGGTGCCAGGGTTCAAATTTTGATCCCGTCACCACGGGGATTCTGCAACCATCGTACATGTGGAAAACAATCTTAATTTCCCCTTTTTTTCAGTGCCGTCGTAAGTTCGTACGGTCACTAAACGGAACTGTTGTAAGTCGAGGACTGCTTGTATAGAGAGGGTCCACAGTAGGGTAAACTCAATAGAACTCTCTTGCTGGTCAGAATTGGGAGAAGCATTTACTGCCTCCAGAAGCAGTAAATGCTCCAACACTGGAAGTTTTCAAGAAGAGACTGGACAGCCATTTGTCCGAAATGGTGTAGGGTTTCCTGCCTGAGCAGGGGGTTGGACTAGATGACCTCCAAGGTCCCTTCCAACTTTACTATTATTATTATTATTATTATTATTATTATTATTATTATTATTATTATTATTATTATTATTATTATAAGACTAGTCATCTTCTACTGAAACTTAAAATCTCAGACTTGGGAGATAAAAGACGGCCGTGGGAATCGGAGGTGACCTGAGTCTAACCCAGGTTCCTTTGTTCAGATGACAAGGAAGCCGAGGAGAACAAGGAGAACTTTGACGCGGGCAAAGAGAAGGAAGGCAGCGGCGGGAAGCGGCGAGGCGAGCACGAAGTCTCCGAAGGGAACGTTGCGACGGCTGCAGCTGCCGCCCTGGCCTCCGCTGCCACCAAAGCCAAGGTTTGTCCCCGGCGGAGAAGATCTCCACGGCTTGCGATTTCCGCTGCTTTTCAAACCCGGCTTTGTCGCGACGTGCCAGGATTCGTGTGGCTTGTTTTGTTTCTCCCTCTTCCTTCCTGTTTCTTAACACTTTCCCAATGCCTCATTTGTGCCCCTCGGCTTCAGCTGCCCGACGGGTTCGCATGAAACGGGATTTGTGTCCTGCTGTAAAGGCTTCCATTGTCAGCTGGCTGAGATTCCCAACTCAACGGCCTTGATGGGTTGATTTCTTTCGGCATTATGAAAGGCGCCAAGCTTTTTCTTTGCCTCGCCGCCTTTCTTTCTTTCTTTCTTTCTTTTTTTTTGCAGGGAGGCTAACGCATTCCAGCTCCAATTTGCTGGGTGGGGGGGGCGGGGGTTGTGGGTCTGAAAAGAGCCCATTGTGTAGCCCTTGCAGAAATGGAAGGGAAAAACTTTAATGCACGCTGCCGATTCTTCCTTTTCTTGCCGTTTCGGAGCGAATGAGCAGAGAATCTCTTTGCCAAGGAAGGCCATGGTCCTTCCTCCTTCAGGCTCCGCTGTACAAACTCAGAAGCGAAGAACACAACTGGTGTAAGGTGCTTTTATCAAAGCGACTCTTGTCATTTGCATTGTGGGCATAAACTGGCTTGCAAAAACGGGCTTTCCCGTAAAGTAGTCCTCGACGTATGGCCACAATTGAACCCCCCCCTCCCAAATTTCTGTTCCTAAGCAAGACGGTTGTGAAGTAAGTTTTGCTGCCATTTTACTACCTTTCCTGCCCCAGGTGTTAAGCGAATCACTGCACTCATTAGGCGAGTCACACGCTTGTTAAGGGATTCTTGCTTCCCCTTTAAATTCGCTCGTCAGACGGTCGCAAAAGGGGATCACGGGACACACCCCCGGGACGCGGCAACTGTCATAATTACGAGTCAGTTGCCCAGCATCCAAATTTTGAACACGGGACCACGGGGATCCTGCAATGGTTGTAAGTGTCGTAAGAAGGTTGTAAGTTCACTAAATAAATGGTTGGAAGTGGAGGACCACCTATAATGCAGATAGGAGTAAAAATGGGCGTAGAAATGGCAGGAGGAGATTCTGTGTACCACCAAAACCCCTGTTACACTGCATTGTGATATCTGTGCTGCTAAAGACGAGAGCAAGGGACACCCTAAGGCAGCCATTTTGCATCCCTTGCTCACAAAGTCACACTGAGGACTGACAAAGGAAGATTCTAGATGTTTATGACCTAAAGCAGAGAGTCTAACAATCCCTCTCCTATTTGCCTTCTCTGAAAATACAGGTATTCCTTGTCCCCAATTGGGCCAAAATTTCTGTTGCTAAGCAAGACATTTGTTAAATGAGTTTTGTCCCATTTTACGACCTTTCTTCGCACGCTGGTTAAGTGAATCCCTGCAGTGGTTAAGTTAGCAACACGGTTGTTAAGTGAAGCTGGCTCTCCCATTGACTTTGCTTGTCAAAAAGGTCATAAAAAGGAGATCACATGACACACACACCCCTCAGGACATTGCAACCATCTTAAATAAGAGTCATTTGCCAAGCGTCTGAATTTTGTTCACATGACCGTAGAGACGCTGCAACGGTCATAAATGTGAAAAACGGCCGTAAGTCACTTTTTTCACTGCCCTTCTCACTTTGAACGGTCACTAAACAAACTGTTGTAGGTCAAGGACTACCTGTATTAGTTCCTCTTGTAGGCTTTGCTTTTATATCTGGGTTCCTAGGCAATCCTTGTTTGATCCAATAAACCCCAATCCTTGTCACACCAGTTTGACATCTCTCCAAATCACAACACGGGTGGCGAAACCATCCTATCCAATCTCTCCCAGATACGTCACCATCCAGAATGCCCGTTTTCAGAGTTGTTTGAATAAATGAAATTATTTCACCGTTGGGAATCCGTACGTCCCTTTGTGGTCGCAAGTTTCGTCTTAACACCGCTAATGGAGATTTAGTAATTAAGCTGCTTTGAGACGATTACTTCATATTAGTGACAAGGAAGGATATATCGGTGCCTTCGTTCACCCTGAAAGAAATCTCAGCCTTAAACAGTTGCCAGGCAGATCCTGCAGCTGTGCTGTTGATCACCCTGAAATTCAGGCACCTTACAGCAACTTCGATAAGGTTTTCTTAACCCTTTCCATCTCGTTTCAAGCAAATTCCATGAGAATTGCAGAAGCCTGAAAGAGTTGCTTATCAGAAAGTTGAAAATAAAAATATGAAATGTTTTAAATAACTGAAACAAAAAATACCTATCCAGAACTACAAAAAAACCCCACATTGCTGGTTTAGCCTCCAGGTAATCTGGGTTCTGTTCTTCCTTAGCATCTGGCCGCCGTTGAGGAACGGAAGATCAAGTCTCTGGTGGCTCTCCTGGTGGAAACCCAGATGAAGAAACTGGAGATCAAACTTCGCCATTTTGAAGAGCTGGAAACCATCATGGATAGAGAGAAAGAGGCGGTAAGATTGAAACCTGGTTCCGTTCACTCGTGTCTCGGACCCCCTTTGTCCGAGGGCTCAAAATTTCTCCAGGTTTCTCTCTGTTGATTTACTTATATCCCGATTTATCATTTTGATAAATAACTCTGGGCAGTGAACATACCTGATACAGGCACAACCACAACGGAGCCCAAAATTTATGTTGTTAAGTGAGACATTTCTTAATTGAGTTTTGCCTCATTTTACAACCTTCCTTCAATGGTCCTAAAAATGAACCAGTTGCCCAGTATCTGGATTTTGATCACATGATCAAAGGGGTGCACATACGAAGGTCCAATTTAAGTAAGTGATGTATTGCTAAAAACCTACGCACAAGGAATCTTTCAACTAAAAGTGATTTATTGCTAAAAGCTAATGACAGGAATCTTTCAACTAAAGTGATTTATTTCCAAAAGCTAATGACAGGAATCTTTCAACTAAAGTGATTTATTTCCAAAAGCTAATGACAGGAATCTTTCAACTAAAGTGATTTATTTCTAAAAGCTAATGACAGGAATCTTTCAACTAAAAGTGATTTATTGCTAAACACTAATGACAGGAATCTTTCAATTAAAGTGATTTATTGTTAAAAAGCCTTTGCTTGGGAATCTTTCATCTAAAGTGATTTATTGCTAAAAACTAATGACAGGAATCTTTCAACTAAAGTGATTTATTGCTAAAAAGCCTTTGCTTGGGAATCTTTCAACTAAAGTGATTTATTTCCAAAAGCTAATGACAGAAATCTTTCAACTAAAGTGATTTATTGCTGAAAGCCTTTGCACAGGAATTTTCTCAGCTAACAACGCCTGCTAGGAATTCAATGTAGATTTAGTGGAATTCAAGGGCGGTTGGGCTTAGTTCCCTGGTGGCTATGTAAGAATTCTAGGCTTCCCTTTTTTTCACTCCGCCCCCCAGATTCTGCCATCCCTTCTCCGACAGATGTCAGTCAGTTCATGTGCTGCTTCTTTTTTTTTTTTTCAGTTGGGGAGCTGGCGACAGAATCTACCCCAAAAGCCATATCGTAGACCCTTCATTGGGCACCCCGCATTCAATTTGTGGCGCGATCAATGTTCCCAGTCCCTATGGACACCCTATGGTCAGATCGTGGAGTCCTTCTGGGCACCCCACTATCAATCCATTGGGTCCCTCTTAGTCGATTCATGTATTCTCTCCAGGCACCCCATAGTCGATCCATGAAGTCCCTCTGGGCACCCCGCAATCTGTCCGTGCAGTCCCTCTTGGTCCTTCGCAGTCGATCCGTGGAGTCTCTCCAGCACCCCACGGTCGATCCATGGCATCCCTTCAGGTATCCCATGGTCAATCTGTGGAGTCCCTCAACGGTCAATCCATGAAGTCCCTCTGGACACCCCATGGTCAACCCATGGAGTCTCCCCAGACACCCCACGGTCGATCCATGGCATCCCTTCAGGTATCCCATGGTCAATCTGTGGAGTCCCTCTGCTGTCAATCCATGAAGTCCCTCTGGACACCCCACGGTCAACCCATGGAGTCTCCCCAGACACCCCACGGTCGATCCGTGGAGTTCCTCTGGGCACCTCGCAGTCAATCCGTGACGTCCCTCCGGATACCCCACTGGTCAATCCGTGAAGTCCCTCTCGGCACCCCACAGTCAATTTGGGAAGTCCCTCTGGATATACCCCAATCCCTGAAGTCCTCGTCAATCAATTAGCGGTCAATCAAGTTCTCTGGGAACTATGCGGCAGTATGCGGTCCTGTAAGTAACCTGGCCCTAAGCCATGAAGGGCTTTAAAGGTGACAACCAACACCTTGAATTGCGTCCGGAGACCCACAGGAAGCCAGTGCAGCTCGCGGAGCATCGGTGACGCGTGGGCGTACCTTGGCGCGCCCACAATCGCTCTCGCGGCTGCATTCTGATCCAACTGCAGCCTCCGAACGCTCTTCAAGGGTAGCCCCATGTAGAGCGCATTACAGTAGTCCAGTCTTGAGGTGACAAGGGCATGAGTGACCGTGAGTAGAGCCTCCCGGTCCAAATAAGGCCGCAACTGGTGCACCAGGCGAACCTGGGCAAAGGTCCCCCCTGGCCACAGCCGATAGATGTCGTTCCAAATTTAGCCGTGAGTCCAGGAGGACGCTCAAGTTGCGTGCCTGCACTGAGGTAAATTCCCCCCCCCCCAGGACTAATGATGGACCATCAGAATGACCCTTGGGGGACAAGACCCAAAGCCACTCGGTCTTGTCAGGGTTGAGTCTAAGCCTGTTCACCCTCATCCAGACCCTCACATCTTCCAGGCACCGGCACATCACGTCGACCGCTTCGCCGAAAGGACACGGGGTGGAGATATACAACTGGGTATCATCCGCATACTGGTGATACCTCACCCCGTGTCGCCGAATGATCTGCCCCAGCGGTTTCGCGTAGATGTTGAAAAGGAGGGGGGACAGGACCGAACCCCGAGGCACCCCATAATCGGAGCGCCTAGGGATCGATCTCTGTCCGCCCGCCAACACCGACTGCGACCGGTCAGAGAGGTAGGAGGGGAACCAGTTCCTGCAGCCCCTCCCGGCACCCCAAACGTCAGTTCGTGAATTCCCTTCCGGGCACCTTGTATCCGACTCTCCGGGCTCCCACCCTACGCCGGTCGGTCCCCGGAGCGCCTCCGGCACCCCACACGCCATTCATTCAGCCTTCATTTTCTCAGCATCGGGCCCGACAACCAAGTTTGCTTCTCAGCATGTTTAGGCATTCTTCTCGTCCTGACCCTTTGATCTCCTGGGGGGGGGGTTCGAAGCCCGTCCCGTTTCCTCCCCCCCCCGAGGCAAACCACATAAAATGGGGCACCACCACACCCCCCTCTCTCCGTTGGGTGTGCTTCAGACGGGCGCGTGATCCCCAGCACATTCTTCCCTCTTTGTCCGCCGGGTTTTCCCAATTTCCATGCAAGAGAGCTTTTGTGCGACACACACACACACACACACACCCTCCCCACCTCTCTTCCTTCCTGCTCTCTGCTGAGTGGCAGATGAGGAAAGGACGGTTGCTAGGGGTTGCAGGCAGCTTCCCGGTGGATTCCCTCCCCCTCCCACAAGAAAATTACTCTCTTGCAGCAAGCAGCTGTTCTTGCTGGCTTTTCTAAAAGGGGCAAACGAAATTCAATTTTCTTTGCAAACGAGCGGCCTCCATTTCAAAAAGACGGTTCGGTTCGTCCGCAGCGCAAGCCGTGCAAATCGTCGCCAAATCGGTATTTTTTTCTCTCTCCCGACACGAAGGGGCACAGGTGACATTGTCTACCCGACGGTTTCAAAGTAACTCTTTCAGCCCTTAAAGTCGAGCTTGTGTAAATCTCACAAAAGAGAGGCCTCGGGGTGCAACTGGACGACTCGGTTCTAATTTTCCCGTTTCCATGGGCGTGCGTGTGTGTGTTTCGCATCCCAACTGCACCTTGCCCCCTGCAAAGCCCCGCTGTGTTTTGTTAATGTTTTGCATCGCGCGCGCGCACACGCACGAGCGCGCAAACTCACATATAACCCTGTGAACAGGATTCCCTCGGCGATGATCCATTCCGCATCGGAAGTGGACAAGTGGAGAAATTCCATTGGTCGTCGTTCCAGGCACGGCAGATTTGGTCATTTCTTTTACTGAGGTGTGACCAGAATTTAGGAATTTGTGCATGTTTCCATTCAGTTGATTATTTTCTCCTCCTCCTCCCCTCCGTTTTCACTAAAATTCAGAGAAAGTTTGCAGGATCCTAAGACAGCGGTTCTCCACCTGGGGGTCGGGACCCCATTTGGGTTCGAGCGACCATTTCACGGGGGTCGCCAAACAACGCAGTCCGCCAATTTTTTCCCCCCTTTTCCTTAGCTGTGCTCCTCCCTTTCATTCTATTGGCTTTGGAAAGCCAATAGAATAGACTCTCTTGAATAGAGTCTAATCCTATTGGCTTTCCAAAGCCAATAGGAATGGTCCAGGCTGTCTCTGCCCTGCTGAGCCCGCCAAAAGTCCCAGTCTGCAAATGGCGCTGCACCAGTTGAGTAATCCTCGACTTACGACCGGTTGAGTAGTCCTCGACTTACGACCGGTTGGGGGTCGCGGCATTAAAAAGGTTGAGAACCACTGTCCTAAGAGATTGTTGTCTTTCCGCTTCCTTTCTCTCCCGTGGGTTCCTAACTCCGGCGCGCTCGCTAGGCGCAAACATTTACGTTTTGTCGTCGTTTTAAAAAAAAGAAGGTGCATCGCCATCCGCCTAAAAACCAGGAAGTGGGCAAGTCCTGCACAATTGTTTAATTGGTGACGGTTTTGTGATTCGACTTGGTCTAGTGTTGAAGACAAGAGGTTGAAATCAGGAGGCGGCGAGTTCTAGTTCCGCCTTAGGCACGAAAGCCAGCTGGGTGACTTTGGGCCAATCACCAGGCGAGAGGGAGTTCTAGTCCCGCCTTAGGCATGAAGGGCAGCTGGGTGACTTTGGGCCAATCACCAGGCGAGAGGGAGTTCTAGTCCCGCCTTAGACATGAAAGCCAACTGGGTGAATTTGGGCCAATCACCAGGCGAGAGGGAGTTCTAGTCCCGCCTTAGGCATGAAAGCCAGCTGGGTGACTTTGGGCCAGTCACCAGGCAACAGGGAGTTCTAGTCCCGCCTTAGGCATGAAAGGCAACTGGGTGACTTTGGACCAATCACCAGGCAACAGGGAGTTCTAGTCCCGCCTTAGGCATGAAAGCCAGCTGGGTGACTTTGGGCCAATCACCAGGCGAGGGGGAGTTCTAGTCCCGCCTTAGGCATGAAAGGCAACTGGGTGACTTTGGACCAATCACCAGGCGAGAGGGAGTACTAGTCCCGCCTTAGGCATGAAAGCCAGCTGGGTGACTTTGGGCCAATCACCAGGCGAGAGGGAGTTCTAGTCCCGCCTTAGGCATGAAAGCCAACTGGGTGACTTTGGGCCAATCAGCAGGAGACGGTGAGTTCTAGTCCCGCCTTAGGTATGAAAGCCAGTTGGGTGACTTTGGGCCAATCACCAGGCGAGAGGGAGTTCTAGTCCCGCCTTAGGCATAAAAGCCAACTGGGTGACTTTGGGCCAATCACCAGGCGAGAGGGAGTTCTAGTCCCGCCTTAGGCGTGAAAGGAAGCTGGGTGACTTTGGGCCAATCAGCAGGAGACGGTGAGTTCTAATCCCGCCTTAGGTATGAAAGCCAGTTGGGTGACTTTGGGCCAATCGCCAGGAGACGGCGAGTTCTAGTCCCGCCTTAGGCACGAAAGCCAGCTGGGTCCCACAACGAACCCATTCCTACCTTAGGTAGTCTATCCTGGTATACCGTCGAAACCCGGCCCCTGTGCTCCATCAGGCCTCCGAATCTCTTCGCCCTGGATACTGAGATCCCATTCACGTGGTCCTCGTCTTACGACTGTTCGTTTAGCGACCGTTCAAAATGCAATGGCCCTGGGGGGAAGAAAGGAGACTTAGTTTTTTAACACTTAACGACCGTTGCAGCATCCCCGGGATCACGTTATCAAAAATTCAGACCCTTGGCAACGGATTCATATTTACGACGGTCGCAGGGGAAACCTGATTCCCATAACACAGTGGTTCTCAACCTTTTTAATGCTGCGACCACACACCCCCCCCCAACTGGTCATAAGTCGAGGACTACTCAACCGGTCGTAAGTCGAGGACTACTCAACGGGTGCAGCACCGTTTGCAGAATGGGACTTTTGGCGGGCTCAGCAGGGCAGAGACAGCCTGGACAATTCCTATTGGCTCTTGAAAGCCAATAGAATTAGACTCTATTCAAGAGAATCTCTTCTATTGGCTTTCCAAAGCCAATAGAATAAAAGGGAGGAGCACAGCTAAGGAAAAGGGGGGAAAAAATGGCGGACTGCGTTGTTTGGCGACCCCCGTGAAATGGTCGTTCGACCCCAAATGGGGTTCTGACCCACAGCTTGAGAACCACTGCCATAACATCTTAGTTACCAGTTTCACAAGTGCAGTGATTCACTTAACAACGGTGACCAAGAAAGGTCGTGATGCGGGGCAAAACCTCACCACACGGATGTCTCGCTTAACGGCAGAAATATTGGGCTCAATTGCAGTCATTAAGCCAAGGGCTACCTGTAATCAAAATTCATATGCCTGGGAACTGACTCGCAGTTACCACGGTCGCAGTGTCCCGGAGTCGTGCGATCCCCTTTTGTGACCTTCTGACCAGCAAAAGTCCGCGGGGAAGCCAGATTCACTTAACGACTGTGTTACTCGCTTAGCAACCTCAGGGACTCACTTGGCAGCGGTGGCCAGAAACGACATTTCTGCCGTTAAGCGAGACATTTGTGCGGTGAGCTGTGCCATCAAATGGGGCACAACTCACCGCACAAATGTCTCGCTGAACGGCAAAAATGTGGGGCTCGATGGCGGTCGTTAAGCCGAGGACTGCCTGTAATCCCGATTCAGACGCTTGGCAACTTGCTTCGTGGTTATGACGGTCGCAGGGCCCCCGTTTGCAACCTTTGGACCGGCAAAGTCAACGGGCGGGTTCCTCACTATAACAACCCCGGCGATTCATTTAACCACGGTCTCCAAAAAGGTCGCCAAATGGGGCCAAACCCACCGTAACCACTGTCACTCAGCAACGGAAACAGGCTTGAATGTGGTCGTGAGGCGAGGACTACCTCAGCCAAAAACACCATTTATGGCCACGAATTTCAAGCGATGCCCTGGAGCGATTTACGAGCCGGGAAAGCGTGCCGTGGTGGTTTTTATCGGGGAGGGGCGCCTTGTAACCGTAGTTTTTTGGGGGGGCTCTCAGCCGTGATTGTTTTTACGGTGGCCTTGTAACCGTGGTTGTTTTCATGGGGGG
Organism: Crotalus tigris; assembly: GCF_016545835.1. Taxonomy (NCBI): domain Eukaryota; kingdom Metazoa; phylum Chordata; class Lepidosauria; order Squamata; family Viperidae; genus Crotalus; species Crotalus tigris. The sequence continues at coordinate 296,592 of NW_024098380.1, forward strand.
GGGGGGCTTTTCATTGTGGTTGTTGTTTAGATGGTGAGCTTTGAACCGTGGTTGTATTTAGGGCGAGCGTTGAACCGTGGTTGATTTTCGGGTGGGCTTTGAACTGCCGATCGGTTTACGACTTTCCCGTCTCGTATTATTATTATTATTATTCTGGATCATCGCACAGTCAGCCAGATGTTCAGACTGGATTTGGCATTTTGTCTACCTATCGAGTCCTTACCCAGGACCTGGGATAGGCAGATGTGGATGTTTGATGATGATGATGATTATGATGATGATTATTTATTATTATTATTATTATTATGGATCATCGCACAGTCAGCCAGATGTTCAGACTGGGTTTGGCATTTTGTCTACCTATCGAGTCCTTACCCAGGACCTGGGATAGGCAGATGTGGATGTTTGATGGTATTACAGATATCGTCGCAGGATGGAAGCAGTTCCTAGTAAGGCCGCCTTTTGCAATTGACTAATAGCGAATTTGTCAATGCCAATTGTTCAAGTGGTGCTCCAGTTGTTTTGGGATTGCACCCAAGGCGCCTATGACTATTGGTACTAGCCTTGCTTGCTTTTGCCTCATCATCATCATTATTATTATTATATTATTATGGATCATCGCACAGTCAGCCAGATGTTCAGACTGGATTTGGCATTTTGTCTACCTATCGAGTCCTTACCCAGGACCTGGGATAGGCAGATGTGGATGTTTGATGGTATTACAGATCTCGTCGCAGGATGGAAGCAGTTCCTAATAAGGCTGCCTTTTGCAATTGACTAATAGCGAATTTGTCAATGCCAATGGTGTTCAAGTGGTGCTCCAGTTGTTTTGGGATTGCACCCAAGGAGCCTATGACTATTGGTACTACCCTTGCTTGCTTTTGCCACAGTCTTTCTATTTCTATTTGTAGGTCTTTGTATTTTGTTATCTTCTCCAATTCTTTCTCTTCTATTCTGCTGTCTCTACTATTATTATTATGGATCATCGCACAGTCAGCCAGATGTTCAGACTGGATTTGGCATTTTGTCTACCTATCGAGTCCTTACCCAGGACCTGGGATAGGCAGATGTGGATGTTTGATGGTATTACAGGTATCGTCGCAGGATGGAAGCAGTTCCTAGCAAGGCCGCCTTTTGCAATTGACTAATAGCGAATTTGTCAATGCCAATGTTATTATTGTTATTATTATTTCTCCCCTCAGCTGGAACAGCAAAGGCAACAGCTGCTCACCGAGCGTCAAAACTTCCACATGGAGCAGCTCAAATACGCCGAACTCCGAGCCCGGCAACAGTTAGAACAGCAGCAGCAACAACAACAACAACAACAGACCCAGAACGCACAACAGTCACACCAGCACGCCAGCGGTCCGGGCATGAATCCTCTGGGCATAGCCTTGACATCTCACCAGCAGCCTCCCCCTTATCCCATGATGCATCACCCGATGCCCCCGCCACACACCCCTCAACCAGGTTAGTGACGTGCGGGGTCTGGCTTTCGGCAGGGAAAGAGCCGATCTGGGACTGGCGTGGATTCTGACTGGATAAAGGAAGCCGAGCGCACTCCGGTTGATCAAGCGCCGGGCGCGTAAGGTGGAAAAGGCAGGCAGTCCTCGCCTTGCGACCGACGTCGGTGGCTAAGCGAGGCGGTGGTTTGAGTTGAGTCGCGCCTGCTTTTGCAGCCTTCCTTCTCGCGGTGGTTCAGCGAACCGTTATACTTCTAAAGCAGTGGTTCTCAACCTTTTTAATGTCGCGGCTGCCCCCAACCGGTCGTAAGTCGAGGACTACTCAACCGGTCGTAAGTCGAGGACTACTCAACTGGTGCAGCACCGTTTGCAGAATGGGACTTCTGGCGGGCTCAGCAGGGCAGAGACAGCCTGGACGATTCCTATTGGCTTTGGAAAGCCAATAGAATTAGACTATTCAAGAGAGTCTATTCTATTGGCTTTCGAAAGCCAATAGAATAAAAGGGAGAAGCACAGCTAAGGAAAAGGGGGGCGGGGGGAAATGGCGGATTGCGTTGTTTGGCGACCCCCGTGAAATGGTCGTTCGGCCCCAAATGGGGTCCCGACCCACAGGTTGAGAACCGCTGCTCTAAAGGGTGTCGTGCGGCACTTGAATTTTGACCCCATGACCATGGGGGGGGTACAACAGTGGTCATAAGTGCGAGGACTGTGGGGCGTTTGGTGGTAACTAGGTAACCTCACCCGCTCTAGTGGAAGGTAGGGTGTGGTCTCTCTTTGTATCCCGTGGCAGTGTTGGAGCGGTTGCGGTTTTCGTTTTATCCCTCGGTTGTTCCTCGATTATAGAGGATTGCTTTCTGCCTGCTTTTTGTCTGGGGCTAATCTACGTTTCTCTTTTTTTGTGGACTCCTTGCTGCTCTCTAAGCTTTGTAGCTTTCTTGGAGACGTTGCGCCACCCAACTAGGGAACATCATCAGCGCTAGGAGGAAGGGGGGCATCGCTCTCCATCTGTATACTGTTGCTTGCGCTGGAAGTCTTGATCGGAGGGTGTGGTGTTTTGTTTTTTTTCTCCCTTTCTCAGTTCATTCATTAGAAGGTTGTTTTCTGCTGGATGGTTTGTCTGGGGTTCACCCCCTGCTTTCCTGCAGATGTTTCGTGACCCGACTATGTAACGTCAGCGGTGTTAGAAAGGAGTTGCGTTTGCAGAGAGGAGGAGGAGGATTGAAGAAGAGAGGAGCGAGGGAAGGAAGGAAGATGTATGGAGGGATGGACGGAAGACTGGAAGGAGATATATGAAGGAGGGAAGGAAGGAAGGAAGGTATATGGAGGAGGGAAGGAAGGAAGGAAAGAAGGAAGGAAGGAGATATATGGAGGAGGGAAGGAAGGAGGGAGGGAGATATATGGAGGAGGGAAGGAAGGAAGGAGGGAGGGAGATATATGGAGGAGGGAAGGAAGGAAGGAAGATGTATGGAGGGATGGACGGAAGCATGGGGGATGGATAGATGAATGGAAGGAGGGAGATATATGGAGGAGGGAGGGAAGGAAGGAAGGAAGGAAGGAGATATATGGAGGAGGGAAGGAAGGAAGGTATATGGAGGAGGGAAGGAAGGAGGGAGATATATGGAGGAAGGAAGGAAGGTATATGGAGGAGGGAGGGAGGGAAGGAAGGAAGGAATGAGGGAGATATGGAGGGAGGAAGGAAGGAAGGAAGGAAGATATATGGAAGGATCAAGGATGGGGTGATAGAAGGAAGAAGATATACGGGGGAAGGATGAATGGAAGGAAGAAATATGGAGGGATGGAAGGAAGGAAGGATGAGGATCAAGGGATGGAAGAAAGGAAGGAGACAGGGGAAAGGAGGGAGGAAGGAAAGAAGGAAGGAAGATATATGGAAGGATCAAGGATGGAGGGATGGAAGGAAGAAGGTACATGGGGGAAGGATGAATGGAAGGAAGAAGATATATAGAGGGATGGAAGGAAGGAAGGATGGGGATCAAGGGATGGAAGAAAGGAAGGAGACATAGGGGAAAGGAGGGAGGGAAAGAAGGAAGGAAGATATAAGGAAGGATCAAGGATGGAGGGATGGAAGGAAGAAGGTATATGGGGAAAGGATGAATGGAAGGAAGAAGGTATATGGAGGGATGGAAGGAAGGATGGGGATCAAGGGATGGAAGAAAGGAAGGAGACATAGGGGAAAGGAGGGAGGAAGGAAAGAAGGAAGGAAGATATATGGAAGGATCAAGGATGGGGGGATGGAAGGAAAGACGGAAGGAAGGAGCCAACCAAAGACATCTCAGCCAGCTGCCGCCTGTCTAATGAAGCATTCCTCCTTTCCCCCTGAAACAGCTGCTGTTTGTACTCGGCTGTGCGTTTGTGTGTTTTCCTTTCAGCCTCCCTTCCTGTATGTAGGTCACCGCTTCCTCCTCTTTTTTTTTTTCTGCTCCAGCCGTTCCACCTTTCCAGCCCCCCCCCCCCGTCCTCTCTCCTCTTCCTCCCCACCAACCCTCCTTCTCTTTCTCTCGCTCTCTCGCTCTTTTTTTTTTACCCCCAATCCGTCCGATCCCAACGCCCGAACCCTTAATCCCTTTTGTTCCATTTTTCTCCCTCCTTCCTCCAAACAAACCTCCGTTGTGTCGTTCGTCCCTGTACAACTGCATGATCGCCTGGCCCTTAACTCGCTCGCCTGAACCGACTGTCGCGGGGTTGGTTACTGTGGGAATCCGGGTTAGTGGAAGCCATTTCCCACAGCCTCGATGATGGAGGTTTTTTTTTTTTTTTTTTTTTTTTTTTTTTGCACTTCGGTGTTTGCATGGGAAAAAAATCCCTCTTTTCCTCTGCTTTTATTTTCCCCCAAGAGAATATTTTATTTGTTTGTATGTATGTATGTATGTATGTATGTATGTATGACAGAAAAAGACTTTTCAAGAGCACTTTACGGTCGGTGCCGTTTCTTGCAAAGTAGAGCAGTGGGGGTAAATGTGTGTGTGTGTGTGTGTGTGTGTGTATAGGTTTTTGGTTATTCGGGTTTTCTCCCGCGTAAAATTGGCTTTGAGGAGGAATGCTCCTCGAAGCACGAAGCTGAAAACACCAGCCTGAAGATGATGAATGGGACTTTGTCGAAACGTCGCCAAGACACTTCCAATTTTACGCGGGAGAAAACCCAAACAACCAAAGACCTACATACAAACACCCGCGAAAACCTCAGAAAACGTGTGTGTGTGTTTGTGTGTGTGTATTTTCTAAGAAGTCCTGGCAGAAAACAGTCCTCGACTTTAACAACTTACCATTTCAGCCCCCCAACCCCCCAATTTCTGTTTGGCTTAAGGGAGACGTTTGTTAAAGGAGCTTTGCCCCCATTTTCCTGCCACGGTTTGTTAAAGCGAAAAACCCACGACTCGTCGGTTCAATTCGTCACGCCGTTGGATCGCGTGATGGGCCCCCCCCCCGGCCAGGACACGGGCGACCGTCGTAAATACGAGTCGGTTGCCAAGCGTCTGAATTTTAATTCCGTGGCCTCGGGACGCCACGACCGTCGTCAATACGAGCCGGTTGCCAAGCATCCGAAGGCCGATCCCGTGACCCCCGGGGATGCGGCAAACGTCGTAAAGGCGAAGCGGGAGCCTAAGTCACGTTTTTCGAACAGTCGCTAAATGAGAGAAAGGACTTAGCTCAGCGGTTCTCCACCTGTGGGTCGGGACCCCATTTGGGGTCGAACGACCATTTCACGGGGGTCGCCAAACAACGCAGTCCGCCATTTTCCCCCCCCCCCCCTTTTCCTTAGCTGTGCTACTCCCTTTTATTCTGTTGGCTTTTGAAAGCCAATAGAATAGACTCTCTTGAACAGAGTCTCATTCTATTGGCTTTCCAAAGCCAATAGGAATGGTCCAGGCTGTCTCTGCCCTGCTGAGCCCGCCAAAAGTCCCATTCTGCAAACGGTGCTGCACCAGTTGAGTAGTCCTCGACTTACGACCGGTTGAGTAGTCCTCGACTTACGACCGGTTGGGGGTCGCGGCATTAAAAAGGTTGAGAACCACTGACTTAGCGGATGGATGGATTGAATGATGGAATGGAGGAGGAGGAGGAGGAGGAGGAGGAGGAGGAGGAGATGAATAAAGAGGACCAGATGATGGATGGACAAGGAGCTGTCCCAGAACTTCAAGATGGCCTTCGAGGGCCACCACCGTCACAGACGTCCTCCGACACTCGTGTCTTCTTTTCCCCCCCTACAGGTCCAATCCTTGGACAGGGCTCCATGATTCCCGGACAGGCCTTGTCAGGCCGGATCATGCCAGCCGGATCCGCCAGCGCCCAGTCGGCTGCCGGCGCCACCATCCCTCCCTCTGGGCCGGGAAACATCGTGGGGCCTCGGGGACCTCTGGCATCTCCCAACGGCTTGTGTAAGTCTTCCCTCTGGGACCCCCGTTTCCCTTTTGGCCACCAGGTTTAATTGGATTTGATTTCCGAAATCTGCAGCCAATCCTCGACTTCCCGACCGCAAACAAATTTCCGTGGCTCTGCCAGAATGGCCTGTGAGGTGAATGTGGTCCTGTTGGGCGACCTTTCTGCCCGCCGTCGTTCAGCGAGCGGGTGGATGGATGGACTTAACGACCACCGTAGGGACCCAAAATTCCCGTCGCTAAGCGAGACAGTTGCCAAGGGAGCTTTGCCTCGTTTGACGGCCTTTCTCGCCACCGGTGGTTAAGCGAATCGCTTCAGTTAGTCCACGGTCGTTAAGCGAATCCGGCTTTCCTGGATTCCACATCCAGTCCTCCCTTAACAAATGTCTCACTTAGCAACAAAAAATTTGGCCTCGGTTGTGGTCGTAAGTCGAGGACTGTTTCTACCATCCCGGTTGTCTTAATTGTTTCTTGAAAACCTTTCGGCCCCGTTGCTGTCCGTAGTCTTTCCGAAAGCCCTTGGTTTTTATTTGAAGCAAGCCTCTTAAAAATCTTGCGTCCAGTGGCAGGGAGTTCCCCAGGCTTCCTGACATGCCATTCCTGAACTGCGAACTCCATTTTTATGGGCGTTGCTGGGTATTCGGCCAATACATTGTCTAAAGCCATAAACCAAAGAAAATCCAACTCTTTGCGTACAGAGAGTCCTCGACCACAACCGCACAAACTAAAAAAAAAAAAAAAATAAAGCAACCAACTCCATTGTCATCGTAAGTCGAGGACTGCCTGTCCTTAAGCGATCCACAATCGCTTTGTTCCAGACTCTTCATATCTGGAGTTAGACACTTCCCAGTGGAAAGACGCAGGTAGTCCTCGAGTTAAATGACCTCAATGGAGTCCCAACTCTCCGTTGCTAAGCGAGACGTTTGGTTTCGTGAGGGGGGTTTTTTGCCCCATTTTACAACCTGTCTCGCCACTGCGAATCACTGCAGTCGTTCAGTTAGTCAGACAGTCGTCAAGCAATTTGGCTTCCCCGTTGACTTTGCTCGTCGGAAAGTCGCAAAGAAGAATCCTGCGATTCCCTGGGCACTGCAACCGTCATAAGTACGAGTCAGTTGCCAAGCCTCTGAATTTAGATCCTGTGACCTGGGGGATTCTGCAACGGTCGTTAAATGTGAGCAACAGCCGTGAGTCCCTTTTGTCAGTGCCGTTGTACCTTCGGAAGGTCACTCAACGAACTATCGTTAAGTTGAGGGCTATCTGTATTACCAACCGACGGGTGGCTGTGGAGATCTTCAACCGACGGGTGGCTGTGGAGATCTTCAACCGACCGGTGGCTGTGGAGATCTTCAACCGAACGGTGGCTGTGGAGATCTTCAACCGAACGGTGGCTGTGGAGATCTTCAACCGACCGGTGGCTGTGGAGATCTTCAACGGTTGGTCCTCTTAAATGGGGGCCTCATTTTATGACCAAATCTTCACATCTTTGTCACCATTCAGAGGTGGCTTCCAGCCCATCTGCTACCTAAGTTAAGCCGGGCCAGATGTTGAATCTTCTTGTGAATATCTGAAGAACCCATCTTGGAAGATCAGATCTTTCTTTCCAGATGCCCCTCCTAATTCTCTCTCTTTGGTGTCTCTTCTCTTCTCAGATCCTCAGCCGCCTCCTTCTCTTCCTCCTCCGGCCGATGGGGCAACGCCGCCACCCGCCTCCACCGCACCCTGAACATGTCCTTGACAACCAGGACCTTCTCAAGCTCTGGCAGATGCAACCAACACCATCGTTCTTCCATGTTCTGCTCCTCCTTCTCCCGGCTTCTCTTCTCCCCCCCCCCTTTGCGTCGCCTGACCCACAACTCCCGTAGTTTTGGGATGGGGGCAGCCATAGTTCTCTGGGTGGTCCTTCTGGCCCAGAGTTGGTACATCGTGGTGCTTTGGTCTCCTGGCCACCAAGGGCTTCCAGCATCCTCAAAAGAGTTGGTAGAGATCTCCTGAGGTTGGGGGGTGGGTGGGTCAGACCACGAACCGAGATGGACCACCTTGGTCCGTTGAACCAGAGGCGGGAAAGGAAGGGTTGCCCATAGCTTCAAGATGACAGTTCTTCTAGGAGATGCCTACATCTCTTCTTCCAGGTGGACAAGTTCTCCAGAACATTGGTCTTCCTCCTTCACGCCTTCTCCTTTGAACCTGGGGGGGGAGCAGGCGGGGGGGGCCACCGCATGCTCCCTTCCCCCCAACGTCAATGGAATAATCCATAGGGACCTCCCCCCCACTTTTCTGTGGCTCTTCCCCCTCCAGCCCGCTTGCTCCACAACCACACCGCCATCCTCCACCGCCATCGGTTCTCAAAACTACCTCTTAAAACCGCTGCACTGGGGGGGGGAGGGCCAGCCAGCAAAGATGGACCCTCTCTGGGGTCCAAATAAAGCCCCCTCCCATCTTTCATAGGAACACCCCGACCTCTACCGTACCCCCAAAACCTATACTTGCCTCTCTTCGACCCTTTAGACACGGGAGGGGTGGGCTGCCGACTTTGGATCGTGCCCGGACGCTCTCGGCTGCACCCTGTTTATTTCCAGCCACGGCCTTAATGGGTCCCTCGCCAAAGAAAGCGAGGGGGCGCCCTCCGGGATGCCAGGGCCAGCGGTGGCTCCCCTCCTCACAAACACACACACACACACACACACATATCCCTCGACACCCAAAATTTGGAGAGCTTTTGAACCGAAACCAATCCCGCAAAACGGTGCCAGTGTCTAATACGTGCATTTCAGAGTCTGCAAGGGGGTACGGACACCCGTAATCCAGCTCGTTCCCCACTTGCCCAGCTGTGTGAAGGCTGTGTACGGTAACAGTTGGGGTGTGTGTGTGTCACAACCCCTTATTTGAGGAAGATCTGGTCCCCTTTTCAAAGGATCCAGCTGGAAAAGGCAGTCCCTTCTCATCCCGCGCGATCCCCCATTCCTCGGGAGGACGGTGAGAATTGCGATTCTCAACGTGAGTTCTCCCATGCGCGCTGTCCGCCCTTCCTTCCTTTGGGAATTGTGGTTTTTCAAACATGGGTCTCCCAGGAGTCCCCTCCCTACCCCACCCCTTCCTTACCTTGGGAGCACTATGGGAATTGTGGTTCTCAACCTGGGTCCTTTTTGACGGATCGCCTCCGAGTCCTTTTTTTTTTTTTTTAGCGAGATTTTGATTGTAAACAGAATAGTCTTTTTTCTTTCTCTCTCCTCTCTTTTTCTTTCTCTCTCTTTCCTTTTTTTTTTTTTAACTCGACTAGTGACCGGATCCTGCTGCGTTACGTATGTGTGAGGAATTATTAACACAACGGTGTTTCGGTACGCGTGACAAAGGGGAGATGTCTTTTTTTCTCTCTCTCTCTCTCTCTCTTTCCGGCTCCGTTTTTTGGGGGGTGGCGTGGGGGGGGGACTTTGATTCCTGTAGCACAAATTTCTCAATTTTTGTGACATTTAAAATAATAAAAATAATGTGGGTTTTTTTAAACAACTCAACATGTCGTCCTTGCGTTTCTGGGTTAGGCGGGTAGCCCCCTCGGCGTACCGACCACAACTGAGCAGCCCAAAATTAGGAATGCTGGTTTTAGATGCACCCCCAAAATGTCCGTTGCTAGGCAAGACAATTGTGAAGTCGGCTTGACTCCCATTTTACGACCGTTCTCGCCACCGCTAAGTGAATCGCGGCAGTTCTTAAAGTTAGTCACATGGTCATCATTGACTTTTGCTGGTCTGAAGTTGGCAAAAGGGGATCACGTGACCCCCGGGACACTGCAACCGTCATAAATCTGAGTCAGTTGCCAAGTGGCTGGATTTGTATCACGTCACCACGAGGACGCTGTGACGGTCGTAAGTGTGAACTTTTTTCAGTGACCTGAATGTTCACTAAACCCCCGGGACACTGCAACCGTCATAAATCTGAGTCGGTTGCCAAGTGGCTGGATTTGTATCACGTCACCGTGAGGACGCTGTGACGGTCGTAAGTGTGACTTTTTTCAGTGACCCGAATGGTCATTAAACAAACTCTAAACACTAAACAAACTCCAGGGGGTTGGACTAGATGACCTCCAAGGTTCCTTCCAACATTATTATTATTATTATTAGTCCAAAACTACCTATATTGAATCAATCTGGAGGTTACCAAAGGGCTCAGATGCTTCCAGTTATGCACCGTTGGGGCCCTCTTGTGGCTATCCAGCCCTGCCTGCATGGAAGGATGCCCGGTGGATTGGGCCCGGTCCTTCACAGGAACACAAAAGGGGTGTGAACATAGCCGTTTCTTGTGTGCATTCGGCATCGAAAGGGGAAAATGGAGGGGTGAGCACCCACCTCAACAACAGACGGAGGCACAGAGACCGTAAATACCAAATTCACCGAGTCCTCGACTTACAACTCATCCGCTTAGTGACTGAAATTGCGAAATAGCACCCAAAAAGCGGGACTTGACGACCATTTTCACCCTGAACGACCGTCGCACCCTCCCCGGGATGGTCCCGGGATCCAAATTCGAACCCTTGGCAGCAACGAGCTCGCATTTACGACGGTCGCAACGTCCCGCATCAGCACAACGAGGATGCCGGATTCACTTAGCGACCGTCTGGCTAAGTTAATCACTGCGAGGATTCACTTAACGACCGCGGCGGGGAAGGTCATCCAATCGGGCGATACTCGATTAGGAAATGTTTCTCGGCCTTCGTTAAGTGAATCGCCGAGTGGCGCTCAGCAACGGACATTGTGGTCGTAAGTTGAGGACTGCCTGAATTCAGACCCCCTGCTCTCTAGAAACAGGATAGTGGGCTGTCCCTTCAAGTTGCTTGGCTCAACGTCCTTCCTGACCGTATCCGACGATCTGCCTAGCCAGTCCTTAAACAAATCGGGAGAAAGGAACACGTATAGATGACCTTCCCGGCCTCCTGGTGCCCACCAAGGAGGGTCTCTTTGATGTAAAAAGCAATGATGGCTACTTGGGACCCTTGTGTCATGGTAGAAAATTGTTTTTATTTATATTTTATATACATCTATATTAGATAGATAGGTAGATAGATAGATAGATAGATAGATAGATAGATAGATAGATAGATAGATAGATAGATAGATAGATAGATAGATAGATAGATAGATAGATAATGATGGATGGAGATAGATAGGAAAGGAAAGACAAAAAATAGATGATGGAGGTAAGAAAAAGAAAATAGATGATGGACAGATAGGTTGGTAGGCAGGTAGACATGTGATAGATAGATAGATAGATGATAGATAGTTGATAGACGATAGAGAAATGATAAGATGATGGATGGATGGATAGATAGCCTGAGTGGATGGATGGATGGATGGATGGATGGATAGATAGATAGATAGATAGATAGATAGATAGATATGGATGAAGATAGGAAAGATGAAAGAAAAAAATGAGAGGAAAGAAAATGGAGATAGGAAAGAAAAAAAATGGATGGATAGATAGGTAGATAATGATGGATGAAGATAGGAAAGAAGAAAAAAGAAAAATAGATGATGGAGATAAGAAAGAAAATAGATGATGGATGGATGGAGGTATAGATGGATGGATGGATGGACAGATAGGTTGGTAGGCAGGTAGGTAAATAGACAGGTGATAGATGATAGACGATAGAGAAATGATAGACGATGGATGGATAGATAGCTTGAGTGGATGGATAGATAGATAGATAGATAGATATGAAGATAGGAAAGATGAAAAAAATGGAGATAGATAGGAAAGAAAGAAAATGAAGATAGGAAAAAAAAATAGATGATGGATGGATATATATATATAGAGAGAGACAGAAAAAATGGAGATAGATAAAAAAAGAAAATAGATGTTGGATGGATGGAGATAGGAAAGAAAACATGATGAATGGAGATAGATAAATTAAAAAATGCTGGATGGATGGAGATAAGAAAAAAATGGATGGATAGAGATAGGAAAGAAAGAAAAGAAAAATGGATATAGATTGATAAAGAAAAAGAAAGAAAAAATAATGGAGATAGGAAAGAAAAAAATGGAGATAGATAGGAAAGAAAAAAAATAGATGATGGAGGGATGGAGATAGATAGGAAAGAAAAATGGACATTAGATGGATGGAAGATAGATAGATAGACAGACAGACAGACAGACAGATAGATAGATAGATAGATAGATTAGCGACCGTTCCAAGTTACCATGGCAACTGGGGGAAAAAGGGACTTTGTTCTTCACACTTAACCACCTTGGCAGCGTCCCCAGCATCACGTGATGAAAATTCAGAAGTTTGACAGTTGACTCATATTTATGACGGTCGCAACGTCGCGGGGATCCCCCAATCTTAACTTTTGCGACCTTCAGAGGGGGACAGTTGGAAAGTCGCAAAACAGAAGGTCTTCACAACCAAAATCTTGGAAGGCAACTGTCTCTTTCCTGGGATATATACTACTTGCACAAAGTCCCCGACTTACGACGTTCTGCTTAGTGACCGTTCCAAGTTACAACGGCACTGGAAAAGGGGACTTACAACTGTTTTTCACAGTTACGACGCTGGCAGCCTCCCCAGAACCCTCGTGATCAAAATTGAGAAGCTTGGCACCTGGGTTCATACTTAACGACGGTCGCAGTGTCCCGAGGTCACGTTGATCCTCCTTTTGCGACGTTTGGACGAGCAAGGTCAACCAGAGGGAGCCTGATTCGCTTAACAACCGTGTCACATTTAACGACGGCACTGATTCACTTAACGGCGACCAAGGTCGTAAAATGGGGCAAAATTCACGGAAGAAATGTCTCACTTAACAACAGAAAATGGGAGCTCCTTTGTGGTCGTAAGGGAAGGACCACCTATTCGCCTTTTTGCATTAAGAAGCCCGTAGTTCGATACACACAATTTCCTTGTTTTGCATTATGCCGCACAAAATCCAGTGTATGACACACAATTTCCATTTTTCGCATTAGGCGACAAAATAAAATTAGTTTTTAACATACAGAATTTCTTCTTTTTTGTGCAGTAAGCTGCAAAAAAATCCAGTTTAACAAACACAATTTTCTCTTTTTTGGCGTTAAGCCACAAAAAATCCATAATTTAACTCAATCTCCTTTTTTTTGCATTAAGCCACAAAAACCCAGTTTTAACACACAATTTCCCTTTTTTTTGCATTAGCCACAAAAAACCCATAATTTAACTCAATTTTCTTTTTTTTTTTGCATTAAGCCGCAAAAAATCCAGTTTAACACACACAATTTCCCTTTTTTTTTGCATTAAGCCACAAAAAACCCATAATTTAACTCAATTTCCTTTTTTTGCATTAAGCTGCAAAAAATCCAGTTTAACAAACAAATTTTCCTTTTTTTGTGTTAAACCACAAAAACCCAGTTTTAACACACACAATTTCCCTTTTTTTGCATTAAGCCACAAAAAATCCATAATTTAATTCAATTTCCTTTTTTTTTTGCATTAAGCCACAAAAAACCCAGTTTTAACACAAGTAATTTCCCTTTTTTTTGCATTAAGCCACAAAAAAACCATAATTTAACTCAATTTCCTTTTTTTGCATTAAGCCGCAAAAAATCCAGTTTAACAAACAAATTTTCCTTTTTTTGTGTTAAACCACAAAAACCCAGTTTTAACACACACAATTTCCCTTTTTTTTGCATTAAGCCACAAAAAAACCATAATTTAACTCAATTTCCTTTTTTTTTTGCATTAAGCCACAAAAACTCAATTTTAACCCACACAATTTCCCTTTTTTTGTTGCCTTCAGCCACAAAAAACCTTAATTTAACTCAATTTCCTTTTTTTTTTTTTTTGCATTGGAAAGAAAAACAATCATTTTAAAACCCAATGTCCTTTTTTAATGAGAAGAAGAAAAAAACAACCGCCCAAAATGCAGACTTTTTTTTTTTTTTTTTTTTTTGCATTTTTGCATTCCAACTCCACAACTGAAACCGCACACAAGCCGATTGGCGCTTTTTAGCTTAACCAACACCAAATCCCATCCTTCTTCCCACCAATCCGGGTCTCCGGGTTTTTCTCCCCCCCCCTTCTCTTTCAGCCTTCCCCATCCAGATGCCCTGGCACTACAACTCCCAGCGTCCTCAGCCAGCAGGGCTGTCAGGAGATGCTGCAGGTGTATGCTCATCTACTGTGTGTGTGTGTATGTGTGTGTGTTGTGTGTGTGTGTTCCAAGTCCATTTTTGTGCAATGGACTGATGCAAAACAGGCCTGGGCCTCCAATGCCACCGAGTCTAGCGAAAACCCGGTTTGCTTCCTCAGCTAAGCCAAACCTGACCAGCATTTGATGAAGATCACCCGAAGGAGGCAGAATGATCCCTGGGATCCTCTTGATTCCTGATGGGACTCCTTCCACGATCGATCCAGTTCTTCTGGGCTGAATTCAAGAAGGGGTCGATCTCCCTGATCAAACAGGATCTGATCTGGATCCGAGAAGCTGGCTAGGAAAGGGTACCCCCCCCTTTCCAGAATCCCCCCCCCCCAAAGTCAATGGCTGCCCACAAACGAACAACCAATCCTGGCTAGGAAAGCCCCCCCCCTTCCCAGAAGCCCCCAGGGTCTTGCCCCAAGCAAGCAAGGACCAGACCTGGAACCATCTTCTCTGCGGGTTGCTTTAAAGAACCCCAAGATCTGGGGGGCTCCATAGAACTCCAGGCTACTTCAGCTGCAGGAGTTACAAATATCTCTTGATATAACCACAGTTTGTTGCAAGAAAGCTTCTCTCTTAAAGCAGGCCGGCTGGGGGATTCTGGGAGTGGAAGTCCCCCCCCTCTTAAAGCATGCCGGCTGGGGGATTCTGGGAGTGGAAGTCCCCCCCTCTTAAAGCAGGCCGGCTGGGGGATTCTGGGAGTGGAAGTCCTCCCTTCTTAAAGCAGGATCACTGGGGGATTCTGGGATTGGAAGTCCTCCCCTCTTAAAGCAGGCCGGCTGGGGGATTCTGGGAGTGGAAGTCCCCCCCTCTTAAAGCAGGCCGGCTGGGGGATTCTGGGAGTGGAAGTCCCCCCCTCTTAAAGCAGGCCGGCTGGGGGATTCTGGGAGTGGAAGTTCCCCCCCTCTTAAAGCAGGATCGCTGGGGGATTCTGGGAGTGGAAGTCCCCCCCTTTTAAAGCAGGCCGGTTGGGGGATTCTGGGAGTGGAAGTCCTCCCCTCTTAAAGCAGGCCGGCTGGGGGATTCTGGGAGTGGAAGTTCCCCCCCTTTAAAGCAGGATCACTGGGGGATTCTGGGAGTGGAAGTTCTCCCCTCTTAAAGCAGGCCGGGTGGGGGATTCTGGGGGTGGAAGTCCCCCCCTCTTAAAGCAGGCCGGCTGAGGGATTCTGGGAGTGGAAGTCCCCCCCTCTTAAAGCAGGCTGGCTGGGGCATTCTGGGAGTAAAAGTCCCCCCCCTCTTAAAGCAGGCCGGCTGAGGGATTCTGGGAGTCCCCCCCTCTTAAAGCATGCCGGGTGGGGGATTCTGGGATCAAAGTCAGCCCTCTTATCTGGGAGTTGGTCCACCCCCCCTCCTTAAATCATTCTGGCTGGGGGATTCTGGGAGTTGAAGTCCACTCAGATTTACAGGATGTCACAAGCGACCAAGTTCGACCCCAGACAACAAGCTGAAAGGCTGAAGGCCTAACCAAGTCCCCAGCCGCAATCTGCCCACGGATCCACCCAGGCCGGACATGGGGGGGGACTGCAAGCCCCCCCCCCAGAAGCAAGACTACTACTCTTGCATGGTCGCCTCCCACACCCTTCCGCAGCCCGAAGAATCCCGGCCTTGAATTCTTGGACTGGAGATCCCTGTCTTTGGATCGATCCCTGTGGGATTGGTTGAGTTTGGTTGGGGGGGGGTCCCTCCTGAACCCCCACCCCACCCCAAATCAAGCGGTTCACATCGCCTCTGCTGTTCCCCAGGGTGGTTTGCTCTGTCTCCCCCCCCTCCACCCCTTCAGCCGGGAAGGCACTGCAGTGCCAGCCCCCTGCCCAAGGCGAAGGACTCCGAAGCCGATCAATCATATGCGCTTGTCTGAGATGGTATAGGTTCTCCTGCTCGAGCAGTGGGCTGGACTAGATGACCTCCAAGGTCCCTTCCAGCTTCTATTCTATTCTATTCTTTTCCGTTATTCTATTCTATTCTATTTCTATTTCTATTTCTTTCTTACTCTATTTCTTATTCTATTGAATAAGAATTCCACTCCCAAAATATTCTACATTCTATCCTATCCTATCCTATGCTATATTCTACTCTATTCTATGTTCTGTTCTATACTATTATTCTATTCTATTCCATTCCACTCTGCATTCTATTCTATTTCCCATCCTATCCTATCCTTTCTTATCTTATATTCTACTATATTCTATACTCTGTTCTGTTCTATACTATTATTCTATTCTATTCTATTCCATATTTTCTATTCTATTCTATTCTATTCTATATTCTATCCTATCCTATCCTATATTCTACTCTATTCTATGTTCTGTTCTATACTATTATTCCATTCCATTCCATTCCATTCTATTCTATTTCCTATCTTATCCCATCCTATCCTATGCTATCCTATATTCTATTCTATTCCATTCTATTCTATTCCATTCCATTCCATTCCATTCTGCATTCTATTCTATTTCCCATCCTATCCTATCCTATCCTATGTTCTCCTATCGTATATTCTACTATATTCTATACTCTGTTCTGTTCTATACTATTCTTCTATTCTATTCCATATTTTCTATTCTACTATTCTATTTTATTCCATTCCATTGTATTCCATTCCATTCTATTCTATTCCATTCTATTCTATTTCATTCCATTCCATTCTATTTCCTATCCTATCCTATCCTATATTCTATACTCTGTTCTGTTCTATACTATTATTTTATTCTATTCTGTTCTGTTCTATTCCATTCCATTCCATTCTGCATTCTATTTTATTTCCTATCCTATCCTATCCTGTATATTCTACTATATTCTATACTCTGTTCTTTTCTATGCTATTATTCTATTCTATTCTATTCTCCTGCTGGCCGGGGATGATGGGCATGGGTGGGGCTGCTGCTGCTGCTGCTGCTACTCCAGCCACTGCGGGGGTCTCTCTCTCTCTCTCTCTCTCTCTCTCTCTCTCTCAATCTCTCCCCCCCTCCCCTCCCCTTTCTCCTCCCCCTCCCCTTCCCCAAGCGCCGCCCCCTCCCCGCCCCTCCTCCTCCTCTCCTCCCCCCCCCGCAGTTCTGTCGGGCGGCTGGCAACACTCGAGCGCCGGAGCTGGAGGCGAGGCGGCCGCGGATGATGGGGCGGCGGCGGCGGCGCTGATCCAGGCGGCTGGGGGGGGGGCAGGGGGCAGGCAGGCGGCTTGGGGGGGCTGGGGGCGCGGTCGGTGGGTCCCGGGGGGGCCCGGCTGTGGATGATGGGGGCGCCCCCCGCCGCCCCCCGGCTGGCCCTCCTGGCGCTGCTGCTGGCGGGTAGGTGGGGCAGGTGGGGAGGGGGGGTGTCCCGAAGACCCTTCCCCAAATTGGGGAGGGCCAGGCCAAGGAGATGGGGAGGGGGCTTCAGCCTCAATGCGGGCTGGGGTCCTGTGTGTGTGTGTGTGTGTGTGTGTGTGTGTGTGGGGTGGGACCTCTGGGCTTGGGGGGGGGGGTCGGGAGAGCAGGGAGGGGGCGTCGGGGGGGGTTGCCAGCCCAGACACGTGTCCCCCCATCCAGACGTGCGCCCCCACCCACCCACCCATCACGGGGCGCTCCTTTTTAAGAGGGAGGGGGCGTCGCGGGGGGGAAATCGCGGCACGACCCCTCCCCTGTCCTCCCCCCCCAGACCCAATTCAAACCTGGGAGGGGGGGAAAAAAGGGGGGGCCGCTGTGCCGATCTTGGGGAGGGGGGGTCCTCTGGATCGCGGGGGGGACGTGTCCCCCCAGCTGTCAATCAGCCGCGGGTGGAAAGGCTGGAGGGGAGAAGGGGGGGCGTCTCGTTTTGCCCTGGAAGCAAACCCGGGGGGGGTGTGTTTGCGTGGGGGGGGTCGTCTCGCCCTTCTCCCCCCCCCGCACCGCTCCCCAGCCCGCTCTTTCTCCAAAGCCCATGCTCCCCAGCCCAGCTGGTTTAACCCACCGAGGGTTGGGGTGGGGGAGGGGTTGGTGGGGAGGGGGGGTCCCCACCCCCACCCACCCACCCCTAAGGAATGGGGGAACGGGTCCCTGGCCATGTGCAGAACGTTTTTCCCAGCCCGCCCCGCCCTATCACACACAGACACACACACACAGACACACACACACACACACTTTTCCTTCTCCCCCCCCTTTGTGTGTGTGTGTGGGGGGGGTCTTTGCCAAGCGTGGCCTGCCTTTTGGGGTGAAAAAAGACCCCCGGGGGGGTCTTTCTGGCAGTAGGGAGGAGACGCCCCCCCCAAGCCCGAAACGTGGGGAGGGGGCGCGGTTCTCCGGGCTTGCCCCTCCCTCCTTTTTCCCCCCTCTTCTTCCTCTCGTTTTTTCGTTCGTCCCTTCCTTCCCTTCCGTGGCTTTTCCTGCCCGCCCTTCCTCTCTTCTTTCCCTCCTTCCCTTCTTCTCTCCCCCCCCCCCCGCTCATCTTTTTTCCCCGTTTCCTTCCCGCCGCCTTCCCTTCCGCCCCTCTTCCCGTCTTCCTCCCGCCTTCCCTCTCTTCCTCTTTTTTCCTCCCTCCTCTCTTTCTTCCTCGCCGCCTTTCTCTCTCTCTCTCTCTTTCCCTCCTTCCTTTTTCCTTCATCCTTCCATCTCCCTTTCCTCCTCACTTGGCTTCTTTCCTTCCTTCACCTCCTTCCTTCCTCCCTTCCCTGTCCTCTCTGCTCTTCCGTTTTCCTCCCTTCGTTTTTCCTCCCTCCCGCCTTCCTTCCTTCCTTCCTTGCTTCCTTCCTTCCTTCCTTCTTCCCGGCTTCCTCCCTCCTTCCATTTCCCTCCTTTTTCTCCTTTCCCCTCCCTTCCCTATCCCCTCTTCCACCTTCCTCCCTCCTTCCTCCCTCCTCTCCCCTCTTCCATCCTTCCCTCCCTCCCTCTCTCTTTCCTTCTTTCCTCCTGGCCACCTTCCTTCCCTCCCTCATCCCTTCTTCTTTTCCTCCTTTCCCCCGCCTCCCTCCCTCCCTCCCTTGCCTGTCCTCTCTTTCATTTTCTCCCCTCCATCCTTCCCGCCTTCCTTCCCTCCTTCCTTACTTTCCCAACCACACTTCCTCTTCCCTTCCCTCTTTCCTTCCTCCTAGCCACCTTCCTTTCCTCCCTCCCTCCCATGTCCCCTTATTTCCTTCCTCCCTCCCTTGTCCTCTTCCATTTCCTTCCTTTCATCCTTTCTTCCTTCCTTCCTCCCTCCCTTCCTTCCTTCCTTCCTTACTTTCCCAACCAAACTTCCTCTCATCTTCCCTTTCCTTCCTCATAGCCACCTTCCTTTCCTCCCTCCCTCCCATGTCCTCTTCCATTTCCTTCCTTCCTTTCTCCCTCCCTCCTTCTCTTCCATTTATTTCCCTCTTTCCTTCCTTTCTTTCTTTCTTCTGCCTCCCTTTCTTCTTTCCTTCTTCCTCCCTTTTCCATTTACTTCCCCCTTCCTTCCTTCCTTCCTCTCTCCTTCCTCCCTCCCTCTCTCCCTCTGTCCCTTCCTTCTTTCTTTCCTCCCTCCCTCCCTTCCTCTCTCCCTCCCTTCCTTCTTTCTTTCCCTCCCTTCCTTCTTTCTTTCCCTTCCTTCTCTCCTTCCCTTCCTTTCCCTCGCTCCCTACCTTCTTTCCTTCCTTCCTTCCTTCCTTCCTTCCTTCCTTCATTCATTCATTCCTTTCTCCTTCCTCCCTCTCTCACTGCTTCCTCCCTCCCTCCCTCCCTCCCTCTCCCTTCTTTCCTTCCTCCTTCCCTCCCTTCCTCTCTCTCTCTCTCCCTCCCTTCCTTCTTTCTTTCATTCCTTCATTCTCTCCTTCCTTCCTTCTTTCCTTCCTTCTTTCCCTCACTCCCTCCCTTCTTTCCTTCCTCCCTCCCTCCCTCTCTCCCTCCCTTCCTTCTTTCTTTCCTTCCTTCATTCTCTCCTTCCTTCCTTCCTTCCTTCTTTCCCTCGCTCCCTCCCTTCTTTCCTTCCTCCCTCCCTCCCTCTCTCCCTCCCTTCCTTCTTTCTTTCCTTTCTTCATTCTCTCCTTCCTTCCTTTTTCCCTCGCTCCCTCCCTTCTTTCCTTCCTCCCTTCCTCCCTCTCTCCCTTCCTTCTTTCTTTCCTTCCTTCCTTCTCTCCTTCCTTCCTTCTTTCCCTCCCTCCCTCCCTTCTTTCCTTCCTTCATTCCTCCCTCCCTCCCAGCCACACCCCCTGGGAATTCACCCCCCTTTACTATGCTCCAAAGGGAGGCGAGAGGATCAAAAGGGTGAATCAGGCTGTGCGGGAACCGGCTGCCACGATGGGCGCCATGCACGGGCGTGGTGGGGGGCTGGAGAGGAGGCGGGGTTTTATGCCCCCACCTCTCTCTTCTTGGGAAAGCCCATTGGGGTTCCCGGGGGGGGGGAGAGGAGTGGTAGAGGCCTGGGTCTCTGTGTGTAGCTCAAGAAGGCCTCGGAGCTGGGACGTGTCATGGGGAGAAACCACGCGACGTGGCGCCTTCCGACGTATCCGCTTTCCTTCCTCTGCAGCCTCCGAGCCCCGTCCGAGTTTCCCGGGGGACCCCAGGTTCGGGGGGCCCCTCTGGAGGAGCAGCCAAGGCACCCCTCTGCCCAGCAGCCAGGCCGCCACGAAAGCGCGTACGGCAGCCCACAGGGACACCCCCGCCCCGGAGGGCAACGTCTCCACGGGAGGACCGTCCCAGCTGGTGCCTCCCACCCGTGGCCGCCCACCCGCCGGCGAAGAGCAAAGCGGGCCGGTTCTCTCCCGGCGGACGGCCCGGGAGGTGGCGTGGAGGGATTCGCACCCGGAGCCCGGCAGCGACGCCGCCTCAGCTGCCCCACGCGTGGCACCCCCTAGCCGGGCGGAGGACGGCGCCTGGCGGCTGTTCGACCGTGGCAAAGGCGGGCCGGGCAGCCAGGAAGAGGCGGGCAGCGGAGACCCCCACGCCAAGACGCCCCCCAGCCCCGGCTGGGCCACGGCGGCGCTGCCCCCGCGGGGTGTCGACCCCCAGAATCGCCCGCTCGCCCGCCACGAGGGCGACCTGCTCCTCGACCCCACGCGATCCACCAGCGTGGCCGAGAGGCCGCACGTCCCGCAGCAGGGCGACGCGTGGGGGGTTCTCTCCAGCCGTCCGACCGTGCGACTCCCAGAGACGGAGGATCCCGGATCCGTGGCACCCCCGGTCTTGAAGCCCACGCCGACCCCGAAGCCCTCCGCCGATCCGCCGGCCTCGGAGATCGTCGACGTCGATTACTACGACCTCTTCGACGGCGGCGCCCGAAGGGGGGCCGGCGTGGACTCCACCAAGCCGAAGAGCCCCGTGGACCAGGGGGTCTCGTGGCCGTTCCGCGACCTTTACGACGAATTCAGCCCCTTTGACGAGTCGGATTTCTACCCCACGACCTCCTTCTACACCGACGGCGACGAGGAAGAGGAGCCGGAGGAGGAAGAGGAGGAAGAGGAGGATGAGGAAGAAGAGGAGGAAGGCGGGCCGGCTGGCGTCGCGGAGGACGAGAAGACGGCAGCCCGGGCCCCCACGCCCCCGCCGCCCCCACCCCACCAAATCCACCGCGTGGAGCCCACCGCCCGCCGCTTCCTCCTCCCTCCGCCGCAGACTTTCGTCGTCTCGGGGGGCGTCGGGCGGGCCACGCGCGGGCCGGCTTCGGCGGACGCCTTCGTCCCGGAGAACAGCACGGAGTGCCGCCAGGGCTACGCCCGTCACAACCACACCTGCAAGTCGGTCTGCGACACCTTCCCGAGCTACTGCCACAACGGGGGGCAGTGTTACCTGGTGGAGAGCCTGGGCGCCTTCTGCAGGTGAGGGGGCCGTGGGGAGGGGGTGCAGGAGAGAGGCTTTTTTTGGGGGGGGTCCCCGGATTTTGGGAGGGGAAGATTTTTTTCGGGGGGGGGGTTGTGTCACGGAGGGCTTCCCCTCCCCCCTTGAAGCCGGAGAAGCTAGGTGGGGTGTCTTAGCAACGTCAGGTCAGGGACAGTCTTGGAAGGGAGCTTGGAGGTCATCCAGTCCAACCCCCTGCTGGAGCAGGAGAGCCTTACAGAATCAGATGGGAAGGGACCCTGGGAGGTCATCCAGCCCAACCCCCTGCTCGAGCAGGAGATCCTTACAGAATCATATGGGAGGGGACCTTGGAGGTCATCTAGCCCAACCCCTTGCTCAACCTTACAGAATCATGGAAGGACAGAGTTGGAAGGGACCTCGGAGGTCATCTAGCCCAATCCCTTGCTCAAGCAGGAGATCCTTACAGAATCATATGGGAAGGGACCCTGGGAGGTCATCCAGCCCAACCCCCTGCTCGAGCAGGAGATCCTTACAGAATCATATGGGAAGGGACCTTGGAGGTCATCTAGTCCAACCCCCTGCTCGAACAGGAGATCCGTACAGAATCATATGGGAAGGGTCCAACCCCCTGCTCGAGCAGGAGATCCTTATAGAATCATATTGGAAGGGACCTTGGAGATCATCTAGTCCAACCCCCTGCTCCAGCAGGAGATCCTTACCGAATCATATGGGAAGGGATCCTGGGAGGTCATCTAGTCCAACCCCCTGCTCCAGCAGGAGATCCTTACAGAATCATATTGGAAGGGACCCTGGGAGATCATCAAGTCCAACCCCCTGCTCAAGCAGGGGACCCTCACAGAATCATAAAGTAACAGAGTTGGAAGGGACCTTGGAGGTCATCTAGTCCAATCCCCCCTCACCCAAGGAAGAAAGAAAAAAGAAAGAAAGAGGAAGGAAAGGAAAGGAAGAGAAGAAAGAAAGAAAGAAAGAAAGAAAGAAAGAAAGAAAGAAGAAAGGAAAGAAAGAAAGAAAGAAAGAAAGAAAGAAAGAAAGGAAAGGAAAGTAAGAGAGGAAAGAAAAAAGAGGAAGGAAAAGAAAGGAAAGAAAGAAAGAAAAAAAGAAGAAAGAAAGAAAGAAAGGAGGAGAGAAAAGGAAGGCGAGAAAAAGAGAAGGGAGAGATAGGGAGAAAGGAGAGAGAGAAAGACACAGAAACAGAAAGAGGGAGAGAGAAAGAACGAGAAACAGAAGGAGAGAGAGAAGCAGAAAATCAGCAAAAACAGAATGAGAGAGAGGGAGAATTAGAGAGAGAAAGAAAAAAGAGAAGGGGAGGAGAGAGGGAAAGAGAAAAAGAGAGAAAGAGAAAGGGAGAGCAAGAAAGGAGGGAGAGAAGAAGAAGAAAGAGAAGGAGAGGGAGAGAGTAAGAAAGAGAAAGAGAAAGAGAGAGAAAAGCAGAAAGAGAAAGAGAGAATGTGAAAAAGAGAGAGAGAAAGAGAAATGGGCTAGGGTCCCAAGGGGTTGGACTAGAAGACCTCGCAGGTCCCTTCCAATTCTCCCATTTTGTCCTGTTAAAAAGAGAGAGAGAGAGAGAGAGAGAGAGAGAGAGAGAGAGAGAAAGAAAGAAAGAAAGAAAGAAAGAAAGAAAGAAAGAAAGAAAGAAAGAAAGAGAAGGGGGGTCAACAGAGACCCTCCTGGAAGGGCAGGATGGGCCCCGGGATAAGAGGGGTCCTTTGGGCTGAGGGGCACCCGCCCCCTCCTCCAGAGCGCTCTGCACATGCTCAGGGGTTCATCTTCCTCATATACAAATGAGCCGCTTTTCTTTGTGGCGGGTTTTTTTTATTGCTGACTGAGCGCAATCAAAAGAAGAGAATTAAGGAGGGGGGGATTTAAAGACCCCCTCCCCTCAGAAAACGTAGACCCTCGAACCCGAGACCAGGGCAAAGATGGCGGCCATCTTTGAGCCATTTCAGAGGTTCAATTCCTCACTCTAGACATGTCACTAAGCGAGACGGGTTTTTCAGTGCCGTTGTAATGTCGAACGGTCGTTAAAAGAACCAAGGACTACTTCAACCAACGCCCTGAAGGCAGACACTTCCCCCTGCTTGGGACTACAGACCCCATCTTCCTTCTGGCAGGGGACGATGGGAGTTGTAGGCCAACCCATCCAGAAGGAAGACGGTAATAAAGGTCTGCTTGTCATTCTTGCGGAGGGGGGGGAGAGAATTTTGAACCCCCCACCCCAAATCTAAAGTCAATACAGGCAGTCCTCGACTTACGACCACGTCGGCCCCACATTTCAGTCATTAAGTGAGACATTCCTAAGGGGGAGTTTTGCCCGGGTTTCACCAAACCGTCCTCGTCCCGGTTGGTAAGTGAATCGCTGCCCTTGATAATGTCGGTTGCCCCGGTCGGTAAGTGGAACCAACTTTGCACATCGGTCGCTAAAGGGAATCACGTGACTCCCCGGCCGTCATAAGTACGAGTCGGTGTCGAGTGACTCTAATTTCAATGCCGTCAGCCCCGGGACATTGCAACCGTCGTAAGTACGAATCGGTTGTCGAGCGACTGATTGTCGATCACCTCAGCCCCCGGGAGATGACGACCGTCGTAAGTACGAGTCGGTTGCCAAGCATCTCAATTTCGATGACCTGACCTTAGGGATGGGGCTGCGACGGTCGTCAGGGCAAAAACGGGTCCTGAGTCCCTCTTTTTCAGGGCCTTTGTCACTTGGACACTAACTGGACCGTCGTAAGTCCGAGGACTACCTTTAGGGCGTCCTCCAAGCTCTGGGCACGGGCGCCATCTTCTTTTCAGACCCCTATCTGGTGTGGCGAGTGTGAATTCCACAGATGGGGAAGACTCCCCCCCCCTTTTTTCCCAGGAGCAGGCAGATGGTGTTCGGAGTCCCCTGGACACCCACCCCCCTAATTCCCGCCGGAATTAGGTCAAAGCCACCCTCCCCCGCGCCCCCTCCCTCACCCCTCCCAAGCCGTTAATCGGATTGGACGTCGAGCCGATCACCAGATCACCAAATCCTCAAGCTGGGGACAATGAGCTTTGTAGTCTGTGGAGGTTGGGTGGGCCAACAGAGCAAGTCAGTGGTGAGGGGGGGGTCCCTCGCTGTCTCCCCGACGCCGTCTCGGGCTGTGGACTTTGCAGATCTGGTGGCAGGGAGTCCCCTAGGCTCCAGGGAGCGGTCCCTCCTTAGCTAGGTAGATAGGACATAGAAGCACAGAGTTGGAAGGGACCCTGGAGGTCATCCAGTCCAACCCCCTACTCAGGCAGGAGACCCTTCCAGAATCATGGAATAACTGGGTAGGAAGAGACCTCGGAGGTCATCTAGTCCAACCTCTTGTTTGAGCAGGAGAGACCCTTCCAGAATCATAGGATAACAGAGTTGGAAGGGGTCTTGGAGGTCATCTAGTCCAACCCCCTACTCAGGCAGGAGACTGTTATCATAGAATAACAGAGTTGGAAGGGACCCTGGAGGTCATCCAGTCCAACCCCCTGCCCGAGCAGGAGACCTGGACAGAATCACGGAATGACAGAGTCGGAAGGGACCTCGGAGGTCATCTAGTCCGACCCTCTGCTCGATTTACAGAATTACAGAATGGGTTGGAAAGGACGTTAGAGGTCATCTAGTCCAACCCCCTGCTCAAGCAAGGAGACCCTTACAGAATCATAGAAGGATAGACCTTTACAGAATAACAAGAGTTGGAAAGGACCTTGGGGGGTCATCCAGTCCAGCCCCCTGCTCCAGCAGGAGACCCTGCCTACAGAATGGTAGAATAAAAGAAGGGACCCTGGAGGTCATCCAGTCCAACCCCCTGCTCCAGCAGGAGACCCTGACAGAATCATGGATGAACAGAGTTGGAAGGGACCACAAAGGTCCTCTAGTCCAGCCCCCTGCTCCAGCAGGAGACCCTACCTACAGAATCGTAGAATAAAAAAAGGGACCTTGGAGGTCATCTAGTCCAGCCCCCTGCTCAAGTAGGAGCCCCTTACAGAATCATGGAAAGATAGACCCTTACAGAATGGGAAAGAGTTGGAAGGGACCTTGGGAGGTCATCCAGTCCAGCCCCCTGCTCAAGCAGGAGACCCTACGCAGATAGTCCTCGACTTACAACGGTTCGTTTAGCGACCGCTCCAATGACCACGGCCCTGAAAAACGTGACTGGCGACCGTTGTTCACAGCGGCGACCGTCGCAGCATCTCCCATGGCCACGTGATCCAAATTCAGACCCACGGCCACTGACTCACATTTACGACGGTCGCAGTGGCTCGGGCTCCTGGCCATCCCCTTTTAACGACCTTCTGCCAAGGAAAGTCCACCGGCGATGCCGGATTCTCTTAGCGCCGGTGGGAAGGAGGATCGCGAACGGGGGCATAATGCAAGACTTAACATATGTCTCGCTTAGCGACGGAAATGTTGGATCCAGTTGCGGTCGGAAGCCCAGGACTGCCTATGTAACAATGGGCCTAAGGGCAGCATATATAAGAAGATATAAGAATGAAATATTTAGTATTTAGAAGTTCCGAATTTTGATCACGTGACCCCGGGATGCTGCGACCGTCGTAAATACGAGTCGGTTGCTCAGCGTCTGAATTTTTATCCCATGACCCTAGGGATGGCTGCAAAGGTCATAAGGGCGACACACAGTCATAAATCCCACTGTAGTTTCAAACGGTCACTAAATGAACCGTCGTAACTCAAGGACTGTCTCAAATCGTGCTGTGTTGTGGATAACCTGGAAAATGCCTGTTAGTTTTTCCCTTGATGTCGTTGTAGCAAGGAGAGTCCTGTTACTCCATAAAACCCCAAAATCAAGAGAAGTCTAATAATGGGAAGTCCTCGACTTACGACGATTCGCTTAGTGACTGTTAGAACCTCTAACGGCGCTGAAAAAAAAGAGACTTTCGCCTGGTGTTTCACGTGTTTGATTTGATTTAATTTAATTTGATTTAATAATTTTTAATTGAACGTAACTGAAATTAATTTAATTTTTAACTTCACATGACTTTAATTTAATTTAATTTAATTTAACTGGAATTAAATACATTTAATGTTTGTTAACATACCTTAACAATTTGATTTTGATTTGATTTGATTTAATTTAATTTAATAATTTTTAACTGAACATAACTGAAATTAATTTAATTTTTAACTTCACATGACTTAACTAATTTACTTTAATTTAATTTATTTAACTGGAATTAAATTAATTTAATTTTTAACTTAACATACCTTAAACATTTGATATAATTTAATTTAATTTAATAATTTCAATTGAACCTGAAATTACATTAATTTAATTTTTAACTTCACAACTTAACTAATTTAATTTAATTTCTAACCGAAATTAATTTAATTTAATTTTTAACTTAACAACTTAGTCACTGAATTTAATTTCCCATGATTTCTCATTTAATTTAACTGAATTTCTAACTGAACTTAATTTAATTTTTAACTTAACAACTTAGCAATTTAATTTAATCCTTTATTTTTTAACTTAACGTGACTTACCTTCCGTTAATTTAATTTAATCTTTTTGCTGGACGTCGGAACTTCACAACTTCGTTTAATTGAATTCATTTCATTTTTAACTTAACCTAACTTCACCAAATTTAAATTCTTAACCCAACTTAATTGCCAACGGCACTACCAGACTTAGCTCGGTTTTAAGCTGGCATTGGAAAAACTTCAAATCCATCCCCCAGGGTATCAATAATAATAATAGTAGTAGTAGTAGTAGTAGTAGTAGTAGTAGTAGTAGTAGTAGTAGTAGTGGTAGTAGTCGTAATAATAATAAAGTTGGAAGGGACCTTGGGGGTCATTGAGTCCAACCCCCTGCTCAGGCAGGAAACATAGTAATAATAATAATAATAATAATAATAATAATAATAATAATAATAATAATAATAATAATAATGTTGGAAGGGATCTTGGAGGTCATCTAGTCCAACCCCCTGCTCAGGCAGGAAACATAATAATAATAATAATAATAATAATAATAATAATAATAATAATAATAATAATAAAATTAGAAAGGAACCTTGAAAGTCATCTAGTCCAATCCCCTGCTCAGACAGGAAATAATAATAATAATTAGTAATCATAATAATCATAATAATAAAGTTGGAAGGGACATTGGAGGTCATCTAGTCCAACCCCCTGCTCAGGTAGGAAACAACAACAATAACAACAATAATAATAAAGTTGGAAGGGACCTTGGAGGTCATCTAGTCCAACCCCCTGCTCAGACAGGAAATGTAATAATAATAATAATTAATAATCATAATAATCATAATAATAAAGATAGAAGGGACTTTGGAGGTCATCTAGTCCAACCCCCTGGTCAGGCAGGAAACAACAACAACAACAATAATAAAGTTGGAAGGGACCTCGGAGGTCATCCAGCCCAACCCGCTGCTCAGGCCGGGCACCCTATCCCATTTGGGACGAACGGCCACCCAGTCTCTCCTTCAAAACCTCCCGCGTTGGAGCCTTCCCCGCTTCTGGAGGCGGGTAGTCCCGCCGGTGACCTGTCCTCGCCGTCCGGAAGCTCCATCCTTAGCTCCAGGTGGCTTCAGATAGACTGCGCCCCGCCCTGCAGGAGGAGGCTTCGTAGCCGTGCGGAAGGGAGCCGGGACGGGGACGGGGACGGGGGGGATTGCGCGGGATCGGTCACAGACCTCGGGTCCCTCTTTTTTCCCGCCCCCCCCCCCTGCAGGTGCAACACCCAGGACTACATCTGGCACAAGGGTCTCAGGTGCGAGTCCATCGTGACCGACTTCCAGGTGATGTGCGTGGCGGTGGGGTCGGCCGCCCTGGTGGTCCTGCTCCTCTTCATGATGACCGTGGTCTTCGCCAAGAAGCTCTACCTGCTCAAGACGGAGAACCTGAAGCTGCGGAAGAGCAAGTGAGTGGGAGGGGAGGGGCTCCACCCCCCCCAAAGGGACCCCCCCTCCTTCCTTCCTTCCTTCCTTCCTTCCTTCCTTCCTTCCTTCCTTCCTTCCTTCCTTCCCTCTCCTCCCTCCCTTTCCTTCATCGCTTCCTCCCTCCCCTGCTCCCTTGTGCCCTCCCTCCCTTTTTTCCTTCCCTCCTTCCCTCTCCTTCTTTCCTTCCTTCCTTCCTTCCTTCTTCCCTGCCCCCCTCCCCTGCTGCCTTGTGCCCTTCCTCTCTTCCCTCCCTCGCTTCCTTCTTTTTTCCCCTCCCTCTCTCCCGCCCTCCTTGCCTCTCCTCCCTCCCTCTCCTTCCTTCCTTCTTTCCTTCCTTCCTTCCTTCCTTCCTTCCATCCCTCCCTCCCTCCCTCCCCTTCCTTCCTACCTTCTTCCTTTTCTTCTTCCTTCCTTCCTTCCTTCTTCCTTTTCTTCTTCCTTCCTTCCTTCCTTCCTTCCCTCCCTCTCCTTCTTCCCTCCCTGCCTCCCCTGGTCCCTTGCACCCTTCCTCTCCTCCCTTGCTCCTTCTCCTTCCTTCCTTCCTTCCTTCCTTCCTTCCTTCCTTCCTTCCTTCCTTCTTCCATCCCTCCCTCCCTTCTTCCCTCCCTCCTTCCCCTGATCCCTTGCACCCATCCTTCCGCCTTGCTCCTTCTCCTTCCTTCCTTCTTCTTTTCCTTCTTCCTTAATCCTCCCTCTTCTGCCCTCCCTCCTTCCCCGATCCCTTGCACCCTATCTCCTCCCTTGCTCTTCTCCTTCCTTCCTTCCATTCCTTCCTTCTTCCTTTCCTTCCTTCTTCCCTCCCTTCCTTCTTCCCTCCCTCCTTCCCTGATCCCTTGCACCATCCTCTCCTCCCTTGCCCTTCTCCTTCTTCCATTCCCTCCTTCCTTCCTTCCTTCGCATTCCATTCATCCTTCTCTTCCTTCTCCTTCCTTCTCCTTTCTTATTCATTCCTTCTTCCTTCCCTCCCTATCCTTCTTCCCTCCATCCTTCCCCGGTCCCTTGCACCATTTCTCCGCCCTTGCTCTCCTCTCTTCTTCTTTCCATCCGTCCTTCCCTTCCTTCCTTCCTTCCCTCCCTCCCTCCCTCTCCTTCTTCCCTCCCTCCTTCCCCGGTCCCTTGCACCGTTCTTCTCCTCCCTTGCTCCCTCTCCTTCCTTCCTTCCTTCCTTCATTCCTTCCTTCCATCCTTCCTTCCTTCCCTTCCTTCCTTCCTTCCATCCCTCCCTCCCCTTCCTTCCTACCGTCTTCCTTTCCTTCTTCCTTCCTTCCTCCTCCGCTGCCTTGCACCCTCCCTCTCCTCCCTCCCTCCCTCCCTCGCTTCCTTCCTTCCTTTTTCCCTCCCTCCCTCCCCTGTTTCCTTGCAGCCTCCCTCCCTCCCCTCCCTTTCTCCCCTCCCTCCCTCCCTTTCTCTCTTCTTTCATCCCTCCTTCTCCTTCCTCCTCCTGCTTTCCCCTCAACAACAACCTTGCGAGGTGGCTTGGTCTGAAAGAGAGAGAGAGAGAGAGAGGGAGGGAGGGACTGGCCTAAAGTCACCCCCCCAAGCTACCCCCGCCGGGGGGGGGTGACCCCTGCAGTCAGATACCAATAAGACCCCCCCCCTCGCTTAAGGCACCGGAGCCGGCAGGCCGATGTTCCCCTGGTCCGCAGCTGCCCGTCGTGACGTTTACGCCCGGACGGCCTTTCGGAGGACACAGTCGGCCGTTGTGTGGGACAAAACCGCACAACCGCTTCCAAAGGCTGGGCGGGTTCTCCTTTGGGGGGGGAGTCATCTCCAAGGGCAGCCCCAGAGACAGAGAGAGCGGTAGCAGTCCAGCCGAGGGGGGGTCATCAAAGTGTGGATTGCGGTCTGCAGGGCCTCGTCCTGGCCTACAACGGGTTGTATGGGGTGCCTCAGTCCGGTTGAGGTTCCTCACCCGGTTCCTCGCCGGGGACCTTGTGGTTGTCACCGGGGATCACCGGGGACCTTGGGGGTTTCTTATGAGGGATCTTGTGGTTCCTCACCGGGGATCTTGTGGTTCTCACCAGGGACCTTGGAGTTTCTTACGAGGAATCTTGTGGTTCCTCACCGGGGATCTTGTGGTTCTCACCAGGGACCTTGGAGTTTCTTATGAGGAATCTTGAGGTTCCTCACCAGGGACCTTGTGGTTCTCACCAGGGATCATCGGGGACCTTGGGGTTTCTTATGAGGGATCTTGTGGTTCCTCATCAGGGACCTTATGGTTCTCACCGGGGATCATCGGGGACCTTGGGGTTTCTTACGAGGAATCTTGAGGTTCCTCACCGGGGATCTTGTAGTTCTCACCAGGGACCTTGGAGTTTCTTACGAGGAATCTTGAGGTTCCTCACCGGGTATCTTGGGGTTCTCACCAGGGACCTTGGAGTTTCTTACGAGGAATCTTGAGGTTCCTCACCGGGTATCTTGTGGTTCTCACCAGGGACCTTGGAGTTTCTTACGAGGAATCTTGAGGTTCCTCACCGGGTATCTTGTGGTTCTCACCAGGGACCTTGGAGTTTCTTACGAGGAATCTTGAGGTTCCTCACCGGGGATCTTGTAGTTCTCATCAGGGGCCTTGGAGTTTCTTACGAGGAATCTTGAGGTTCCTCACCGGGGATCTTGTGGTTCTCACCAGGGACCTTGGAGTTTCTTACGAGGAATTTTGAGGTTCCTCACCGGAGATCTTGTAGTTCTCACCAGGGACCTTGGAGTTTCTTACGAGGAATCTTGAGGTTCCTCACCAGGGACCTTATGGTTCTCACCGGGGATCATCGGGGACCTTGGGGTTTCTTACGAGGAATCTTGAGGTTCCTCACCGGGGATCTTGTAGTTCTCATCAGGGACCTTGGAGTTTCTTACGAGGAATCTTGAGGTTCCTCACCGGGGATCTTGTAGTTCTCACCAGGGACCTTGGAGTTTCTTACGAGGAATCTTGAGGTTCCTCACCGGGTATCTTGGGGTTCTCACCAGGGACCTTGGAGTTTCTTACGAGGAATCTTGAGGTTCCTCACCGGGTATCTTGTGGTTCTCACCAGGGACCTTGGAGTTTCTTACGAGGAATCTTGAGGTTCCTACGGGATCTGTGGTTCTCACCAGGGACCTTGGAGTTTCTTACGAGGAATCTTGAGTTCCTCACCGGGGATCTTGGGTTCTCATCAGGGACCTTGGGAGTTTCTTACGAGGAATCTGAGTTCCTCACCGGGATCTGTGGTTCTCCACCAGGGGAACTTGGGTTTCTTACGAGGAATCTTGAGGTTCCTCACCGGGGATCTTGTAGTTCTCACCAGGGACCTTGGAGTTTCTTACGAGGAATCTTGAGGTTCCTCACCAGGGACCTTATGGTTCTCACCAGGGATCATCGGGGACCTTGGGGTTTCTTACGAGGAATCTTGAGGTTCCTCACCGGGGATCTTGTAGTTCTCATCAGGGACCTTGGAGTTTCTTACGAGGAATCTTGAGGTTCCTCACCGGGGATCTTGTGGTTCTCACCGAGGATCATCGGGGACCTTTGGGTTTCTTATGAGGAATCTTGAGGTTCCTCACCAGGGATCTTGTAGTTCTCACCAGGGACCTTGGAGTTTCTTTCGAGGAATCTTGAGGTTCCTCACCAGAGATCTTGTAGTTCTCACCAAGGACCTTGGAGTTTCTTATGAGGAATCTCGAGGTTCCTCATCAGGGACCTTGTGGTTCTCACCGAGGATCATCGGGGATCTTGGGGTTTCTTACGAGGAATCTTGAGGTTCCTCACCAGGGACCTTATGGTCGCTCACCGGGGACCTTGTGGTTCTCACCGGGGACCCTGTGGTTGCTCACTGAGGACCTTGGGGTACCTCACCATCTCCTGAGTTTCTCAACTCAACCTTTGACCTTCTCCCATCCCTCTCCTGGACTACTAGACCACCAAGGTCCCTTCCAATTCTTCTGTTCATCTCTAATGCATCTCCTTCCTTCCTTCCTTCCTTCCTTCCTTCCTTCCTTCCTTCCTTCCTTCCTTCCTTCCTTCCTTCCTTCCTTCCTTCCATCTTCTCCGCCTCGATAACTCTGGAGCTAAACCTCCATCCATCTTCCCAGGTGTCGTCTTCTTCTTCTTCTTCTTCTTCTTCTTCTTCTTCTTCTTCTTCTTCTTCTCCTCCTCCTCCTCCTCCTCCTTCTTCTCCTTCTCCTTCTCCTCCTTCTCCTTCTCCTTCTCTCCTCCTCCTCCTCATCGTTAATAATAATAATAATAATAATAATAATAATAATAATGTTGGAAGGGACCTTGGAATGTCCTTCTTCTTCTCCTTCTCCTCCTTCTCTTTCTCTTTCTCCTCCTCCTCCTTCTCCACCACCTCTTCCTTCTTCTTCTTCTTCTTCTTGATCTTCTTCTTCTTCTTCTTCTTCTCCTCCTCCTCCTCCTTCTCCTTCTCCTCTCCTTCTCTCCTCCTCCTCCTCCTCATCATTAATAATAATAATAATAATAATGTTGGAAAGGACCTTGGAATGTCCTTCTTCTTCTTCTCCTCCTCCTTCTCTTTCTCTTTCTCCTCCTCCTCCTTCTCCACCACCTCTTCCTTCTTCTTCTTCTTCTTCTTCTTCTTCTTCTTCTTCTTCTTCTTCTTCTTCTTCTTCTCCTCCTCCTCCTTCTCCTTCTTCTCCTCTCCTTCTCTCCTCCTCCTCCTCCTCATCGTTAATAATAATAATAATAATAATAATAATAATAATAATGTTGGAAGGGACCTTGGAATGTCCTTCTTCTTCTTCTCCTTCTCCTCCTCCTTCTCCTCCTCCTTCACCACCCTTCTTCTTCTTCTTCTTCCTCTTCTTCTTCTTCTTCTTCTTCTTCTTCTTCTTCTTCTTCTTCTTCTTCTTCTTCTTCTTCTTCTTCTTCTTTTTCTTCTCCTCCTCCTCCTCCTTCTCCTTCTTCTCCTCTCCTTCTCTCCTCCTCCTCCTCATCGTTAATAATAATAATAATAATAATGTTGGAAGGGACCTTGGAATGTCCTTCTTCTTCTTCTCCTTCTCCTTCTCCTTCACCACCTCCTCTTCCTTCTTCTTCTCCTCCTCCTCCTCTTTCTTTCTCTTTCTCCTCCTCCTCCTTCTCCTTCACCACCTCCTCTTCCTTCTTCTTCTTCTTCTTCTTCTTCTTCTTCTTCTTCTTCTTCTTCTTCTTCTTCTTCTTCTTCTTCTTCTTCTCCTCCTCCTCCTCCTCTTCCTCCTCCTTCTTCTCCTTCTCCTTTTTCTGCTTCGCTGCTCTCAGCCCTGCTCCACCAGAGGAGACGCTTCCAACACAGCTGTTAGCAATGCAGGAGATCCCTGGAGATCCATCTTCTCGGGTGTCTGATTTATGGACGGACCTTCTGTTGGGCAGGGCGCCAAGTTGGCCCTGGGTGAGATGGAGAAGCTGGGTTGTTGATGGCTGGTTTGGTCCTCCAGCTATCAATCTCCCGGATTAATTGTCCCCTCCGTTCCGCCCAGGAGTTGGAACGTGCGTTCCTCTCCGAGAAGCAGAACCTTACAACCAACTTGCCAAGAGAAAAGAAATGAGGAAGGCCAACGATGACGTTGGGTCCGGTTGACCAACGTGGGGATGGACCATCCGCCACATTGGGGAGGGCGCCTGGGTCCGATCTAGGTGCGCCAGAACGTTGGAGATGCAGCGTTCGACGACTGAAAACAGCCGTCAAGGAAGGCTCACGCCGAAAGCTGGATTGGGTCAGGAGTTAAAGTAGAAAGATAGAAACCAGGAGACTGGGAATTCTAGTCCCGAATTAGACAGGAAAACCGGCTGGGCGATGTTCGGCCAATCACCAGGAGAGAATGAATCCTAGTCCCTCTTTGGCATAAAATTGGGCTCGCCGGGAGACTGGAAGGTCTAGTCCCACCTTAGACGTGAAAGCTGGCTGAGTGACTTTGGGCCAGTCACTGGGAGACTGGGAATTCTAGTCCTGCCTTAAGCATGAAAGCAATTGGATGACTTTAGGTCAATCACCGGGAGTTGGTGAGTTCTAATCCTGCCTTAGAGGTAAAAGTTGACGGGGTGACTTTGGGCGGATCACCGGGAGACTGGGAGTTCTAGTCCTGCCTTAGACAGTCGTTAAGTGAGGGCTGCGTGGATAGGGAGCTAGACAGAGTTGCACGGAAGGTCTTACAGGGGGGAGGCAGCGTTCTGTTCCCCAGCATTTGGGGTGCTCACTTGCTCCCCCCCCCAGCCCGTTGCACATCTGAGCCACCCCTCTTGGCAGATCAGAATCAGAAGAGAGTTGGAAGGGACCCTGGAGGTCATCTAGTCCAGCCCCCTGCTCAAGCAGGAGCCCCTGACAGAATCATAGAATGGCAGGGCTGGAAGGGACCCTGGAGGTCATCTAGTCCAGCCCCCTTCTCAAGCAGGAGACCCTGACAGAATCATAGAATGGCAGGGTTGGAAGGGACCCTGGAGGTCATCTAGTCCAACCCCCCCACTCAAGCAGAATTTCCTTACAGAATCATAGGATAGAGCTGGAAGGGTCCTCGGAGGTCATCTAGTCCAGCCCCCTGCTCAAGCAGGAGCCCCTGACAGAATCATAGAATGGCAGGGTTGGAAGGGACCTTGGAGGTCATCTAGTCCAACCCCCTGCTCAAGCAGGAGACCCTGACAGAATCCTAGAATAACAGAACTGGAAGGGACCCTGGAGGTCATGTAGTCCAGCCCACCCCCCCGCCCCCGCTCAAGCAGAATTTCCTTACAGAATCATAGAATGGCAGGGCTGGAAGGGACCCTGGAGGTCATCTAGTCCAGCCCCCCCCCGTTCAAGCAGAATTTCCTTACAGAATCATAGAAGGATAGAGCTGGAAGGGTCCTTGGAGGTCACCTAGTCCAGCCCCCTGCTCAAGCAGGAGCCCCTGACGGAATCATAGAATGGCAGGGTTGGAAGGGACCTTGGAGACCATCTAGTCCAACCCCCTGCTCGAGCAGGAGCCCCTGATGGAATCATAGAATGGCAGGGTTGGAAGGGACCTCGGAGGTCATCTAGTCCAGCCCCCCGCTCAAGCAGGAGCCCCTGACGGAATCGTAGAATGGCAGGGTTGGAAGGGACCTGGGAGGTCATCTAGTCCAACCCCCTAGTGGCCGTCCGGTCCCTTCTTAACAACGTCTAGGGAGGAAGCCCCTCAAGAGGTGGGGAGTGTCTCCCCCCCCCGCCTCCGGCTTCCCAGACTCCTGAGGTCCAGATTTGGGGTGCCAGACAGCAGCCCCCAAATCCTGTGTGTGTGTGTGTGTGTGTGGGTGTGTGTGTGTGTGTGTGTGTAAAATCCTTCTGCTCTGACAGCCTCCCCCTCCCTCCTATCGCCTGGCGAAGGGGTGAGGACTTGAGATGGCCCCACAGGCGCTCCGGGCATAGCAAGGGACGAATCCCCATTCTTGTAAAGATCGTGGGAGCAACCTGCCCCCGGTTCCCCACCCCCGCCCCCCCTTTCCTCCTTTTCTTTCCGAACTGGCTAACAGATGCAAATGAGCTGTTGCACCCCCCCCTTGAGCCCCCCCCCAATGCACCCCCTCCCCGACCCCCAGTCCTCCTTTTGCAGAGCCTGGGAGAGTTTTCACAAAAGAGAGGTTTTTTTTTTTTTTTTTGCAAAGGGACTGGAGCAGATGGTGCATTGTCTTTACAGATGGGAGCAGGGGGGGGACGATGGGAGGGGGTGTCCCTGGGAAGATTCCAGCACTGGGGGGGGGAGTGAGTTGGGGTCAGAGGTCAGGGGGAGACAAAGCCGGCTGCGTGAATGGTGAAAGCTCTCGTTCCCACGGTGGGAGCCGTTCCCCCCCTTTCTCTTTTGGGGGTGAGGGGGGGGCTGCTTGGCCAGCAGGGTCTATTGGAGGCACCCCCCCTCCCCCCCATAGCTTGAATGCAAAGCTAGAAGGGTGGGCTGGGGTCTCCTTCCCCTCCGAAGGGATGTTTTCCAAACTTCCCCTTGTTTTTTTTTTTTTTTGCCAAGAGAAAAACGTGGGAGGTTTTCCTAAAAAAGGGGGGGGTGTTGGGGGGAATCAGGAAAGGGGGGAAAAAAACTCCCCCCCCCCAGGAAAGGGGGGCATTTGAGAAAGACCCAGCCCCTCCCAAAGACATTTGGGCAATGGAGACGATGTTTCAACACCTCGACGATGTTTCAACACCTCGACGTAGGGCCCGGACGGAGCCCCAAATTTCAGCCACTAGGCGAGACGGTCGCGAAAAAGAATGCCCGGCCCCGTTTTACGACCCTTCTCGCCCCCGTTGTTCCCCGCGCCGGTTCTTAAGTGAGTCCCACAGTCATTAGGTGAACCTGGCTATTGGCTTTAGCGCAGTGGTTCTCAACCTTTTTAATGCCGTGACCCCCAACCGGTCCTAAGTCGAGGACTACTCAACCGGTCGTAAGTCAAGGACTACTCAACCGGTGCAGCACCGTTTGCAGACTGGGACTTTTGGCGGGCTCAGCAGGGCAGAGACAGCCTGGACAATTCCTATTGGCTTTGGAAAGCCAATAGAATTAGACTCTATTCAAGAGAGTCTATTTGATTGGCTTTCCAAAGCCAATAGAATAAAAGGGAGGAGCACAGCTAAGGAAAAGGGGAAAAAAAATGGCGGACAGCCTTGTTTGGCGACCCCCGTGAAATGGTCGTTCGACCCCAAATGGGGTCCCCACCCACAGGTGGAGAACCGCTGGTTTAGCGTCTCGGAATCCTATTGGCTTTAGCGTCTCGGAACGGCCGTCATAAGTAGGAAGCGATTGCCGAGCGTCTGCATTTTGATCATTTCGTAAGCAAAAAAAGAAAGGAAGGAAGGAAAGAAGGGAAGAAAGAAATCAGGCAGGAAGGAAAGAGAAAGAAAAGAAGGAAAGAAAGAAGGGAGGAGAGAGAGAACGAAAAAGAGAGAAGGAAAACAAGAGAAACACAGAAAGAAAGAAAAAAGAAGAGAAAGTTAGAAAGAAGTGAGAGAAAAAGAAAGAACCAGAGAAAGAAAGAAAAACAGAAAAATAGAGTGAGAAAGAAAGAGAAAGAAAGGAAGAGCGAGAGCAAGGAAGGAAGGAAGGAAAGATAGAAAAAAGCAGGAAAGAAAAGGAAAGAAAGAAAAAGAAGGAAGGAAGAAAAGAAAAGAAAAAAGGAAGGAAAGAAAAAGAAAAATCAGGCAGGAAGGAAAGATAAAGAAAAGAAGGAAAGAAGGAAGGAGAAAGAAAAAGAGAAAGGAAAAGAGAGAAGGAAACCGAGAGAAACAGAAAGAAAGAGAAAAAGAAGAGAAAGAAAGAAAGAAGAGAAAGGGAGAAAAAGAAAAAGAAAGAACCTGAGAAAGAAAAAAAAACAGAAAAATAGAGTGAAAGAAAGAAAGAGAGAGAAAGACAGGAAGGAAAAAGTGAGAGCAAGGAAGGAAGGAAAGAAAGAAAGAAAGCAGGAAAGAGAAAGAAAAGGAAGGAAAGAAGGAAAGAAAGAAAAAAGAAAGAAGAAGAAAGAGAAAGGGAGAAAGAAAGGAAAGAAGGAAGGAGAAATAAATAGAGAAATAGAAAGAAAGGAAAAGAATGAGAAAGGGAGAGACAGACAAAGATAAGAAAGAATGAAAGAAAGAAAGAAAAAGAGGAAGAAAAAAAGTAAAAAGTAAAATACAGAAAGAGAGGGAAGGAAGGAAGGAAAGAAAGGAAGGAAGGAAAGAAGAAAGGAAGGAAGAGCGAGAGCAAGGAAGGAAGGAAAGAAAGATAGAAAGAAAGCAGGAAAGATAAAGAAAAGGAAAGAAAAAGAAAGAAAGAAAGGGAGAAAGAAAGGAAAGAAGTAAGGAGAAATAAATAGAGAAATAGAAAGAAAAAATGAGAAAGGGAGAGACAAAAGATAAGAATGAAAGAAAGAAAGAAAAAGAGGAAGAAAAAAGGAAAAAGTAAAACACAGAAAGAGAGAGAGAAGGAAGGAAGGAAAGAAAGAAGGAAGGAAAGGAAGGAAGGAAGGAAGGAAGGAAGGAAGGAAGGAAGGAAGGAAGGAAGGAAGGAAGGAAGGACGGTAGGACGGTCCTAGACCTTGGAAAAAAACTTTGTTTTCCCCCATCCTTTCCTTTACACAAACACACCCGCAAGCACACACACACAAGCACAAGCACACAGCTCCAGCCCTGGGATCTCTGGGTGGTCTCCCATCCAATCCATACTAAGCCTTGAACCTTCTCAGCCCTCTAGAGACCAGCCGAGAAATGCCTTCCACCTCCTGGCATTTACCCTCCTTCGTCTCTCTCGTTCTCTCGCTCACCCTTCGCTCTTTTTCCCCGTGCAGATACCGAACCCCTTCGGAGCTACACAACGACAACTTCTCCCTCTCCACCATTGCCGAGGGATCGCACCCAAATGTAAGGAAATTTTGCGACACCCCGTGTAAGCACTCCCCCCACGCCCGTGCATTGGCTTACTATGATAACATTATATGTCAGGTAACGTGTCTTCTTGTCCTCTCCCGTCCTTTGGCATGCCTCCCGCCGTCTCCCCCCACCCCCTCCGCCTCCCCCCATCCCGTCTCCGCTGTCCCAAGCATGCTTGGCTTGGTTGCTGCTGCTCCCGGACCACCCCTGGGAGGCTGCACCCCCGGGCGGTCCCATCCGGGTTGCCAATGTCCGAACCTGGTCCAAAAAAAGTCGAGAAGGCTGCGGTACGATGAGAAGGCCGGCTGGAGCCTTTGTTGGTCGTCGGATTGATTTGATTCGGAGGCCACTGGAATCTTAGCGGTCCGGGAGGGCTCGCAAAGTGCAAACGAACAACTCGACAGGCTGACAGTGAGACAGGGACGAGAAACGGCAAAAACGGGGCGAGGACGACTGGCGGGAGGGGTGGGTGGGTCCCCCAGCCGGGCCCGTTTGCCTGCAGACGTTTCTTGACCCAACTAGATAACAGTGTCAGGATTAGAAGGGAGAGGGGTTCGTGGGGAGGAGGGGGAGGGGGAGGAGGAAGAAGAAGAAGAAGAAGAAGAGGAAGAGGAAGAAGAAGAGGAAGAGGAAGAGGAAGAAGAAGAAGAGGAAGAGGAAGAGGAAGAGGAAGAAGAAGAAGAAGAAGAAGAAGAAGAAGAAGAAGAAGAGGAAGAGGAAGAGGAAGAGGAAGAAGAGGAAGAGGAAGAGGAAGAGGAAGAGGAAGAAGAAGAAAGAAGAAGAAGAAGAAGAAGAAGAAGAAGAAGAAGAAGAAGAAGAAGAAGAAGAAGAAGAAGAAGAAGAAGAAGAAGAAGAAGAAGAAGACAACACCTGGGAAGATGGATGGAGGTTTAGCTCCAGAGTTATCAAGGCGGAGAAGATGGAAGGAAGGAAGGAAGGAAGGAAGGAAGGAAGGAAGGAAGGAAGGAAGGAAGGAGGAGGAGGAGGTGGAGGAGGAGGAAGAAGAAGAAAAAGACTATGGGGTCCTTGGTGCTCTCTGAGTTTGGTGGTTTTCTTGCAGATGTTTCAAGACCTATCCAGGGAACATCATCAGTGCTAGAAGTGAGGGGGGGGTTGTGGAGGAGGAGGAAGAGGAGGATAACGACGACAACGACAACTGTGGGGTCTTTGGTGCTCTCTGAGCTGGGTTGTTTACCTGCAGACATTTCATGACCCAACTAGATAACAGCATCCGTTTTAGAAGGGCTCGTGGAGGAGGAGGAGGAGGGGACAAGGGAGGAGGAGGACTGTAGGGTCCTTGGTGCTCTCTGAACTGGGTGGTTTTCTTGCAGACATTTCATGACCCAATTAGGTAACATTATCAGTGCTAGAAGGGATTGCATATAAATAGACAACGAACCCCCATCCCTTCTAGCACTGATGCTGTTCCCTAGTTGGGTCATGAAGCGTCTGCAAGAAAACCACCCAGCTCAGAGAGCACCCAGGTCGTCGTCGTCCTCCTCCTCCTCCTCTCTAGCATTGATGCTGTTACCTAGTTGGGTCACGAGACGTCTGCAAGGAAACCACCCAGCTCAGAGAGCACCAAGGACCTCACAGTCCTTCCTTCCTTCCTTCCTTCCTTCCTTCCTTCCTTCCTTCCTTCTTTTCTCCTCTTCCTCCCCTCTGCAAGCCCCCCCTCCCTTCTAGCACTGATGATGTTACCTAGTTGGGTCACGAAGCGTCTGCAAGGAAACCACCCAGCTCAGAGAGCACCAAGGACCACATCATCCATCCATCCATCCTTCCTTCCTTCCTTCCTTCCTTCCTTCCTTCCTTCCTTCCTTCCTTCCTTCCTTCCTTCCTTCTCTTCCCCCTCCTCCTCCCTTCTGCCACTGATGCTGTTACCTAATTGGGTCAAGAAACGTCTGCAAGGAACCCATCAAGCTCAGAGATCACCGAGGACCCCACAGTCCTTTTCCTCCTCCTCCTCCTCCTCCTCCTCCTCCTCCCCCCCCCCTACCACCGATTAGGTTCTCATGAAACGCCCGCAAGAAAACCAACAACTCAAGACCCCTCCGTTCCACCCGGAGCTACCAATATTCCCTTCTATCAATAAAGACACCCACCCAGGCGTGTTGAAGAACTATCCAACGGCCTGGGGGGCGTCATTTGGATCTTGGGGAGCACCCCATTCCAGAGGGCAATCACCTCAAAAAAAAAATATCCAGAGTACATTCAATGGCGGTATCTC
The DNA here is from genome assembly GCF_016545835.1 of Crotalus tigris. Classification (NCBI taxonomy): domain Eukaryota; kingdom Metazoa; phylum Chordata; class Lepidosauria; order Squamata; family Viperidae; genus Crotalus; species Crotalus tigris. The sequence continues at coordinate 337,778 of NW_024098380.1, forward strand.
AGCCATCGGGTTTTTTTTTTTTGGACCAAGCTCTACGACAGCCCTGGTAGGTTGGCTGGCTGGGTCGGAGGTCCCATCCCCACCAGCTTATGGGTCCCCGCATGACGTCGGCCCGCGAGCAACGCAGCAACGGTCTCCCACCCTTGTGTGTTTCCCCCGATGCACCCCTGGTCACAAGTGGCCCTTCAGAGCTTGTTGAAGGGGGTTGGCAGCGCAACGCCATCTGCCGGCACGCCCTATCGCTCCCGTCCGCTGGATGTGAAGGTGTCCTTCCTTTGTCCCCCAATTTTCCCACGCTCCTCGTCTGCTCTTAGCGGAACGAGTGAGCCCCCCTCTTTCTCAGCCGTTCTTCGGCTCACCTTGCTCTTCTCCTCGCTCTTCTTCCTGTGCTGGAGATCTTTCCCCCTTCCGTTGGACCTTAATACCAGTTGCACCCTATGTTCAGTTTGTAGCACCCTCTTTCTTTAAGGGTGTTTAGGAGAGGAAGCTGGGCCCGCCCAAAAACAGCATCCCACCAAATTTCGGCCGAGCTCACATGAAGCCTGCTTTAGGATTCTCTCTCCGAGGGCAATCCTCGACTGCCTCGGCAATTGTACCGGCTGAATTTCTGCCGAGCTCACAGGAAGCTTACGTAGGATTCTCGCGTCGAGGGCAATCCTCGACTGCCTCGGCAATTGCACCGGCTGAATTTCGGCCGAGCTCACAGGAAGCTTGCGTAGGATTCTCTCTCTGAGGGGAATCCTCGACTGCCTTGGCAATTGCACCGGGTGAATTTTCTGCCGAGCTCACAGGAAGCTTGCGTAGGATTCTCTCTCCGAGGGCAATCCTCAACTGCCTCGGCAATTGCACCGGGTGAATTTTCTGCCGAGCTCACAGGAAGCTTGCATAGGATTCTCTCTCTGAGGGCAATCCTCGACCGCCTCGGTGAATTTTCTGCCGAGCTCACAGGAAGCTTGCGTAGGATTCTCGCGTCGAGGGCAATCCTCGACTGCCTCGGCAATTGCCGCGGTTGAATTCCTCTGGCAGCTGCAGAGCTTCCTGTCTTAGGGATCCCGCCTTAGATTGAGGGATATGATCAATCCTAGGGGCTGTTTGGTGTCGGTCTCCCCCTTCCGGGTAGAATTGTGGTACTGTCCACCTTGAAAGCGAACGCCAAGGGAGGAAAACTGCGGGGTTGACTCTATTTGGGTTCTCCTGCACTTTACCCTAGCTAGGAACTCGCCAAACAGGTGGGACACCCCCTCCTCACCAGTAAGGGTCCCTGATACGAGGGTCTCTCCATAGCCTTCTCTGGGTTTGGCCCCACGTTGCCCATCTCGCCCTCCCCTGCCCCACTAGCTGTTCAAGTATGTAGACCAGTGGTTCTCAACCTTTTTAATGCCACGACCCCCAACCGGTCGTAAGTCGAGGACTACTCAACCGGTCGTAAGTCGAGGACTACTCAACTGGTGCAGCACCATTTGCAGAATGGGACTTTTGGCGGGCTGAGCAGGGCAGAGACAGCCTGGACCATTCCTATTGGCTTTGGAAAGCCAATAGAATTAGACTCTATTCAAGAGAGTCTATTTGATTGGCTTTCAAAAGCCAATACAATAAAAGGGAGTAGCACAGCTAAGGAAAAGGGGAAAAAAAATGGCGGACTGCGTTGTTTGGCGACCCCCGTGAAATGATCGTTCGACCCCAAATGGGGTCCCGACCCACAAGTTGAGAACCACTGATGTAGACCTTGGAATAGGAAGTGGGGTTCTCGCTCCCCCCGTCCGAGAGGTGGACTTTGCCCCCCCAGAATGACCAGCAAAGGCCGCACTGGGTGGGGGATTCTGGGAACTGAATTCTCAACATGTGAAGGACACGTGGTTTCGAGAGAACTTCCACCAGGAACATCCCCAGGGCCTCCTGACCAGCGCTGGTGGTGGTCAATGCTTGGATGGAGGCTACTGGTCTCCTACTCTCTACCTCTAAATCAGTGGTTCTCAACCTTTTTAATGCCGCGACCCCCAACCGGTCGTAAGTCGAGGACTACTCAACCAGTCGTATGTCGAGGACTACTCAACTGGTGCAGCACCGTTTGCAGAGTGGGACTTTTGGCGGGCTCAGCAGGGCAGAGACAGCCTGGACAATTTCTATGGGCTTTGGAAAGCCAATAGAATGAGACTCTATTCAAGAGAGTCTCTTCGATTGGCTTTCGAAAGCCAATAGAACAAAAGGGAGGAGCACCGCTAAGGAAAAGGGGGGAAAAAATGGCGGACTGCGTTGTTTGGCGACCCCCGTGAAATGGTCGTTCGACCCCAAATGGGGTCCCGACCCACAGGTTGAGAACCACTGCCCTAAATCGTGGGGGGAGGTAGTTTGGGAGAGCCTGGCCACCCCTCTTCAAGTCTACCCACCCCTCTTTTTCCCTTGGCACTGCCGTTGACGTGAACCCCTTCTCCTGGGCTCCATCTGTCTCCGTCTCCCCCCCCCCGTCTGCTTGTCTTCCGTCCTCCATCCGAGTTTGAGCTTGTCCGTCGTGGTGGGTGGCTGGGTGGTGATGGTGGTCCCCCACTGTGTCCATTGGGAACTTGGGAGTGGGTGCAGGAGGGTGAGGGCGGGTATTGGCTGCAGGAGGAGAGGGAAAGAGGGGAGAAGAGAGGGAAGGGAGGAGGAAAAAAAAGAAGAGGACGGAAGGGGAGAGGAGAGGGAAGAGGAGAAGAACTGAAGAGAGGAGAGGGGAAAGAAATGGAGAAGAGGAAAAAAAAGAGGATGGAAGGGGAGAGGAGGAGAAAAGAGGAGAGGCGAGGAGAACAGAAGAAAGAGGGGAGGGGAGGAGAGAAAAGGAGAGGAGAGGGAAGTGGAGTGGAAGAGGAGAGAAAAGGGGTAGGAGAAGAGAGGAGAAAAAAGGGAAGAGGATGGAAGGGGAGAGGAGGAGAAGAGAGGGAAGGAAATGGAGAAGAGAGGAGAAAAAAGAGGATGGGAAAGGAGGAGGAGAAAAGAGGAGAGGGAAGAAGAGGGGAGGAGAACAGGTGAGAGAAGGGGGAGGGGAGGAGAGAAAAAGAGGAGAGGGAAGTGGAGTGGGAGGAGAAGAGAGGAGAAAAAAAGGGAAGAGGACGGAAGGGGAGAGGAGGAGAGGAGAGGAGAGGAGAGGGAAGAGGAGAAGAACCGAAGAGAGGAGAGGGGAAGGAAATGGAGAAGAGGGAAAAAAGAGGATGGAAGTCGAGAGGAGGAGAAGAGAAGAGAGGAGAGGGAAGAGGAGAGGAAGAGAAGAGAGGAGAGGGGAAGGAAACGGAGAAGAGAGGAGAAAAAAGAGGATGGGGAAGGAGGAGGAGAAAAGAGAGGGAAGAAGAGGGGAGGAGAACAGATGAGAGAAGGAGGGGAGGAGAGAAGGAGAGGAGAGGGAAGTGGAGTGGGAGGAGAAGAGAGGAGGAAAAAAGGGAGAGGAAGGAAGGGGAGAGGAGGAGGAGAGGAGAGGGAAGAGGAGAAGAACCAAAGAGAGGAGAGGGGAAGGAAATGGAGAAGAGAAAAAAAAAGAGGATGGAAGGGGAGAGGAGGAGAAAAGAGGAGGAGAGAAGAGAGAGGGAAGGAGAGGAGAGGGAAGTGGAGTGGAAGAGGAGAGAAAAGGGGTAGGAGAAGAGGAGAAAAAAGGGAAGAGGACGGAAGGGGAGAGGAGGAGCAGAGAGGAGAGCGAAGAGGAGAAGAACCGAAGAGAGGAGAGGGGAAGGAAATGGAGAAGAGAGGAGAAAAAAGAGGATGGGAAAGGAGGAGGAGAAAAGAGAGGGAAGAAGAGGGGAGGAGAACAGGTGAGAGAAGGGGGAGGGGAGGAGAGAAAAAGAGGAGAGGGAAGTGGAGTGGGAGGAGAAAAAAGGGGAGAGGAAGGAAGAGGAGAGGAGGAGGAGAGGAGAGGAGAGGGAAGGGAAGAGGAGAGGAACAGAAGAGAGGAGAGGGGAAGGAAATGGAGAAGAGAGGAGAAAAAAGAGGATGGGAAAGGAGGAGGAGAAAAGAGAGGGAAGAAGAGGGGAGGAGAACAGATGAGAGAAGGGGGAGGGGAGGAGAGAAGGAGAGGAGAGGGAAGTGGAGTGGGAGGAGAAGAGAGGAGGAAAAAAGGGAAGAGGACGGAAGGGGAGAGGAGGAGAGGAGAGGAGAGGAGAGGGAAGAGGAGAAGAACCGAAGAGAGGAGAGGGGAAGGAAATGGAGAAGAGAAAAAAAAAGAGGATGGAAGGGGAGAGGAGGAGAAAAGAGGAGGAGAGAAGAGAGAGGGAAGGAGAGGAGAGGGAAGTGGAGTGGAAGAGGAGAGAAAAGGGGTAGGAGAAGAGGAGAAAAAAGGGAAGAGGACGGAAGGGCAGAGGAGGAGAAGAGAGGAGAGCGAAGAGGAGAAGAACCGAAGAGAGGAGAGAGGAAGGAAATGGAGAAGAGAGGAGAAAAAAGAGGCTGGGAAAGGAGGAGGAGAAAAGAGGAGAGGGAAGAAGAGGGGAGGAGAACAGATGAGAGAAGGGGGAGGGGAAGAGAGAAGGAGAGGAGAGGGAAGTGGAGTGGGAGGAGAAGAGAGGAGAAAAAAGGGGAGAGGACGGAAGGGGAGAGGAGGAGCAGAGAGGAGAGGAGAGGGAAGAGGAGAAGAACCGAAGAGAGGGGAGGGGGAGGAAATGGAGAAGAGAGGAGAAAAAAAGAGGATGGAAGGGGAGAGGAGGAGAAAAGAGGAGAGGAGAGGGAAGAAGAGGGGAGGAGAACAGATGAGAGAAGAGAGAGCGGAGGGGAGGAGAGAAAAGGAGAGGAGAGGGAAGTGGAGTGGAAGAGGAGAGAAAAGGGGTTGGATAAGAGGAGAAAAAAGGGAAGAGGACGGAAGGGGAGAGGAGGAGAAGAGAAGAGAGGAGAGGGAAGAGGAGAGGAACCGAAGAGAGGATGGGAAAGGAGGAGGAGAAAAGAGGAGAGGGAAGAAGAGGGGAGGAGAACAGGTGAGAGAAGGGGGAGGGGAGGAGAGAAAAAGAGGAGAGGGAAGTGGAATGGGAGGAGAAGAGAGGAGAAAAAAGGGGAGAGGAAGGAAGGGGAGAGGAGGAGAGGAGAGGAGAGGAGAGGGAAGAGGAGAAGAACCGAAGAGAGGAGAGGGGAAGGAAATGGAGGAGAAAAAAGAGGATGGGAAAGGAGGAGGAGAAAAGAGGAGAGGGAAGAAGAGGGGAGGAGAACAGATGAGAGAAGGGAGAGGGGACGGGAGGAGAGAAAAGGAGAGGGGAGTGGAAGAGGAGAGGAGGGAGAGGAGAAGAAAAGGGGAGAGGATGGAAGGGGAGAGGAGGAAAAAAGGAGAGGAGAGAAGGGAGGGGAGGGGAGGAGAGAAAAGGAGAGGAGAGGGAAGTGGAGGGGAAGAGGAGAGGGGAGGAAAGGGCAGGAAGGGAAAACAGGAGGGAAAGGGAGGGAAGGAGAAGAGAGGGAAGGGGAGCGGAAAAATAGGAAAGAAAATAGGACAGGAATGGAGCGAGGGAGGGAAGAAAGAAGGAAGGAAGGAAGGGGAAGAGAACAGAGGGAAGAAGAAAGGAATGGGGAGAGGAGGAAATGGAGGGAGAGAGGAGAGAGGGAAGAAAAAGGGGAGAGGAGGAGAGGAGAGGGAGGAAAGAAAGTAGGAACTGGAGAGGAGAGGAGAAGCAAAGAGAGGAGGGGAGGGGAGAGGAGGGAAAGGAGGAGGAGGAGAGGGAGGAAAGAAAGTAGGAAATGGAGAGGAGAAGAGAGGAAAGGAGAGGAGGGATGGAGGAATGGAGAGGAGGGGAGGGGAGAGGAAAGGAGAGGAAAGAAGGGAAACGAGAAGGAGGAGACGAGGGAGGAAAGAAAGTAGGAACTGGAGAGGAGAGGAGAAGCAAGGAGAGGAGGGATGGAGGAATGGAGAGGAGGGGAGAGGAAAGGAGAGGAGAGAAGGGAAACGAGGAGGAGACAAGAGGGAGGAAAGAAAGTAGGAAATGGGGAGGAGGAGAAGAGCAGAGAGGCAAGGAGAGGAGGGATGGAAAAATGGAAAGGAGGCGGGAGAGAAGGGAAAGGAGGAGGAGGAGGAGAGGGAGGAAAGAAAGTAGGAACTGGAGAGGAGAGGAGAAGAGAAGAGAAGCAATGAGGGATGGAGGAATGGAGAGGAGAGGAAGGAAGAGGAAAGGAGGAGGAGACAAGAGGGAGGAAAGAAAGTAGGAAATGGAGAGGAGAGGAGAGGAGAAGAGAGGCAAGGAGAGAAGGGAAACGAGGAGGAGGAGGAGAGGGAGGAAAGAAAGTAGGAACTGGAGAGGAGAGGAGAAGAGAAGAGAGGCAAGGAGAGGAGGGAAGATTGAATGTGGAGGAGAGGAGAGGAGAGGAGAAGAGAAGGGAAACGAGGAGGAGACAAGAGGGAGGAAAGAAAGTAGTAACTGTAGAGCAGAGGAGAAGAGAAGAGAAGCAAGGAGAGGAGGGCTGGAGGAATGGAGAGAGGAAAGGAGAGGAAAGAAGGGAGAAGAGAGGCGAGGAGAACAGAAGAGAGAGGGGAGAGGAGGGAAGAGGGGAGAGGGAAGTGGAGTGGAAAAGGGGTAGGAGAAGAGGAGAAAAAAGGGAAGAGGACGGAAGGGGAGAGGAGGAGAAGAGAGGAGGAGGCAAGGAGACCAGAGGGAGGAAAGAAAGTAGGAAATGGAGGGGAAGAGAGGCGAGGCAAAGAGAGGAAAGAAGGGCCAAGATGGGTCCAAGGAATAACTCAATGCATGGGCATATTCAGAACCACAATCCTAAGGCTGTGCACGGCTTCAGTTGCAAAAAAATGCACATTGATGGCATCTTTTGAAAGCAGCTCTGTCCTTCCCTGGAAGGAAAAACGGGCGCTACTTTCAGAGGTTGCAATGAATTTGCATGTTTGCCCTCCGAGGCCCCGTTTTCAACACCAAAAAGGAGAGGCCTGCCCGAGCCGCCGTACGATTTTTCCTGTTTTAGCCCTGCAGAGAGGCCTGCTTCGACAGACATTGGTTTAATCGTAGGTAGTTCCTCTCTCCTTCTTTGCTCTCGTTCCAGACCTCCGCCAAAGCGGGTCTCGGGGAAGTAGCTAAGTCACCCACCTGCAACGGATGGAGCGTCTGAGCGCAATTACGCGTCCATCCTGGCGAGAATACAGCAGACAGGCAGTCCTCGACTTACGAACGCAAGGGAGCCCCAAATTCCCATCGCTGGGCGAGACGGCGGTTAAAGGGAGCTTCGCCCCATTTGACGAACCGCTCTGGCCACAGTCGTTAAGCGAATCACGGCAGTTCTATTAGTTACATGAATCGGGCTTGCTCGTCCGAAGGTCGCAAAAGGGGATCACGTGAACTCCCCCCCCCCGGGGACACTGCGACCGTCATAAATACGAGTCTGTCGCCAAGTGTCTGAATTTTGACCAGGTGACCACAGGGATGCTGCAACGGTCGTTAAGTGTGAAAAATGGTCCTCGGTCACTTTTTTCACTGCTATTGTAATTTTGAACGGTCACTAATTGTCGCAAGTCGAGGACAAACTGTACTAAAGGCGTTCAACCAATTGAAGCCAGCTTTTTGGAGGAAAACCGCTAGGGCAGTGCTTCTCCATCTTGGCAATGTGAAAACGGGCGGATGTCGACTCCCAGAATTCCTCCGTCGGCCTGGAGAATGCTGGGAGTCGAAGTCGAGGCGTGTGGCTATGGCAGGATGGGCGTTCTCTTCTAAGCTGAGTTTCTCAACCTTCCCGACTTGAAAACGGACAGGCTTCAACTCCCAGAATTCCACCGTGGTTATGAGGAATTCTGGGAGTTGAAGTCCAGATGTCCTTTTAAGTTGCTGAGGTAGAGGTCCCGGTTGAAGGGACCGGGCGAATCCCGTACGGCAGCGTTTCTCAACGTTTGTGTGACGGCGACCCCCGTCACACGGACGCGGCGCGCATGCGCGGTGGCGCCCCCATGCGCAGCGCGCATGCGCACTGGCGCCCCCTGAGGGGGAAAAATGGCAGATCGCGTTGTTTGGCGATCCCCGTAAAATGGTTGTTCGACCCCAAATGGGGTCGCGACCCATAGGTTGAGAACCGCTGCTGTACGGACAAGGACACCCGTATCTCCCCGATTCTATTCCGACGACACCCGGAACGAACTTCTCTTTTTTCTCTCCTACTTCCCGCCACCCCCACCCCACCCCTCCTTCCATCCATTTAGGATGACCCCGGTGCCCCCCACAAGCTGCCGGACCCCTTGAAATCCTGCTTGAAAGACGAGGAAGCCTTTAACATTCAAAATTCCACCTCGCCCAAGCTGGATAACCGGAAAACGGTCAATCCGGACGATCCGGACGCGAACTGTTTGCAGAACAACTTGACTTGAAGATCGGAGGGGCCCGAGCCGGAGAAGAAGACGCCACGGGGCGACGGGCGGGGCGGGGGCGTTTGGGAAATAAAGGGAAGAACGAGCGAAATGAAAAGATTGCACGAAAGCCATGTCCTGTCCTCCCGAGCGCCATTTTTAATCTTTTTTTTTTCGATTGGGGGGGGCGGGGGTCTTCGTTAGGTTTTGTTGGTTTTTCTTCCCCCCCCCCTCCTCATCGCATGCTTTGATGTATTCGGTACGGAATAAAGGAAAGGAAAGGTCAATAAAGAAAAACACGGCTCGGAGACACACAATTGTGACGGCGTCCCGCCTCCCTCCCTCCCTCCCTAATGAGTGGTGTGCGTTGATTTTTGGGGTCTGTTCCCTGTTGTATATATGGCCTTTCCCCCACGCCCCCTCCCACCGCAGTGGTTTCTAACACTTTGCCGCGATTCGTCTCGTCTTTCGGTTTCGTTTTTCTAATTTGTACTTCACCTGGTCTTTTTTTCGGGGGGGGGGGGAGAAACCGGTTTTAAAAATGTGGGGGGAAAAAGTGTGAAGCTCTCGAGAGAATGATGACGACGACGATCAATAATAAACTTTTTTTTTTAAAGGGAGGGCCGTCGCATTGATCTCTTGCTGCCGAGAAATCGGGGTGGGGGGGGTTCTTTGGAAGTTGCGTGCAGAAAGGGGATGAAAAATGAACGAGAAATTAAAAATGAATGGCTTTTTTGGGGGGGAGGAAAATAATGTGAAGGGCCCCGGGGACTTTAGGCTGGGTGGGCTTCAGCGCCTAGAATTGCCCAGTGAGCGTGGAATTCTGGGAATTGAAGTCCACCCCTCTTAAAGCAGGCCGGCTGGGGGATTCTGGGAGTCGAAGTCCATCCATCCTAAAGCAACCTGGCTGGGGGATTCTGGAAGCTGAATTCCTCCTCTTAAAACATGCTGGCTGGGGGATTCTGGGAGTGGAAGTGCCCCCTTAAAGCATGCTGGCTGGAGGATTGTGGGAGTCAAAGTCCTCCTTTCTTAAAGCATGACTGACTGGGGGATTCTGGGAGTTGAAGTCCACCCCGCTTAAAGCATGGCGGCTGGGGGATTCTGGGAGTTGAAGTCCATTCATCTTAAAGCATGCTGGCTGGGGGATTCTGGGAGTTGAAGTCCTCCCCTCTTGAAGCATGCCGGCCAGGGGATTCTGGGAGTTGAAGTCCACCCCTCTTAAAGCATGGCGGCTGGGGGATTCTGGGAGTTGAATCCACCCCTCTTAAAGCATGGTGGCTGGGGTATTCTGGGAGTTGAAGTCCTCCCATCTTGAAGCATGCCGACTGGGGGATTCTGGGAGTGGAAGTCCTCCCCTCTTGAAGCATGCTGCCTGGCAAAATCCCGTGACCGTGGGGGGTTCTGGAATGTCCGAACTTTGAATCTGGGTTGTAGCCCAGGGAGGTCCGTCATAACTTGGAACGGTTGCTATGGAGTCAGTCATAAATGGAGGATTCTGGATACGGTTTCTGCCTAGACTTGCAAGGTCACCCCTGAAGAGAAGCAAAATATAGGCCACCGGCTCCCCCTTCTGGCTAGGTATGGAACAGCATGAAGAGAACGGCCGATTTGGTGAGATGGTTTTTGCTGGCAACTGCTCTAAATTGTCGACATTTCCGCTCCTACAAACTCCGTCTTAAGCACCATGGGAGTGGATGTCCCCAGAACATGAGGCTCTCGGATGGGGGAGAAGCCACCTGCTTTGTAATTGGACCCTTGTCCAATTCAAATTGGCCACCCTTTGCGAATCGATTCGCTAGTCTCTCGTGCTAAGGGACAGAATAGAATATTAACATATAGAATGGAAGAATAGAACAGAAAATGGAATAGAATGGAATATAGAATAGAATAGAATAATAGAATAGAGTGGAACAGAATGGAATGGAATAGAATAGAATAGAATAGAATAGAATAGAATAGAATAGAATAGAATAGAATAGAATAGAAATGGGAGGATAGAATAGAATGGAACAATAGAACAGAAAATAGAATAGAATAGAATAGAATAGAATATAGGAATGAAGAACAGAACAAAACAGAACAGAATAGAACAGAACAGAACAGAATAGAATAGAAACACCTGAAGGACGGACAAGAAGCAATGGATGGAAACTCATCAAGGAGAGAAGCAACCTAGAACTAAGGAGAAACTTCCTGACAGTGAGAACAATTGACCAGTGGAACAACCTGGAGGCAGGTGGTTCCACTGGTCAATTGTTCTCACTGTCAGGAAGTTTCTCCTTAGTTCTAGGTTGCTTCTCTCCTTGATGAGTTTCCATCCGTTGCTTCTTGTCCTGCCTTCAGGTGCTTTGGAGAATAGCTTGACTCCCTCTTACTTGGGGCAGCCCCTGAGATACTGGAACACTGCTATCCTGTCCCCCCTCGTCCTTCTTTTCATTAAACTAGACATACCCAGTTCCAGCAGCTGTTCCTTATATGTTTTAGCCTCCGGTCCCCCGATCATCTTTGTCGCTCTTCTCTGTACTCTTTCTAGCGTCTCAACATCTTTTTTACACCGTGGTGACCAAAACTGGATGCCGTATTCCAAGTGTGGCCTTACCAAGGCATTGTAAAGTAGTATTAATACTTCACATGATCTTGATTCTATCCCTCTGTTAATGCATCCCAGCACTGTGTTGGCCTTTTTGGCAGCTGCAGCACACTGCTGGCTCCTATTTAAGTGATTGTCCACTAGGACTCCAAGGTCCCTCTCACAGTTACTACTATTGAGCAAGGTACCCCCTATACTATACCTGTACATTTGGTTTTTCTTGCCTAAATGTAGAACCTTGCTTTTTTCACCCTTGAATTTCATTTTCTTAGATAGCGCCCAGTGTTCGAGTCTGCCCAGATCCTCCTGTATCCTAAGCCTGTCTTCTGGAGTGTTGGCTATTCCTGCCAGCTTGGTGTCGCCTGCAAATTTGATGAGTTCCCCATCTATCCCCTCGTCCAGATCGTTGATGAAGATGTTGAAGTGCCTAAACTCTTTAGTACAAATCTCGAGTTACGACGTGATAGCAGTATTCCAATATCTCAGAGGCTGCCCTGAAGAAGAGGGAGTCAAGCTATTTTCCAAAGCACCTGAAGGCAGGACAAGAAGCAATGGCTGGAAACTAATCAAGGAGAGAAGCAACCTAGAACTAAGGAGAAACTTCCTGACAATGAGAACAATTAACCAGTGGAACAACCTGCCTCCAGAAGCGGTGAATGTTCCAACACTGGAAGTTTTAAAGAAGAGACTGGACAGCCATTTGTCCGAAATGGTATAGGGTTTCCTGCCTGAGCAGGGGGTTGGGCTAGATGACCTCCAAGGTTCCTTCCAACTTTACTATTATTATTATTATTATTAAATATTTTCTCTCTTCCCCCCCTCCTAACATTGACTGTTCTCGTATTTAAGCTAAGGCAGTTCTTATTCTATCAACTCAATCAAAACATCATTTATCAATACATTTTAGCTTCTGCGTATCTCCATTATTTTTCACATTCCATCTACGTAAACAATCCATATCCTGTTATTAATTCTTCCCCCAATTTTTGGTTTCCCATCACTCTTCCAATTTCACCTTGGCTATTTATGATTTTTCAGGCTTTAGGCAACCATTCATATCTAATATCCAAAATAACACATTTGATCCATTTGAATGTAATCTCGCTCTATTTCCTAAAAGTTCTCTTATTTCCCAACTTGTAGTACTCTTTATATGGTTCTTCATATTTCGGATTTCTGAATTGGCAGTCCGGAGACACAAGCCTGAGCAAAAGGCTGCTTGCCAACACAACCTGAGAACAAAACACAGCCCAAAAGAGAAATGTAATATATATATAAAGAGAGAATGGTATAGCTATTTCGGGTTCCTTTAACCCTCATCAGCCAAACTTACTCTTCTGAAAATATATATATATTTATTTATTTAACAAATTTTATTTATAATGCAGTTAAAAACAAACAAACATTGGATTTAACGTGACATTCCAGTATATACATTCTTATCAGATTATTCCACTTTTTATATAATAAAATGTAATATTTTCATTCAATTAAAGAATGAGACGATTTTAATATTATTATTATTTTTTCCCAAGCGAGCCTGGGAAATCTCTGCTCTCAAGCTGCAGTGCCGCTATCCGGCCGGCAGAGGGCGCAACGAACAACACTCGACCGCAGCCCGGGCAGAGAACGGCGCCGCGCCAAAAGCGCGCATGCGTAGTGAGGCCGGCCAGTAGGCCGCAGCCTGCCGCCGTCGTTGTCCAGCTCGCTCGCTAGCTCGCTCGCTCGGCCGAACGAGATTCCTCTCGCGGGCCGGAGGGCAAGCGCGTCCGCCCGGCGAGATGTTCGCGGCGCTGAACGAACTGCTCGGCGTCTCCCTGGAGCAGCCGGAGCGGGTGAGCAACGCGTCCCGGCGCGGCGTGGCCCCTCTCGGGTTCCGTCGCCGCGCCAGACCGACCATGGCTGCGCCCCCCCCGCTCCCAAGAGGCCTTTTGGAGCGAGGCATGCCGGGAGGTGTAGTTGGTTTCCTGGTTTTGCCCCATCCTTGGCCTGGCTCAAACAGAACCAGGATTCCTTTTGCAAGCCTGGATTGATGGGGGAGGAAGTGATAAACTGGGGTTTATCTGACTGAGCCGGCAGGGGAGGATGAGCGTTGTAGTGTCTCTCTGCTTTTGAAGCTCAGACGTGGGGACTTCGGCCCCCAGCATTTAATATAGAATTTAATTTTAATATTTTATATTACGTACAGATTTCATTACAGATTTTATTTCAGTTGTATATGATTTTATGTTTTGTTAGATTGGATTGTATATTTTATTTTTATTATAGTTAATATATTTTTTTAAATTTTATTTTTTTTCATTTTATATTTTATGTTAAATTTGTTTTATATTTATATAGCTGTCTATATATCTATATCATCTCTGTCTAGCTATTTATCATCCATCATCTGTCATGTCTATATCTACCTACCTATCTATATCTATCCATCTATATCTATCTGTCATATCTATATCTATCTCTATCATCCATATCTATATCTCTATATCATCTGTCTATCTATATCTATATATCTCTCTATATATATCTGTCATCTATATATCATATATCTAGCTATCTATATATCTATATCTATCTATCTTACATCTATATATCTATATGTCATCTATTCTCTATATAGCTATCATCTATCATTGTCTCTATCAATATCTCAGTCATTCTATATCATCTATGTATCAATTATCTGTCATTTATTCTCTATATATCTATCTTATCTATCTATAAACTATGCATAATATTTATATTTCATTTTATCATATCTTATATCTATAAACTATGCACAATATTTATACTTCATTTTATCATCTTTCTTGTGTCTATATCCATCTATATCTATCTGTCATTATATCTATCTCTATCATCCATATCTATATCTCTATATCATCTATATATCTCTATATATATCTGTCATCTATCTCTAACTATCTATATATCTTATATCTAGCTATCTATATATTATCTATATATCTATATCTATCTTACATCTATCTATATATCAGTCATCTATTCTCTATATAGCTATCATCTATCATAGTCTGTATCAATATCAGTCATTCTATATCTATCATCTATGTATCAATTATCTGTCATTTATTCTCTATAACTATATCTTATCTATAAACTATGCATAATATTTATATTTCATTTTATCATATCTTATATCTATAAACTATGCACAATATTTATACTTCATTTTATCATCTTTCTTGTGTCTATATCCATCTATATCTATCTGTCATTATATCTATCTCTATCATCCATATCTATATCTCTATATCATCTATATATCTCTATATATATCTGTCATCTATCTCTAACTATCTATATATCTTATATCTAGCTATCTATATATTATCTATATATCTATATCTATCTTACATCTATCTATATATCAGTCATCTATTCTCTATATAGCTATCATCTATCATAGTCTGTATCAATATCTCAGTCATTCTATATCTATCATCTATGTATCAATTATCTGTCATTTATTCTCTATAACTATATCTTATCTATAAACTATTCATAATATTTATATTTCATTTTATCATATCTTATATCTATAAACTATGCATAATATTTATACTTCATTTTATCATCTCTTTCTTGTATCTATATCTATCCATCTATATCTATCTGTCATTATATCTATATCTATATCATCTATCATCTATATCTCTCTATATATATCTGTCATCTATCTCTCTCTATCTCTATCTATCTTATATCTATATATGTATATATTATCTATATATCTATATCTATCTATCTTACATCTATCTATATATCTATATCTATATCAGTCATCTATTCTCCATATAGCTATCATTTATCATTGTCTCTGTATCAATATCTATCAGTCATTCTATATCTATCATCTATGTATCAATTATCTATCTATCTGTCATTTATTCTCTATATCAGCGGTTCTCAACCTTTGTGTGACGGCGACCCCCGTCACACGGACGCGCCGCGCATGGGTGGCGCGGTGCGCATGGGTGGCGCAGCCCCACGCGCGGCGCGGCCCCATGCACGGCGCGGCCCCCATGCGCAGCGTGCATGCGCGGCGGCGCCCCCTGAGGGGGGAAAATGGCGGGTTGCGTTGTTTGGCGACCCCCGTAAAATGGTCGTTCGACCCCAAATGAGGTCGCGACCCATAGGTTGAGAACCGCTGCTCTATATCTTATCTATCTATAAACTATGCATATTTATATTTCATTTTATCATATCTATAAACTATGCATAATATTTATACTTCATTTTATCATCTCTTTCTTGTATCTATATCTATCCATCTATATCTATCTATATCCAGTGCTTTTTTGTAAATAAAAAAGGGTGCCGGAACTCACATAAGTCATACAACCCGCCTTGCCTACCCTACAAGGTTCCATCCAAAAAAGTTGTCTGAACTCCGTTCTATAACAAAAAAAGCTTTGTCTATATCTATATATCTAGATATATCTGTCATCTATCTATCTATCATCTGTATGTATCAATATCTATCTATATCTATCTATAAACTATGCATAATATTTATATTTCATTTTATCTCATATCTATCATAAACTATGCATATTTATATTTCATTTTATCATCTCTTATATCTATCCATCTATATCTATCTATCTATCTATCTATCTATCTATCTATCTATCTATCTATCTATCTATCTATCTATCATCTGTATGTATCAATCTCTATATTATAGATAGATAAACTATGCATACTTATATTTAATTTTATCATCTCTTTCTTTAAAATAGAATAAATAAATCTCTCTCGCTCGCTGTTATTTGTTTTTTTAGAGCCAATTGACGCTGCTTTGCGCCACAAAGACGGACGCCGGCTTCCTCGTCCACCATTTTCTCTCCTTCTACCTCAGAGGTAAGCGGGGAACGGACGCCGACGAAACCGACCTCCACGACGTCGGTGCGAAGGCGTCCCCCTTCATCTCCAGAATGAAAAAACGGGCGCAGGTGGCCCTCGGCTCACACTGCTTCTCTTAGTGACCGTTGGAAGCCGCGACGGCGGTGAAAAAACGGTGACTTCAGACCGTTTTTCCGATCCATTTTAAAGGGTTTTTCCGGGTTTAAAGGTTAGAAAAAGGTTTGGTAGATTTTCACGATGACCCAGGCAGTCCTCAAGTTACGACCGTTTGTTTGGGGCTCGGGAAAAAAAGGACCGTGTTTCAGACTTACGGCCGTTGCAGCATATATTTGGTCACGCGATCGAAATTCAGACGCTTGGCAACCGACTCGTATTTACGACGGTCGCAGTGTCCCGGGGTGACAGGATCAAAATTCAGACACTGGGCAACCGACTCGTATTTACGACGGTCGCAGCGTCCCGGGCTGATGAGATCAAAATTCAGACGTTTGGCAACTGACTCGTAGTTACGACGGTCGCTGCGTCCCGGGGTCGCGTGGATCAGAATTCAGAGGCTGGGCAACCGACTCGTATTTATGACGGTCCCAGGCTCAGGTGATTCCCCTTTTGCGACCGCCGGACCAGTGATGGGGAAGCCGGGTTTAACATCCGTGGCAAGAAAAGTCGCGGAATGGGGCAAAATCGCGCAGAAGGAATGTTTCGTTCAGCAACATCAATCTTCGCAAGTCGTAAGTCGAGGACTTGGTGTAAAGTCTCTCTCTTTTGTCTTTCTTTCTTTCCGCAGCTGGGTGCAAAGTCTGCTTCCTCGCCTTGGCGCAATCCTTCAGCCATTACTCCTTCGTGGCTCAAAAGCTGGTAAGCCGGGTGGATTTTATGAAAATACAGGGAGTCCTTGACTTACGACGGTTCAGAGTTGCTCCAGCCTGGGCGACTTGAAACTTGGTGGGCTTCGACTCCCAGCACCTGCTGGCTGGGGGAATTCTGGGAATTGAACTCCACCCGGCTGAATTGGTTCAAGGTATCTAAACCGAGATGGTGAGTGGTTGGGAAATGGGGCATACAGCTAGTCCTCGAACTTACGACTATCTGTTTTACAACTGTTTCTCTGTCTGTCTGTCTGTCTATATCTATCTATCTATCTATCTATCTATCTCCATCCCTATCTATCTATCTCTATCCATCCATCCATCATCCATATCTATCTGTCCATCCATCTATCTATCCATCCATCCATTCATCCATCATCCCTATCTATCTATCTATCTATCTATCTCTATCTATCTATCTCCATCCATCCATCATCCATATCTATTATCTATCTTCTATCAATCAGTCCTATCTCTCTCTCCCTACCTACCAACCTATCATTATCTCTATCCATCCATCCATCCATCCATCTATCTATCCATCATCCATGTCTGTCTGTCTGTCTGTCTGTCTGTCTATCTATCTATCTATCATCTGTCTTATCTATCTGTCCTATCTAGTCTCTATCTATCTATCTATCTATCTATCTATCTATCTATCTATCTATCTATCTATCTATCTATCTATCTATCTATCTATCCACCCATCCAGTTATCTATCCATTGTATCTATCCATCCATCTATTGTCTATCATCTATCATCACCTATCATCTATCTATCTATCTATCTATCTATCTATCTATCTATCTATCTATCTATCTATCTAT